>NC_047673.1:21509841-21879841 GCF_011762505.2 Arvicanthis niloticus | reverse complement strand
ATAATGAAAGCTTGTAAGATCCTGACTGTATATTGCTAGGCACAAACTGAAGTATTCAAATGCATCTCCATACTGGTTTCTTGCTTTGAATCTTAGATCCCAGTCACTGTTAACTTTTTTTATGTCACTGATTCTTGATGCTATGTAAAAATTCTTTGATCTATGTTTAGTTATTTCCCAAGATGTTATGTCAGCCCCAAGAAATGAACCAGGCATAAAGAAAAGTACAAAATTTGGGATATTATACAAATAAAGAAATATGGGTCACAATAACCTGTTTAGATACTGTTTTGTTTTTTTTTTTCTTAAGATGTGAAAGTTTTTCTCAGCCTAATTCAGCTCATATTAAATGTGCTGTTCAGCTCTGGCCTCTGACAGAGTGGTCACTCCCCAGGTGCTACATCCCATTTTAGAAATGGCTGCCATGTGGCAAAGGATGTATTAACATTTTCTATGTTGAAGATTGAGATGAAAATGCTCCATGTAAGTTATTAACAACCATTTGCAGGATTAAAGAGTTCCTCGATATAGGCTGATGGCAGATATGCTAATGGTCCTGAAGAAGCCATTACAGTTTATGGTATCAGTGATCTGATGAGAGAATATAATAGGAACATTATTGCTCTGACCCAGCAAAATATCATTCATACCTTATGAGATAGACTAAAAGGTATTAAACTTAGGAGATAGCTTAAGCTCTAAAGAATTGTAGGGAAATGGTAGGTGACCTTGTGAATCAAGTCTGGTCCTGTTTCTAGGCAAAATAATGACTGACAAATGACATATATGTTTATTTACTTATGAAAAAATTTCAGTGTACCAGGGAAGATTCATGGCACAATTAAAAGAAAACATTCATAAATAATAAAATGGTAAAAATCAACTATAGTATTAATAATTCACACCGAATTTCTTTAAATGCCTATGCAATCCAGTCATGATTTCTTTTTGTTCTGAATCATCCTGAAGAAATCCCACAGTCCCTTACTCTTCCAATTCTTGTTCTCTGATGAATATATATATATATATATATATATATATATATATATATATATACACACATATATATATACATATATATGTATATATATGTGTATATATATATATATTCTATTTTACACAATGAGATTCTAAATTTTATTTGGTTATGAGGCTTGTGAATGGTTTTAAACATCCTCTGTATACTTCTGTTTGAATATGGTTATTTAACCTGCAAACAGGATCCTTTGAAAGCAGGGATGGTAAGTACTAGTCATTGTATCTTTGCCTCAGATGTGTTCATGTTTTCTGTGTCCCACTAGCTTTGTTCATCTGTCTATCTATCTATCTATCTATCTATCTATCTATCTATCTATCTATCATCTATCTATCTATCTAATCTATTATCTATTTATTTATCATTGGAATGTTTTATGTTTTTCTTTTGGGAATTTTTTTTCATTGTTTGTTTTTGTATTTCTTTTGATGTGTCAGAGCTGCACCTGGGAAGACAACAGAGGAAAGCATCGGAAAGTCTGAATCACTGTTCTTACGCAGTATTGCTGGCAGGGAAATTAGACTTTAGTGTAAATGAGAAATAACTTGAACAAAAATTAGAGAAAATAAATCAAAAGGGGGGAGGAATCCCTCCCATAATTACACATTTCATATTGCATTTGTATTTATTTCACGGGAGACAAAAACAAAGCAGTGAAGTCCCCAGAGAGAAAACTGGCTTGCCACCTGGCTCTGCTGTACCTAACGTCATAAGAACGGGTGGGGTGAGAATCCATGCCTGCTACATGCTAGGGATTTTCCAGGCAATGTGAGTTTATTGGAACTATCATATTTATTTGTTTAGTCTAGTAACCACCTCTCCCTCTTATTTTAGGATCTGAAAACCTCTGTAAAGGTAAGGGATCATAGATACCTCAAACTCAGACATTAGGACAGAAAGATGTTATGCTACCTGCCTTTTTCTTTTGAGCACAAATTGTCAATTTTATTTTCTATTGCTTACAAGGTGATACAGGACCACGAGTGGTTCCACGAGTCAGATGTTTCATGAAAATGTTGCCCTTTGTCTAGGACTCTTGGCCTTTTGTTGAAAATGATACATGCTGCAGAAGTTATCACTTTAATCAATAGACATATTCTGAAAATATGCAGTTCTGTTTTGTAGAGGACACAGCTGATACAGGGACTAATTGTTTATAGATGATCAAAGGGTGACAGGAAGTCTCCTGAACAGTTAGGATGTATACACCATGGTCACAATCTTATGTTTGCACATCTTCCTATCTTTATGCTGATCCAGTTTCTCAGTGGTTTCTGAAAGAGAAAAGCTCTGTGCTCTCAGGATCATTGTTTTATTGGGAATTCTGATGGTGTCAGAATGGGGATATGAAAGCAGGGGAAATAATTACTTACATCAGTGTGGTAGACAACTTCTCCACCAATGCATGTATGCTGGTGGTCTCACAGTTAGAAAAAAAGTTGCCTTTGAGTCTTCTCTATACTTACCTACCCACTCAGAGTAAACACTCAATATCTCTTATATAGCAGGCTGAGACATTTTGTGTGGACATAGAGGATGCTAGGAAGTTCTTGGAGGTGAATGTCTGTCAAGCAAAAAAAAAAAAAAAAAAAAAAAATATGGCCCCTGAAAATTGAAATAAAGCCAAATTCTAATTACAGGTAACTCTTACTACACATTCCTTCATAGTCTTAAGGACCTACAGGCGGACCTTCTCCGCTATATCTCTTGCATCTATTGTAAAAAAGAAGCCAACATTCTCTCTCTCTCTCTCTCTCTCTCTCTCTCTCTCTCTCTCTCTCTCTCTCTCTCTCTCTCTCTCTCTTTCTCCCTCCATCCCTCCCTCTCTCTCCCTCTTCTTTTTCATTTCTCCTCTAAACTTTAAGGCAACCTTATTTTTACAGAATAGCGAGTCCCAGCACATCCATTATCATGTCCTTAGCTTTGCGTTTGGACATGAACACTGCTGATATGGTAAGTTTGTTTCCATAGAAACTCAACCTTGTTACACTGAGGTCAAACTTTGTTCTGCTTTCTCTAGTTTCCCCCAGGGCCACTGTTCTGTTTTCCAAAACTCTGAGTGTTTCACACACTCCTTGTTTCAAGTGTTTTGAGGAGTCATGTAATGCTTGAAAACTTTGTAGAATATCTATGAATTTGTGATTGTGAGATGCATTCCTCATGGTTAAACAGGCATTACAAGTACTTGCAGGAAACCCTTATGAGAAGAGGGGCCTCTGTCATACAGAATCAAGACTATATGCCACCAATGTGACTTGGCACTGAAAGTGTTAACTATTGTCAATGAACTAAGGTAAAGGTTTCTTAGAAGGTTCTCTTCTAGAAGCGTGTGTGTGTGTGTGTGTGTGTGTGTGTGTGTGTGTGTGTGTGTATAATTCCTTCCTGTGGGTTAGAATATTCACATCAAAAAAATGGAAGGACTTTACCTTCCACAGTCTAATATTGCTTCGTTTCTGACAAAAAGCTTTGACTTAATGATTATGTTGTTGGTTATATGCTTATATTCAAGTGTGTAAATGTATGTTTTATTTTTATTTATCAAGTTTTATTTGATTTGTTTTTAAGTTAATCAATACTTTTGGGGGGTATTTAGGTTTGTTATGAAGCCAACTCTTTTGACTCTATCTCTGTCTCTCTGCCTCTGTCTCTCTGTCTCTCTCACACACACATCCATACACATACATCCCCCTTGCCCCCCAAACACAGAGAATACAATTTTATTATACTTTCCATTTTTCTAACTAGTTTATTGTCTCATCTTGTTATTACCTATCTATTTACTCATTCTCAACATTTTCATATAGGAAATTGTAGACAGACCTAGTCACTCTATTAAAATTGTTTTTATTAAGTTTAATATCAATAACATGAGTATGTTTGTATTAGTATTTTTGTCACTAATTAACAGTGATGATTTTATTCACCTTTATTTAATAGCTAATTATTTGGGTCTGTATATTGAAAATATTGTATTACTGAGAATGGTTTAGCTACCTTACCTGGTTCCTCTTGAGGCTTATTTGTTTTATCTGGAAAGTGTCTAGAGAAGCATCATTCCTCAAACGCAACCTTCCCTGGATATTGATGGAAGGTCATTCATTTTGTTTTCTCATAACTTTGATAATTCTTGGTTCTTCACAACTTTCAGAGTGCTCCACCATATCTACAACTTCCAGTTTGTTCTTTTGTTTTCTGAAGACCTTGCACAGTGACCTCAGTGTATGTACAACTTTGCATAAACTTAAAGCATAAACATAAGTTACATCTTCTTTAGCTTTCTCTATATAATAATGTATGTATGTAGCTTCTCTGTGGTGTCCTGCCTTACGAGTAGCATCCTGATTCTTTCATGCCTTTATCCTGACTGACATTTTTGACTCTCTTTGTTTTCCAACTTCTTGCTTTATGGCTTGGATATGGGTTTATACATAAAGCCAGGATGAATTTGGAGTTCAAATCCTCTATTTTTCATTATCTCAAAGATAACATAAGTAGTTTCTATTATATTAAAACAATTGCTTTATATCTTTGTCCAGTTTAAAAGTTTCTTAAGGCACATTTCTAAGCATGTATAATATATTTTGAAATATGTTTCATCTGTCTGAAAATTTGATTAGTATTTGTTATAAACATTTTTCTAAGGTCTACAAGCATTATCAGAATCATAAGATTGTGAAGCTTCTATACAATAATTTATATGGAAACTCAACAATATGAATATTTAAGATAAGAGATTATCGATTGTAGAAGTGTTTTTTATGTCACAGAAGAGAGAAACATTAACATATGTATGTTGAGCCATTTATTGATATTTGACTCTTATGAAAGGTATGAGACTTTGCTTATGACACAGATGAAGAATCAAAAGATGGAACTGGGAACTCTGCTGTGGGGCACTGTTCACTCTAGATTTACGTGTACTTCATATTTGTTGTATAAGGGTGTGAATGTTTTAACTCTATATTGTTTTCAACAAACCTGTGTGAATGAACAAATTTCGTTCTTAAGGTCTTTTCTAACCATGGCTTGCCCGAGTGTCTTAATACAGAGGCAGCATTGCTGATTGCATACAGACAGCCCACACAGAATTTTTAAAGTAGTTTTAAGTATATGAACAAATAATAATCTTCAGTCTTTTTCCAGTAACATGTATATTAGGAGCCAATTCTAATGCATAATGTGTATGCAAATATTTGAAATTGCAACATGGCATAATGTGGGTAATTATGTGGTAAAAGAAATTCCCCAGAATTATCCACATATTTCTTGCTGGATAGCAGTCATGCCTAAATGTTTTCTCTTCTTTTTCTTTTCATTTCATGTAAGACATTAACCTCTAAGAGCCCTAACTGGACTTGTATTATGATTTACATTATGCAATTATTTATGTCCAATTAAAATATGTACTGAGGACATTGGGTAAGAGAAAAATGAATGAATTTTTTTTTTTTGAGATTATCATTATATAATTTCCTGCTGCCGTTTCCTGATTCCAGACCCTAACTCTCAGGGAACATTGTAGAAGAGGAAGCTGAAAGATTTTAGGAGCCAGAGAACAGGGAGTTTGCTGTGAGATTCTGTTTCCCAGATATATCTGATACTTAGACCCATAAAGTCTCATTGACGTGACTGCCTACACAGGAGTTGAGCAAGGCTAGAAACAATAGAGATACAAAGTTGGACAAGCAAAAGTTCACAGAGCCTCAACCCTACTCAAGAGGCTACAAACCACTAAGAAACACTGAGAATTGGAGAAATACCTTCACCACAGGGGAGGATACCAATTGGTTATCCCATGGGGTGTAGGTGGGAGCACACCCATATAGAAACAAGAGGAGGGGGATGGGATAAGGGGTTCCTGGGTGGTGCGGGGAATGGGGTAAGGGGATAAAATCTGAAATGTAAATATAATATCCAATAAGAAAGAAAAAAAAGAAAATGGAAAAGAAAATTTTTGATGGGTGAAGTCATTGAGGCATTTGATGTCATCGTGTGCAAGGGCTCAAAAAGGTCTGGGATGGAGAAATGATACGGGAAAAGAAGAAAAGCACAAACTCAAGCTAAGCCTTGCAAGAAGGAAAGAACTTTGAAAAAGATTTTTCTCTATTGCATTCTGGATTAAATCCCACGTTACCTAGAGGCTTTGTACAGGGCTCAGCCTATCAGTCTTTATATCATTCGTACATAAGAGATGGTTTTCAGCTATTGGAGAGGATTAGAGATCATATAATTTTAGTTTAAAGTTTAATATAGTTTAATATGAAGACGTTTCTTCAACTTCTCTGGCCAAATGATTCAAGAAATCATTCATTTTTGACACATAGAGCTTAGTAATGCTGGTCCTATGATCAGAACTCATGTTCCTTTGCTCTTGGATCCTTCTTTCTCTCTTTTGATATAACTGTTGTTTTGTTTTGTTTTATTTTATTTTGTTTTATTTTTGGTTATTGGCAAAATACAAAAAAAAAATGGCCTGCCTATAACACAGAACTAATAGTTAAAATTTAAATCCAATTATTTTCAATTGTTTTCAAATATCCTTAAACATGCTCTGGTAAAGTTTGAGCAAAAATATAGAAACCTACTATTCTCTGAAGACAACAGCCTGCACTTGTAGTATAATTCATTGATGTCTATAATCTCATGCTGGCTGTGTAACTACCCAAGATGTTAAACAGATTGAAGCATGACTTGGAGCTCTTTTCCGTCCAGAAATAAATATATGCTTCAAGCTGTCTCCTAATTTGAGTCATTGCCAAACCTGCGATTTCTACGATTGTTCAGGACTAGACCTTGCAAGATTGCAGGCTTGGACTTTAACAAGGTTCTGTGTTTAAACTATGAGCTTGTAGTGTGGATGGGTGGGAAACCTGGGGCACAGAGTAGAAAACCAGCAGCTCAGATTAACCCTCTACACACCTAAACCTATGACAATGTAGACATCACTCACAATGCATTATGGTGTAGCCCATGGAAATAAAATAGCAAAAATTCTGAGAGTCCAATTCTCCTCTGCAAATGAGAAAAGGTTAAATAGCTGAATTGAGGTCACACAGTCGGAGGCTAAGCTATGCTTAAATCAGGCCCAGTGATCAGGTCTCCTACAAACACTGGTACTATTGCTATGGGAAACCTGTAGGCTTGAGAAATAACCATAAAGAGCTGAGTTAGTATTTCACTTTTCAAAAAGAATGAGACAATAGAATATTCCATAATAAGCTGTCAAAACATGTGTCTTATACTGGGTATGGCACTCATGATGAGACACATAAACACAAGTGTGCACATATACTTTCTCAGAAAGATTTTCTGTAAAAAAAAAAAAAAATGGGCAAAATTCCCTGAGTTGCAGCCATGTCAGCTACTGGTGTCATCAAATGTTTTTAATCTCTTTTCTGAGCATAACTCTGATACTCAACAGCTGGGAATAAATAAGCAATATAAATCTCTATTTCTCAGGAACAGAAATGAAGTCTATACCTTGCAGATAACTTAATAACCTCTAGCATCAGTAATAAATATCCAGCTCTCTGTATAAATTACATGGAGCCTTGGAATATTATGCTCAGCCCTGAGTTATTTGTTTCATATCTCATATCAGTAGGTATACAAATTAAAAAGAAGTGCTTTAGAATGTGCATATGAGTGGAAGGAGGTGTGTGTTAACAGGCTAACGTTGAGAAGTGTTTCTCTCTATCGCCTCTCTTGTTCTTTGCCATAATTGCGATTAATGGAATGAATGCGCTATTAATTCAGAATAAGGGATGTGAGTGTCAAGAGGAGCCATTCAGTCAGCTTGATGTTCATGCCATCTAATCTGGCACTGGACAAGGGGGTCTTGACACCTGATAATGGCCACAGACTCTTATGAGTTTTTCCAGCCTTTGTAGAGTACTAGGGTCAGAGACATGGCAAAGTTTTAATAGTTCTTCTATTGCTTGAACAATGGATGGTGCTTTATGTTCAACTGTGAGAAAATGGTGGCTTGCTGCATGCCCAAATTATTTTAATAGTTAAACATGAATTTTGACCTCTACTATCCTGCAGATTGATTATGATCATATCCAAGCTGATCATAATCAAGCCCATTCCTCCATACACTAAGTCACATGATTAGAGACCTTAGTTTGCGATAGGAGCCCCCAGGAAGGTTTTGTAACAGAATTGGGAAGTGTCAAGAAACCAATGCACTTAGACACTGGTGGACTAAATATCTCCCTATAACATAGCAGAAACACGTGGAGATTGTTTTGGCAGTTTATTCATTATCAGCTCAGCACTCCATTTAAGTCAGAGTGTATTCCCAAAGAGCACATACGTGACATGAACAGCACTGATGAATTTGTATCTGCTGTGGTGCATAGGCTCATGCACGAAAAGAAAATACCTACAGCAAAAGATATATATCAGCCAGCCCATGCCCATGGAAATCGCTGTGTTCTAAACACAGAGATTTCATTATAGAAGAAAATCCAAAATATCATTATGAAGTTTGTTTGCCTCACTGAGTTTGTGGCCTTTGTTTTTGCTTTAGCAAGACATTATTAAATTCAAGTTATTAGTATTTTGAAAATAATACTGGAGAGAAAATTAAATCTATGTCCATAGATACAATTTAAATTGAACAAATGTTTCTTGCAGTGTTTTATTTATTTATTTATTTTTGATAGGTTTTGGGTGAGGCTTAGAAGTCTGCAAGTCAAAATGTAAAGGTGCTAAGTTTTGTTTTTAACAAAGTGCTTTTGTTTTGTTTATTGTATATAGGTGAGAGGACAGAGAGAGTTTGAGAGATGAGTTATCTTTTCCCATCTTTGTATCATGTTGGGACGTAAATGTACTATTCTGTGAGTCTCTCACTTATAGTATATTTTTGTTGCATAAAATAATGACAGATCACATTTTTGCTTTGGTAAGTTTTGCTTTGGCTTTAATGTGTAAGCTCATTTGTGTAGTTGCCGATGTCATGGTGTAGGTATTTTACTATGTGACAGTTTCCTTCAGAGCAGGTAAAAGATTGGAATGAGAAAAGCAGGAGCACAGGAGGCCCACATCAGGTACCACTGATCACCATTTTCAATAGCCATTAGCCGTTTGGAACTTGGTCACACATGTCTCTTGTCTCTTGACCAATGAGGAAATAAAAAACTTTCTGAGGCCTTCATGTCCCTCCTTAGTGTGACATATTTATGATTGTTAGTACACACATGACTGACTGATTAGTAACACCACTTCAGCTTCAAATGGCCTCATAGAACCTTCTGATTGCAATAGACAGGACAAAAGGTTTACATTGTACTGTGATGTGCTAACCATCTCAGAACACTGCGTAATGATTCTGTCTTTGGAGACAGAAAGCACTGGCTTGTAATTAAGCTCAAACTTATTAACAACATGATTTAAAGCAAGTTAACTCACCCCCATATGGCTCAGTTTTAAAATAAAGTATTTGTTAAAATACTTCCATCTTTAGACTTAGTGTGGCATTGGTTGATTAATGCTCACAAAGTAATTAAAATGCTACTTGACATACTGAAACATCTTAATACATCTTAAATATATTATCAACAGGGTTTTGCTTAAGGAAAAAGATGGAAATAGAATTCGGGGCATGATGCTGCTTCTGATGAAAGCTAACATTTCAGCCACTTCAAAGCTACATTCCAACACGGATGAAATAATTTATATCCCCACAATTACTTTTTTAGAATTATTTTTCAATATCTTATTATATTTATTATTGTCTATATTTTTATCTTAAACCATCCTAGTGGGTATGAAGTTTTATCTCGCACTGGTTTCTTAATCTCCCAGCTGGATTGTGATATTGAGCGTTCGTTTTTATATACTCATTACCTATATGTGTATGCTCAAAAACATTTCTGTCCCAAACCCTTCCATTCCTTTTAGCAATTATCATTATGAGAAGTCGAGTCTGTAGTTTTCTCACATTTCTTTTTTCATCATGACTTTCACTCTGGTCTCATAAAACGATTTCAGAAGTATCCCTTTGGATCTTCTTCTTTCTGTTGTCAGAGTTTGTAATGCATTGTTGTTAAGGGTTATTTTAACATTTGTTTTCAAAAAAGGTTCATCAGTGAAACTATTTTTCCGGTATTTTTCTTTGTGGTGAAGCTTTTGATATCACATACACTACCACGTTATAGACAATTTTAGAATTCTCTATGGAATCTTCTAGTGCTTGGCATTTTTTATTTGGGATGTTTTTTAATTACTGGTGATATTTTATGAGATGGTAGAGATCTATTTAAATTATTTATTTTGTCTTAATATAGCCATTTAGCCCTAAAGGGCCATTTATATCTATAAATTCATCTATCTGTTTTAGATTTCAAATTTTGTAGAATATAGATTTTTTTGAGATCATAATTAAAATATTTCTTCCTTCTCTTTCCTCTCTCTAAATGTCTCATATACTCCATCGTTCTTGCTCTCCTTCAAATTCATGTCTTCTTTACTAATTGTTATTTTAGACACCTACACACACACATATGTATGAATGTATATACATTACTAAATATACCTGGTCAGTCCATATAGTGCTACTGGTATATGTTTTCAGGGCTCACTGTTTGTCAGTGGATAACCAACTGGTGTTATTTTTTCTGGAGAAAGCCCTACTCCTCATTTCCTGTTTTCCTTAGTTGCCTGTAATTGTTTGTTTAAGACTGAGGCTTCATGGACTTTTATTGGTCCAGTTTGATAAGTTCATTAGTGTTATCACCATTCAATTCATATCTAGGAAGTCATATTGGTAAGATGTATGGTTCTAGCTTCTGGAAGGCACAATCTTACAGCAAAGTACTTGACCCTCTGGCTCTTACAATCTTTCTTCCCCCTCTTCTAAAATGTCCTCTGAGCATTAGGTGCTGGGAAACTTTTGTGATATATTCCATTGGGACTGAGATCTACAATGGCATTTTGAATGATTGTGTTTTTCTGTAGTGGTCTCTGTCTGTTGCAAAGAGACTTCTTGATGTGGGGTGAATACTACATTTGTCTGAATGTATAAATTTAAAGGTTTATAGATTGCTGTTAGCTATTAAGCTGGTTTAACAAATTAGTGTTTCGTATTCTACTCCAATAATCAGAATTTTACTAGCACTGAATAGTTATCTCAGGTTTCAGTTCCAGGCATGATCTCCCTCTTATGTGTAGGTCTTAAGTCCAGTTAGAGTGTCAGGAGCCATAATAGGAGAAGCTAAAAACTAGTGGCTGATCTTCCTGAGATGAGTCTTTCTTGGATAAAAATCTACAAGCGATTTTCTCTGGCAGGCATGGCCCAGAAGAAATTCATTTTAGGAAAGATTTTTGCTATTAATACACTTTTCCTGTTACTATCAAATATATAACAATATATAACAATCACTAGGTATTGACCCACCCATTTTGAGCAGATTTCTGCAGACATACAAAGATGTACTATCTTGTAGTGATGCTATGTAGTCAAACAGATAATGATTCTATAGACTTTTTGACTTGATTCAAATAATTTGAGGAAGAAAGTTTTAGAGATGGTCTTAGTTGCTAGAAAGATGTAATATAAGAATATAATGTGCCCACTCATCAGAATTTTAAATAAAGTTTGCATAATAAGAAATGCAATGAGCTTTCATAATTACAGAAATAGACAGGATAATTTTGTATTCAAGGAAAAACATTGAGGTTCAAGTTTAAAGTCACAGATGTGCACTATGAAAAGGCAAGGCCATGCATTTATTATAATGAAAGATTGCTCTGAACTTAATATCAACATGCTTCTGTAACTCCAATTCTATGTAACATTTTATCTCTGAGATAATTTTCTAAAGACCTTTTTGTCTAAGAAGGTATAAAAGAACAGAGAAAGGAAATAAAGTTGATTGGTTGAATAGTTTGACTTAGGGAGTTTTGCCTCATCCACCTACCCACCCACCCATATGTATATATCTGTTTACCTATATGTTTGTATGTAGGTATGCAAATATGTATGTAAGCATGAATGAATACTTGTGCAGTTGATTGATGCAGATGCTCAGGCGAGGCCAGAATATAGGTGTATGAATGTTTGAATGTATATGTGTCTGTGTATATTTGCCTGTATAAGCATCTTAATTTTATTTCTTTTCTTCCTTTCATTTACAAAGAGTTAACCAGCTTAATCAGAGATGCTTCTGCCTGATTCACTAAAAAAAGGAACATCAGCAATTAATCTTTTCACTTAATTCCCCTGCTGTTTTATGATGAGGTACTAAACAGTTTCTCCCTCAGGGGAACCCACAGAAGGCAGGTCAGCTATTGAATTATAGTGACTAAGATTTCACACAAGTAAATGTTTTATTATTATACAGCAACCCTAAATATCTTGTAAGACAGAAACTCTTTCCCCTCTACTGCCTCAAGAAGAATCAAACAAGAAAGAAGAACCACCCACCTGGGGCTGGTCCCTAATATTAGACAGCAGTTGGTTAATGACAAGGTATATATTCCACTAGTATCCTGCTAGTGTTATTGTTTCATGCTTGTTTTTGATGTGATTCATAATCATCATAGCCAGATAGGACTCTTGTTTTCCTCCTTCCTTTGGAAGCCTGCATGGTGCCTTCTTGTACCTGAAGAAGAACCCTGACAGAAGCAGCATTTTCATCTCAGAGGTCTCTAGATCCCACTTCTGAAATGCTTTGCATATTCATTAATATGGACTTACCTTCTACCTCTGAAGTGTAATGAAGGGCAACAGTGAAAGGATGTGTATTGGGGAGTCTTTTGAACATTGCTAGCCAACAACTCAAAAGAAGGCTTCTCGGCTTCTCGTATCTGGTATTTGGGCTTCTATTAAGTGGTCTTTGGCTCTTGGATGAGCATCATAATCTCAGATAAAAAAAGTTCATTAAACTAAATATGTTTATATAAAGAATATATATATGCATTAACTTAAAAAGAAATTGATAATGTAATATTTAGTATGTTTTGAAGACAGATAATGTTAAAAATAATCACTATACTTTACTTACTAAACATTTTACCTCAAAACAATCTTGGGAAATATTATGGCAATTTCTAGATTTAAAAATCAAAGTATATTTTATTGTTGCAGAAGAAACAGTCAAAAATGTGGAGAGTAAGACATCAGAATCAGCCAGTAAATGGTCTAGAGGGACTGACTATGGCATCATGCCCAAGCTTTCCATTGACAAAAGGTTTTCATCCACAAAGAACTTTTGTTAGTATTTGGTTTGTTTGATTTCATTTTACACCAAGTGATGCTCCTTTAGTAACATGTCCAAAATATAAACTATGTATATAAGTATCCATCATTAAAGTTTGTAAGTATATGAGTAGAAAGGGGGAACTGTTGGGCTATTAATCAAGAAGAAGTTGCAGACTGAACTCTTGGAATCCATATATGAGTCGTTGTAAGGAACTAACATTAGAGAACCCTGACAGCCCAGCGGTTCTCAGCTAAATGTAAAATCCAGTGACTTCTTCCATTTAGAGGTAAAACCTGTAACTCCCAGACTGAGTTCTGTACCGGCCATTTCACCAATGCACTGCATACTGGGCTAGTCTAGTAAGGGAGCATAAATATTTAAACCTTGTCTTTCTTTAAACGCAGAGTAGCAAAGATGATTTTCCATGGAATTTAGCATTAAACTCAGGCAATTTGTACAGCTGTGCATACAAATGGCTTTTCACATAATCTCTAGAGGCCAGGGTCAATGTTCCTCCTACATTTTAATGCTGTAGATGACACAGCGACATCTTTCCAATTTATGTTTCCTCATAATTGAAAGGGGCTTAATAAAAGCGAGGAAGAGACAGTGTGTACATAGTAACATCGATTTCTGCTGACAGTTGAGCAGAAGTTAATTGTAATTTTAATGTAATTTGTTCCATGGTTAATGTTGATCCCTGGAACATACCTAAATCCATTTTAAAGGAAACTGTGTGTTTGTGTGTATTCCATATCAGAATGACCCAATTATATACCTGTCACGAAGATACCAAATACAACTTACCCAGATGAATCTTTAATTATTTTACTCACAGGTATGTTTGTTTAAATAAGTAGAAAGATGGTCTCTATTGTCAACATAGAATGTTACCCAGTCAGACTTCTATGTAATGCCAATGTTATGTTACTGGAAATAAATGCACACATGGGTTGCTAAGTAGCAGCGCAACACAGTTCTAATTACTAAATTTAAGCTCATCGGTGTGAGCTGTAGTTAATATTCATTCTGGGTGAAATAGTTTTTATTAAGTTATTTTTTCATTTACTCAAGCTAATAGTTTTGTTGATAATTCAAACATGTCCTGCCGTGAGTTAAAAACAAATGCAAAGCTAGAGAATGGTGGTGTTCTGAAACTCTAAAATTTGCTAATTGCACAGTTATTCAATTATAGGTAATATTCTTTTATTGCTAATAAGATTACCATGTGTCAACACAACTGCAATTCTGAAATGGAATTTTCCCTGTTTGTCTTGTATGGAATTTAAAACTCTTCTGTATAGAGGACTCAGGAAAATTAACACTGTGCTATGAAAGATAAGGCAAAGAAGTTAGTAAAAAGCAAGTCTGAATGTTTTCCATCCAGATGCTTTTTATGGAGGATGCTTTTACAGTGAATTGTTGCTGTTTTTTTGCCATCCAAAAACAAATAAACAATATCCAGTATGCAGTTGGGTCTATTACCATCTACATTTAAGATTCTTAAAGTAATTAAATTTTTAAATGTATTTTAGAATCATTGGATATCTGAGTTATGGCTACTGTCCATATCTGACTTGGTGGGTTTTGACTTTGATTTTAGCTATCAAAACATTAAAAACGGCTCTTCATCTTCCACTAAGGAGAACATTAGTTATCTACTTACTGGCTAGCAGAGCTAAATAGAAGGGTTTTAGTGTGTCCTGAACATTAGTTCAGGCATTATTAGTGGTTCTTTTCTAGCTGGTGCCGGTGCTCAGGGACTTTGGGATACAGTCCCACTCCTCTCTACGTTCTTATCACGTGTGTTCTCTTTCTTCTCGGGGGCTTCCTACTCATGGTACATTTTTAGTGTTCTGGATTCTACAGATATTTCAAATTAAACATACACTTTAAGAAGGGATGACATAGGAGGATGAGATATAAGAGAGGGAAGATGGGAGGGTTAATAACTACAAGGAGATGAGAAAATTTTACATAGGAGCCCACTAATTTATAAGCTAATTCAAACATCATATAACAGACTTTGAATTAAGATACACGGTGTGGTTGGAAAATTTTGCTCCTGGACGTCACATATTATTACAGAAAAATTCCAGCACCAAGTGTGGGATACTTCTCTATGGGTTGTTGGTTTGGAAATCCACAGAAGCTCCCAATACATGTTATTGTTCCTGGTCCTGGTTACACAGCAAAAATAGATAGTAAGACACAATTACTGAAGATATCAGACCACTGTACTGTTTTCTTGACAGAGATATGAAGCTGGAAGTGAGCTTAAAGCTGCCTTCCAGCTGGCTAGCTCTCATTGTCCTGGCAGGTGTATGCAGGCTGCTGAAGGTAAAGATATCCATCCTTTCCCAGAATTGGATCTGCATGATTCAGTAGCAACCTAGCAAGCAAGATGTGAGCATTGGTGGAAGAGTGGCATGGGTGCTGTAGGAATGACCAAATACTTTCTGATTGGATTTGAAGGCTGCTTCAGAGGAGAGAATTCATTGTTTTTACTGTAAACAAACGTGGTCCCCAAAACTCATGGTGGGGGAGGTCATAGACCCTAGGAAAGGGCCTCAAACTCTAATTTTCTTACATGGATATATTATCAAACTATCTTGCGAAACCTTTATGTTTATACCATAGATATGTGAGCACTGCTTTCAACCTTGATCAGGGAAACTTCTTTTGTGGTTGAAAGCAATTGATGCACATGCTCAGAACAAGCTGTTCAAAGTGTCACTAATAGGTGGCTATTGAGTATAGTCTTAAATAGGACATATACATGACCCCCTTCATAGCTCATGGAACACAATGGCAGGTGAAGAGCAATAACATAGGAGACAAAGATGGAGATAAGTATTAAAATAACCCTGTTCCCTGATTATGATATGGCCACTGTCAGTGATATAGCCATTGGTCAATTACCCATGCCCCAGTAAATAATCCTCAAATATATTTCTGTCAGCAAACCTAATTAAACTCAATGGAACACACACACACACACACACACACACACAAACACATACACACACATACTTACACATACACGCACACACACACACACACACACACACACACACACACAAATGACATGAAGAAAGGAATGGAATTTGTTGGGAAGAAGAAGGAGTGACTAGGAAGGGATAAAATGGGTAAAGGGTGAGTGCATAATCAGAATACATTGTATGCATGCATAAAATTGTCAAAGAATAAATTTAAAATTATCTTCAGTATACAACTTGGTAGAAAAGGGGCTATATTTAACTTATTTATTTCTTAAATATTACATCCTACTCTATATTTGATATTTAATGTGTTCTTGTAAGATAATGAATGAAATTACAGAAAATATAAAAAGAGTATGAAGGACAGATCACTTGGGAGGTATGATTTTACTTTGTGAAATGCTATTCTACAAGTGTGATTTGTGAACCATTGATAGCATCATAACTTACAAAGATATTAACAGTGTAATTCATGCAGTAAAATCCAAGAGAATGGATAAAAAATGGATTAGCATGTTTTTTAAAATCCAATCTTGGTTCCCAGTGGAATCATACACACTAGCTGAACTCAGGGAAACACTGTCTGCTCTTCTTCCCGCTCCTAAATCAAACAAGTGTATCTGGGCTTCTCCTAGCTTTAATTCTGGAAGTTATCTGTCCTGGGAAATTCCTCATCCCGGAGAAAATCAGTATAATTGTTTCCCTAAAACCTAATTTCAAATTCTGGTTTACCAACAGGCACGCCCATTATAGGGCTTTGAGTACAGCACTAACCCATGTTAAGATTCAATTTCTTCAACGTTTAGTGTCCATACTATAGAGATATTGTGTAGATTAAATGGAATTAGGTGTGATTACATATTTGAATCATCTATCAAGCAGGCCTTCCACAAACCTTATTTCTTTTTCTCACCATTGCATAAAGTGTTTTTAGTCCCAAAGGGAGGCTCCTGTATCAACAGGAAGGTGAATTCCACATAATTTATTTTACTTTCTCCCCCCAAAATAGGAGATACTTCTTTGTCAGTAAATAACAGGTTGTCATAAGCAGTTTTTAGGCAGATGTATTTTTTTTCCAATTTGCAAGTATGCAAATTAAGTCATGATTCACTTCATTTCCATGTAAAATTAATTAACTATAAAGCTCAGTATATAAACAAAAAAGAAGGAAATGAGACTTTAAAATATGGAGATATATGTCTTAGAAATTATTCAAGATGATTTAAGCCATATAAAGCAGAGCCGATATTACTTTTGCAGTTTGACCCGATATGTAGGCAAAGCCCTGAGGTCAAGTTATATCCCCACTGCTGGCTTCGATAAAAAAAGTGTGGATTTAGATAGTTTTCTACTTTTTTTAGACCTCACATTCCAATCTTACAAAAGGATGAAGTTGGATAGAACATTAAATTGATCTCAAAAGTTCCTTCACGTTTCATGATCCTATCTGAGATACATTATTTTGCATCTAGTTGAATCCTTTTTGTCAAAGAGATAAACAAAAGGCTGGAGATTAATTTTAGATTTTTTTTTATTTTTAATTGAAATCTTTTTTCTTTAATGGACTTTTACTATTTATAAGTCTATTTTTAGATAGACTCAGAATCTCTTTCACTTCCTTTTCCACGGAACAGGTTGTTTTTAATCATGTGAAATGAACAACTACATTGATTCAGGTTATTTTACCTGCTGGAAGAGACCATGATACACCAATGTTTGACCATGTTCATCTTGATTGGAGCAGATGAGAATATTCTAATTAGCTTTTATCTTACCACGGAATAGCTTGCACACTGATAATTTGGATAAGCATACGTGGACATAAAAATACAGGGTAGCAAAATGAAAGGCATTACCATTTCTAGGAAAAAGATCAGAGACTGAAGACAGCAGGAAATGGGGAAGGTTAAAGTTTAGGAATAACTCAATTCTAGAGAAACTCCAGAAAAGGTAGATTCAGGAATGCATATGGCAAGGAGATTGGGAGGATGGTGCGGAGTTAATTTCTCACCAGTAACAACAACCATAACACTTAAGGTAGAAAGGGTTTGTTAGGGTAGACAACTTTTGAAGCACTCGCTCCCTAAACACTTGGCTCAGTCTATTTAACCAGAACATCATGGTTGCCAGAGTATGTAGTGGAAGTTACTTTTAAGTTGTTAGAAGACAGGAGGCAGAAAAGGGGGATTCAGGAATAATTTAGGGCAAGATGTTTGCAGCAACTACTTCCCTGACCTTCCTATGTCCTACCATCTGCCTTTTACTACCCCTCCCCAGCAATAATGGTGCTGTAATATGGATCAATGAAAGAAGAAATTAACCCATTGCGTAGACCGGAGCCCCATGATCTCAAGCTTCCTCTGAAAATACCATCACACACACACACACACACACACACACACACACACACACACACACACACACAAAGGTATAGTTTACTAATACCTCAGGTATTTTTTGATGTGATACAATTGACAACTTAAATTAGCCACTACAGAAAGTGTTTAATCAATACTAAATCCAAACCTGAATCTGAGTGGAAAACAGACCTCAATTTTGGTGAGAGATAATAATGCCATCATACAGTTTAATAACCAGGGTTTTACTAACTCTCTCCTTTCTTTCAGTTTTCCAAGCCTAAAGATGAAATTTTACTAATGGCGTTTGTGAAAACAAACCAGGAACGATAAGGAGCTACATTGTTATACATTGTTACTAAGTCTCCATTGTTGCTAAGGAGCCTCGTTGTATCACAATACAACAATACCTTACAACAATAAGCTTCTGTTTCCTAAGCCTAATGTATCCTGCAAACCATGGTTTTCAACCTATGCTGAACTTGTATCCCCATGATGTATGCTCACCAATTTCCCTTGGTAAACTAAACCTGTGATACATGATTAGCTTTTTGCCTTATGAAAATGTGTCTTTACTTGTATCTTGAGGACTCCCCTTCCACATGGAGTATTCTTGGACTGACTTACCTTGTAGGCAGCCTTGAACACTCAGTTCCCTAATCTTCTGTTCAGGTACTAGTAACAAATACCAATTATATCAACCGTTCTTCTATCAGCCTTAAAAGTTACCCATAAAAGAGATCCCAAAATCCAGTGAGCTGCTGCTCTCTGAAACCCTGACACAGGGGAGTCAGGTGTCTGGCCAGTCCCTTGTGCACTTCTAAATATAGCTTGCTTTAGACAGACAGTAGTGGAAAATTTTTTTCACAGTCTAACAGTAACTATTAAAATGTCTACTATTAACATAAATGATGTATTCGAGGTTTGCTTGTTACGAAATTGTGTGAAAAGAGATAGCCATAGCCAAACCCATAGCCAGGCATGGTGTGCACAAATATAATTTCAATACCCAGAAGACAGAGACAGGAGGATCACTGTGAGTTTAAGTCCAGTGTAATCTGTAAATCGAATTCTAGGCAGAGTGGGCAAGAGTGAGATATTCTTCAACCACTCACCCATGTAATTTTGATTGACAGGTTTGTCATGAAACCTACGGATATACACTTTAAATATAACTTCATTTTTTTTTCTAGAACCCAAGATTAGATACTTTGAAAGATTACAAGAAAAAGAAATGAGATTGCCAAAACAACTGGTTCTTTGAACTATTAAGGAGTCCTACCATACCCAGGACAGCTGAAGTAGTATTTTCTATTTACTGATACATGACTTATTCAGAGCCCTGACAAACTTTTCATTATTTTACATATTCATGGTATCTTCTTAGTTTAAGGGATAACTCAGGTGATCTCTTGTACCAACGTTCCTCTTTAAATGCCTGGAAGATACACATCAGATGTGGGAATAACTAAGCACTACTTAATTAAAATTAAGGTGTACCCTCTCTATTAATTGGAACCCACACTAGACAAGGCCTGGGTAGCCAAGAACCTGAGACTAGCTAGGCCAAAGACATAAGGAAAAACTGAACACTACTGTTTTTATACAGGATCATAGCAATTAAATGACTCCCAAGGACATTCTGCTCATAAGTCAGTGAGCACAAGTCAGCCAACATCAGAGAAACTTTCTCCTACAGAAGACGGAGACAAATACAGGAAGCCATAACTGGACAATGTTCAGAAAGTAAGAGACCTTAGAACATTTAGTCCTAAACAAGAAGTCTCCGTCAAATCTACCATCATGGCTCAGAAAACTCTGAAGAAATGGAGGCAGAAGGATTGTAAGAGCCAGTGGAGACTGTAGACACTAAGGAAACAAGGTCTTCTAGACATACTAGGACTAATAAGATACACATACAGAGGTACAGAGGCTATGGCAGGAGGCACAGGGCCTGCTGGAGCCCAGAACTGGGAGGGGGAGTAGACACAAAGCTCTATCCCTAACCCAGAAGCTATCTCTACTCATAAAGGAAAAATTAGTGTTCTTCAATAGAGTCTCAGTAGGTATACAAACCCTGTGCCAGGCAGTAGGTAGCCAAAGAAACTAAATGGTATTTTGGGGGTTGTTTTTCTAAATCTTATAGATGTTTTGCTTATAAATTATGATTTCTGATTTTTGTCTTTACATTTTCTGTGTGTATGAACAAATTTGTCTCAATGTCTCCACCTGTTTTTTTTTTTTTTTTTTGGTGTATTATCCTAGTCTCATTTGTTTTGATTCTATCTTATTATTATTACTTTTTAGGTGCTTGTTTATATTCTAATGAGAGACAGAAAGGGTATAGATTTCTGTGGGTGGAGAAAGGATAACCTGGGAGGAGAGGTGGAGGAGAAAATGTAATCAGAATATAGTGTATGAAAAAAATATTATTCCAACACAAAAAATAAAAATATGAAACAGGGTAATGGGGAATAGTAGCTGAACCACAGTAATGTACATGTATTATAGATATTATAGATATGTGTGTGTATGAAATTGTAAAGATAAAATCAAAGTAGCATATGTTCTCTCAAAAAATGGCCCAGAATTATCCAAGTTTTTCTAATACATTCAACCAGCTTGTTGGTATATTCACCTTTTTTTTTGACAGCAAACATTTACTAGTGAGTTAAAAAATGTGCATTTATTCTCGTCAATGAAGTTATATTTTCACGTTATTGATCTTGCTCTCAGAACATTCAGTTCTTTGGTATATATATATATATGAAATGAAATTCCACCATCTAGTCAAGTCTGTTTATCTATAAGATCAGTCCTTTACTGAGCAATAAATCTTCCAGGTTTTAATCATTCTAGGTTTTCTAGGTTTTACCAAGCTCAGAGTTTCTTCAAGGGCACAAGTTGCATTTTCAAAGCAGTTACTGTTTGACTGCTCTCCATATGGCTACACCATTCATATATCCTTGGGTATCAACAGGTACCCAACTTTCAGCACTGTCTGATGTAGGAGCACTGATTATACCACCATGGAACTTTACATTTTCTGTTCCAATTTACATCTCACACACATGCCTGACTCCATCCTTCAGTTCCTTCTGGAGTCATATCACAAGCGTTCTCTATTTTATTCTCACCCAGTTGTTTGACTGATATCATCATCCTCTTGGTTAAGTGAAATGTGACTGTGTCAAAGACATCATCCCTCAATCACCTTCTAAATGAAGACACTTTCATTTACTATACTCCACACTATTCAGGTATGCTTCCAATGCCCCCACTTTTTCACTATTACCTACACCAACTGGCATTTATGTGTTCCAATTGGCTTGTCTTCATCTAAGTCCTGCGTTTTCTAGAATTATCCATGTAATTATGCAATCCCGATAATGAATACAATCCCAGAACCTTGACCTATTTGTTTCTAAAATTTTATTTCAAACCAAGTGGGCCACATAATTATACAATCTATAACTTTACTGACTATATAACATATATGACTCTAAAATGATCATTCAGATATTTAGGTCATAGATTATCAACTCCTTCCCTTCAGTTATTAATATCAATATTTTCTCCAGCAATTCTTCAGCCTCATGAGAACCAGCAGTCTGTTTATCCTAAAACCATACCTCAATTGTGCCATATCTTCATTTTCCAAAATGATTTAGATCCTTTAGCTTGATTTCCAGACCTTATAAGTCCCATGCCCATCTCCTGATTCTGTTCACCTGGAATATACTCTACCTTTAGAACAACTCAAAAATTTTTTATATCTTTGAATGAATGCCTCAGCAATAGCACTCAAGGAAGTCTCATTGATTGGACTGGTTTTAAATTTATGTCCAGAGTATTAAAATAAATCTCCACATTGACAGACAATCTTGCTAAACTCTCCTATTAAATTAGCTTAGCCACTTTGCAAAGTGACAATCCATGTCTTTACCTTAAATCTTCAGTGTCTACTACTCACATACTAATGACCTTGAATATGGTAAATGGACTTAAATGAGAATTACTTCAGCTTCAGCAAAATACACAGCCAATTATAATGGTTCTACTGTTAGACTTTTCTTTATTGTGGCTTCACGTACTACAGTAAAAATAATGGTGCAGCTTAAGTCTAAGTTTATTTCTGCCACAAATTCCATCCACTAATAGCATCTTAAAAGTTTAATTTGTACCATTAAATAATTTATTTTCCAAGTAACCATTCTTTGTTACTCTTCTAAAAACACATTAAAATATTGTCTCTTATTTTCATGTAAACTGGAAGTTAGAGATTTATTATTCTGCCCAGATTCATGGGGAAAAAATCATAGTAGAAGTTGCTTGCCTTGTAGGGGTTTTTTTTTTTTTTTTCATATACTCACTACATATCTCATTTTCTACTTTTGGTAGTTAGAATTTTAACATCATTGCTACGAACAGGTCATCATTACACAACATAGTATGGCCTATAGTTCAATCTTAGCTTTCCACTATTGTGAGATATCATAGTTGAGACAATACATTTCAAAAAAGGAAATATTGATTTTTGCTTATAGCATCAGTAGCTACAGATTGTTGTTAGCTGGCTCCTTGATTTGGAGCTTGTGGTCACACAGAACAGGGTGGCATGGAGCATGCTCTGAGAAGAGCTTTTCATCACATGACATCCTCATGGAGGAAAAGAGGAAGGTAACAGCATCCATAATCACTGTCAGGTGTATCCTCTCAATGGCCTAACTTCCTTCCACTAGAATTTATCTTAAAGGTTCTGTCATCTTTCAGCAACAGCCTGATCTGATGACCAAGATTTCAATATGTTGCATTTGGAGGGTATTTAAATTCTAGATAATTATTGTTCTCTGTAATGTTACCAAGTGCTATTGATAATATTTAGTGTGATAGGTTAGTTCAACCATCCTCAGATACATCCTTTACTTCTATGTGACTATATTCTTCTGATCTTCTTCTCATTTTACTAACTTAATTTTGTAAATCTTATTTTATAACTTCATGGTAGTTACACAATCTTTAATACATCAAATGGCTCAGGACTATGGCCTTTAACACTTTGCCTATAGTCCTCTTTACTCATGCTCTGTAACTGGGTGCTTGCATGTACAGACTGGAACAGTTGTTTCAGATATTATTTTCATGCCATTTATCTAATAAGATCATTTAAAGATTACCTGAATGGAAATTGAATATGGCAGTTAACAAAGCTGACTGTCCTGGACTATTTCCTAGTTATCTAAAACTAAATATGACAAAGCAGGTCTATTAATTATAACTCTTGCAGCTTGATCTGTCCCAGAATTTTGTCACCTCAGGAAATGGTAGTAAATTTTAAAGAGGAGATCAGTCTATTAATCTAGGAGTAGTATTTCTTAGTGCTTTTTTATTTCTTTCATATTCTAGATCAAATCTATTAGTTTGATCTTACCAATTGTTCTTCCAATGTATAAGCCACATTCAGCTACTTCTCCTATGGTCTTGCAGCTCATAACAGTACCAGAAGCCTTTATGGAATCTCCTTTTACGTTACCATGTGTCTTAGTTATGGTTTTACAGTTGTGAACAGACACCATGACCAAAGTAACTCTTGTAAGGATTACATTTAATTGGGGCTGGATTACAGGTTCAGAGTTTCAATCTATTATCATCAGTGGGGGAGCATGGCAACATCCAGGTATAGTTCAGGAGGAGCTGAGAGTTCTACATCTTCATTTGAAGGATGCTAGCAGAATACTGACTTCACAGCAGCTAGGACAAGGGTTTTAAATCCATACCCATACTGACACACCTACTCCAGCAAGGCCACACCACCAAATAGTGCCACTCTGTGGGTCAAGAATATTCAAGCCATAGCAGCATGCTTTTGCTTTTAGATCACTTTCCAAAAGACAGATACAGTGATAATTTAAAAAGTATATTAATACATGTATTTTTAGCATTACACTGTGTTACATCCTTTTGCTTTGTTTAGAAGAAACTACTATTGAGTTTCATGAGATCTCAATAAATATGTGTTTACATTCTTGTCTCAGTTACAAACCTATTGTTGTGATAAAACACCATTACCAAAGCAAATTATAAAAAACAGTAATAATTTAGCATTTAGAGGATTAGAGTCCGTGGTGATGGAAAGAAGGAAACAGCTGAGCGCTTATATCTTGATCCACAACCATGAGACAGAGAGAGATAATAGAAATGGCATGATGTAGATATAACTTTTATTCTCCTGTCTCTATGTACTTGTTTGAACAAGTTCAGTCTTTCTAGTTCTTTCTGAGCTTTGGCTGGCTGGTTCAACTCAGGTGTTCTGGCCAAAACTCCTGTCAAAGTTGACTGATTTAATCTGACTTCTCTCAGCTTCCCACAGAATTGCTCTGCTTGGCTTCAAACTGACTCTGGAAATTTGTTCTAATCTTCTGGCTCCTTATTCTCTGTCTTCAAATACCTCTAAAGACATATACTGAACTGACTGAGCTCAAAAAGTATTCAAGTCTACTGCATTGCACTCACTGCACTGACTCCCAACTGAATGAAATGAACTGAAGTGAACTGAGTGACCACTTTCCAGCTGACACTCTCTTCCTACATTGCCCTTAAATAACCTCTCTTTTCTATATGCTCTCATGAGAGTTGGGCATATAATATCTCTGTCTCATTCTGTCAAACTTTCTCTGATTGTCATTTTGTTTTCCTCACAATTAGATGTCACTTTCAAACATGGCTGCTTTCTTCCACAAATTAACATCACCTTCATTATTTGGGATTAAAGGGTGTGTCTGTATTCCAGCTAGAGTAGCCATGTTGTTGGACTAAAATTCCTCTTACATCTTCTTCCTTTCTCTTCCAACTAAAATTGGTACACAGTTTAACTTTTATAAGCGAAACAAGTATTAATCTCATAAAGTTAACAGTTTGAATTTTCTTATGAAGATCCACTCAACCATTTATGTAATGTTTCTTTATAACTCTATTCATGATCATCTATCCTTTAGCAAATGCCCGTTCCAGTCTGATGAATGATCTGTCCCTCTTCAGCTGGTTTGTTAAGATGTCTCCATACTAGGGACATCAGCTTTCTGTATCATTTGTGATGCTGTCTCTTTTTTTGTCTCTTCCTTCCTTGAGTTGTATGAAAGCTTCTCTTACTCAGATCAGATCTTTATTAATTTTGGTGTAACCCATAGTCTTTCATCACCTGTGGAAATATAGACAAAACCTCTTTGTCAATGCAACACATTCACTGACTTCCATTCTGATGTTCTAACAATTTTGAAGTAATACTTGAACTAATTCAGCATTTTTCTGCAATCCAGTGTCTTTTAGCTATTACATGACCTTTTGAAATCTCAAAGATCATCTCTAGTGTTACAGTTCCTCCCAGAAGGCTACATCTCCTAATGCTTTCTAAATAGTTACATCAACAGGGTAACAACTATTCAAATACATGAGCCTATCGGGCCATTCTCATTTAAGCTACTGTCTAGCTTCTCACTGACATTATTTCTGATCTTCAATTATAACAAACTTTCCATCTCTGTCTTAAAATTAAAAACATTTTCTGACTATTTCAGACTATTATTTTCACTTCATATATTTGCACAACTGCCTGATTATTATTTGGAATTCAATGTAAATATTAATTCCGTCACCAAAGTGTCCTGGTCCCTAGTTACTTCAAGTAATGGAGGTGTTCCAGTCACTCATCATATGAGTACTTTAGTTTTTATTACAATTGCTATATTTAGTTCCTAAAATTCACTTCTGTATGTTTATAACATTTCTCATCGATATAACAAAATACAGGCTATTATGAACATTAATGACTATACCCCTTAAAAATAACACCTAACAAATAGTACATATTCAATACTTTTTGTTTGAATGAAGGCTGTGGTAGTACTTTTCCAATATTTATAGATCTGCTGAGCAACCATCCAAATGTAGACTTGCAAGATAGGTCAATATTCCATTCCATTGGTTTTGATCAGTTGATCTGACTCACTGAGATTCCCTTATGTCATAAATCTTACATATCTATCTATTATCTTTCCTTGTGGTTTTTTGTTTGTTTTTTACCTTTATGCACAACCGTATTCTGCTTTCTAGCTTATAGTAATAGAATACACTTTTTTTGTGAAATATCCATCCATTTTGAGAAGTAAAATTTTTAAGCTGATAGTTATTTGAGATAGCACTAAAAAGCTTGTTTTGTAATTAAATAAAAGTCAAACATTAAAAAATGTGCATGCATACACACACATACACACACACACACATGGTTTGTAGAGAGATATCCTCAATTGACCAATCTACAGCACAACTTCTGTACCTAAGGCTCAGGAAACATCAAAAGAGGGGATAGCAAGGCTGTAAGTGTCAGTAGAACAAAAAGTCTGCTGTGACATTGTGTTTCCTAGAAATGGCAGGAAACCTACACACATGAAGTTTTAATCATATGGTTACCGTAACAACCTGAGAAAACACAACACAATAGACATGTTAATATAGAAGAAGGAAATCCCACAGGGCTCTAACCCTAGGCAAAGAACTACAAGCAATGAATTAATGCTGAGAGTGGGAAAAAATAATCTTCTCCAGGGAAGATTCTCAGCTGGTTATCCAATACCAAGTAGTTGTCTCTGAATCATAGATATACAAGTAACATTATATGAACTGAGTGTATTTTTAATATATATAAAAATGTTACAGAAAAAGAGGCCAGAGGCCTGAATTTGAGAGAAAATGGGAGGTATATGGGAAGGGTTAGAGGGAGAAATAGGAAAGGGAAAATAATATAATTATAGTTTATTTTAAAAATTAAAAAATTGCATAAATGTAGAAAAAAGTCAAAACATGAGTATTATCCCCACATTGTCTTGTTTTATGGATAGAAAGAGGTTTTGCATCTGTATCTCAGCTTTCCCTGTATGTTAGTTGAAGTTTGCAGTATTTTGCTTGAAACAGGATGTAAAAATTTCTCTCCATGAAGCTCAGTGAGGAGAATTTGCACATAAAAAGAGAGTGAGCTACTTATTGAATGCATTCCTAAATGAGAGGTTAGTACAGAAAAGGCACAGATCAAGGCAGTCTGTACTCAAACACTATTTTATACATTTTAGGCTTACAATTCCATGCATTACACAGGTACCATTTAACCTTCTATTAATTTCTTTCAACTAAAATAATAAAGGCCTGAGAGAAGAAATGGCTTGTCCTGGCCTTCCCAAAGAACTCACTTTTCTATTAGTTCATTAAAGACTTTGGGAGTTTTGTATCTTGTATTTCAACCTCTTGCAGCACTGGGAAAAGAGAGTTAGGAAGCTGGACAGGAAAGATTCACACTGTGGATCCAAATCTTCCAAAAGAAGGTGGAGTTCTTAGGTGGAAATTGTAATAAATATGTCAGCTTATTATGGGTCTCCAGAAATCTGTAGAAGGAATGAGGACATCAGGACATGTTAGCAGCTCAGTGAGAAGAGGGAGGTTATTTTCATTCAGTTGCATCAGAGCCTTTACTATTGACCAGGGTACATGAGTCCAATAGCACAGGATGCAGTTTGACTTTCATAACAGAAGATCTAAAACCAAAGACAATGCATGTTTTTAAGATTTAAATCTAAAATTATTATTATCATCATCATCATTATTATTTAGTTGATTTATATAATTTGATGTATGTGTCTAATGCATAATACCAAGTTCAAGTAGCTAATATTTTCATATTCTTTGCCATTATGAAATTTCTTGAATAATCTATAATGATACCTTTTAGCTATGTGACCTTCACCAAGACATTAAGTGTCTCTAAGTATCGAGTGCCTCATTTGTAATAATTGGCATATCATCTCCCTCATAACTCTTACTTTAGATAGTTGCCCAGATAAATATAACATAAAATGAAACAATTAATCAATATTTCTCAATCTTTCCTGATAATGAGGATCACCTATTTTTTTCCTCAAAAACACATAATTGCTTAGCTCAAGAAAGTCTGACTCAGCAGATTTTGTCTGATGACCAAAATTTGTGCTTTTACCAGTCCATAAAATTCTTTAACTTGAAATAAATATAAAGATATGATAGTGTTTTGCAATGATTATGTTACCACTTAATAGTTTTGTAAGAGCTAGGTATTCCTTCTGTTGAATAAGCCCATGCAAAAGCAAGGAATGACAGCTTTCCCTCGGTCCAGTTATTGCATAAAGCACACAATACAGTCTGTCCAAAAGAATTGCCCTAGAAAGCAAGAGGTTGAATTCAAGACAGTTTGGGTTTGGTGGTCAGAATAAGACTCAGTGACCTCAGGCTTGCCTCAAACTCAGCAGTCTTCCTGCTTCAGCCTCCTGACAGTTGAGATTATGGGTCTGCAGCACCATTCCCACTACTTCTCAGATTTTAAAATTGAAAACATCATTGTCATATGTATTTCATCCTCACACGATTCGTCAGGTTCCTTAGTCTGCCAGTAAAAACTGAAGGTTTACTATGATCCTTGCCTCACAGGGTAATAGTGACATAGGTTAAACAGGCTGCTTCTCTCTCTCTAAGTAGTGGGTTGAGCTCAGGCTAAGGTTCAGCACCATAGAAAACAAGAGGTAATGATGGCATGTCTCATCACCAGGTCACCTACTCACTGGATTATTAGTCGTTGAAATTACTTGTGATATCTTAGTTACATGATTTTGGTCTGTGTGACTTGTGGCTGGTCTACACACATCATTATGGCCTTGAGAACGGAGAGAGGTAAGCATGCATGATGCCTCATTTTTAGACTTCCCATGTCACTGTTGCTGGCATCTTTTCCTGCATTATCATTGTCTGATCAAGCAAAAGCAAAACAAATGAACAATAAACCCCGATAACTTACATTCACCAGAAGTTTGCTTCTACCATGTCCTAGAGTCTTTATCATCCAGTGCCATCATCTTGGAAATGAGAATTTTTAAACTTGTAAATTTAGAGCGACTGTAAAGGTTCCAGTTACTAAACTTTTCCAGTTTCAATTGCAGTCAGTCTACCTAGTCTCCTAGGTCTCCGTCATGCCATTTCCTGATATATACTTCAAATTGGCCGCTCCATATCTGGCAGGGTATTGTCAAATATTTGTCCCAAACTGATTCATTCAATCAACCTTAAATATCTTAATGATCAGAGATCATAGTGTTGTAACAAGACCATGCAGATGTTGCTTCCAGGCTAGCTTACAACAGCCTGCATATTTGTTCTTCATAAACACTTTAGTTGATTCCAATAACAAATATTAGTATCTTTTATATTCTGGGGTTGAGACCCTGAAGGTTGCTTAGATAGATTATGGCATAGAGTTTTCCATAGAACTAGCTTGGAGAACTCACTTAGGACACAGTTGGCATATGCAAAATTAAATATCAAATTGACTTCCTTCCTCAGAAGGTTGCACATGGGGGAGAGTTAACTTCTATTTTTCTTTACAAGGCATAGTGACACATGCCTGTAATTCCAGTGCTTTAGAGACGGAGGCAGAGAGATTTGATCCAGTCTGTGGTTCGTGCTTGTCAGGGTAAATAAATATAAAAGGATAAAAAAGAGTGAAAGGATTTTCTTTACATTTACTTAGATAATTCTCATAACTCTACACTTCTTAATAAGTACATATTTTCATTTCATGATTGAAGGAAGCAACTTCTCCAATATTTCTCACATATGTGGGAAAGTCAGATTCTTAACATAGGCTAATGCTGGCAGTGTTTTTATTCTATATAGTAACATGCCACATTATCCTTGTCTTGACTTTCCCTGTTGATTTGGTGTTCCTAAGTGCAGGCATCTTCATTATACCATCAATATCCTTTTTGGCTTTTTCCCATGATAGAGTCAAGTCACAAATTAGGTAAAATTTCCTCCAATCCAGATGCATTATCTCTCCCCTCCTATGATTTCTTTTCTACTGATCCCTTAGCAGATGAAAGATCAGAAGGAGTCAGTACTTTGGAATATCCAATTTCCCAAAGAAAGAGAATCCACATTTGCCAGCAGTAAAATACAACCTTTAATAACACCATCATGAAGTATTACAGTTCTACTGCTATTCTGGTTAACATCACTCTTGGAAATCACCACTGGACAAGCCCTTCTTCAGTCAGAATGTGTTTTTTTGTGATGCAGATGACAAAGGATATTTTATCTTTTACTCATGAGTCTCTGTGGCTCCTTCTGCTTTCCCAGATTCATTATCCCTTGGGGAATAAGTGTGTATAATAAGTGCAATTTTTATTCCTACCACACCTCTCAGGGTACAGAGCCCTGAGGATATGCTTTGTCTTTGCCTTGATTTATGGCAATTTTAGTGCCTATGGTTAGCATTTATTGCACAGGTTTCAACTATAAAATCACAGAGATTCCTGCTAAAGGGGAAGAATGAAATAGCAAGCTGTTCTTACAAGAGAGGTAACTCAACTTCATCTCATCAAAAGTCAACGGTTCCTAGAGTGGTGTACTTATCAACTAGATCATGATGTTTCGGGTTTCCCATCTAAGAGTCAAGTTTATAGATGTTGAATGTATAAGCCCTCATTCAAGTTTTCAAACTCTGTTGCTAAACTTTTTTGTATTTGTTTCATTTATTATTTTCCTAGACTCAAATAGTGAGGCTGATTTCTAATAATCCTCCATCCCCTAACAAATGAAACATCTTCACAGTCACTCATTGTCTCCTGACATGCTTGGTATGAGTAAGAAAGGCAGTCTACTGAAGGGTCACCAGTACTTGAAGATATCACTGAAGAGGGAAAGTCATGCCTGAAATCTAAAGACTAACCACTCTTAGGCTGAGCTAGGACCATCCTCAGAGTCTGAGCTTATCCTTCAAAGGAAGCAACATAATCAATGGCAAATCTGTAAGTCACTATCTACAGAGGCTAGATCTTTTAAAGTACAAAGAATTAAATGAAAAAAACAACTGTTTTGTTTCCCTTTTTATATTATTTTTGTATGATGTTTTTTGTTTTATTTGTATGATTTATGATTACAGTTTTAAGTTTAAAATATTTTAATCATCTTGGGTACAGTAGTGATTTTGGGTTACCATAGAAACATTTCTTTATTTTACACACCTTCATGTTGGATTGCATAGGATCAGAATGGCCATTTGGATCTCTATTATATAGATAATTGTATTATCTATGATTTGCTGTAAGCTTCATCATCAGTAAAGCAGGTGAGATAAGTCTAACAATCTGCCAGTGACAAATGTAGATAATTAATATTTACAGATGAAATATTTGCTACTCCTTAATAGCAGGAAACAAAATGAGCATGGAATAAGGTCCAAAATGTTGAAAGCAAATTTCATAGGTCAAGAACAGTGGTAGCTCCAATGAGCCTTGAGTAGAGAAAGGAGCCTATGAGCTAGCTTCGTTGCTTGTTCTTCCTTAAGGCAGCAGTCACATAACTGTGTAAATAAATAATGAGCAAATATTTAAAAAAATATATTCGAATAAATGTTAGATGAAGTGCTTGCCTAGAAGTTTGGCTTTTAACAGTAACTTCTTACATATCTCTAGGTCAGAAACGTAACTAGGATAAGAACAAAAGACTGAAGGAATCAAGAAAAGAGAGGACATCAAGCATAGGACTACAGGAAGACCTTACATGGGGTAATGTTAGATAAAGATTCTATTCCAAGAAAGCTCACAGACAGGGGCTTCAGGAGGCACTCCACAAACACAAAAAAGTGTACAATAGTTCCCAAGGATTCATTACATCAGTGATGTTCACAGTGACAATTCAAGCTTAAAAGTAACCCCCCCCAACTTATTTGTAGAATACTTTGTAGAGAAGATAAAAACATAAAGTAAAAGTTATCAGAAAATAAGGTTTATTATCAAATTTTATCAAAATACAAAGTTAGTGAAATAAAGGGATATGGACCAAGAGGACTTTATGTGGAGAATGACTGAAGGAATGTTTTTGCTATATTAAAATGTTGTACCTCACTACCAATGTTGTATTCTATCTACCATGTCTGGAAAGCTTTTCTGAGCTCCATGTCCTTTGTTTTAGGAGGGCTTCCTCTTATGGTCTCTCCATTGCCTTTCCATGCAAATGAGGTTTCCCCAGAGCCTTCAACCTCAGCCAATGAAACTTCAACCTAAGAACTCCCTCCTACTTTCCAAGGTTTATATAGCCCTTGATCCAACTCAAATGTAGTGTTAGTGCACAAGCTGTTTTCCTGACTATCATCTAAGAGAGTTGTTTCCTAAGAGCCATAACATGAAAAACAGAACCACATTAAACCTCTTCACTCTTTCAACAATGGGTAATGCACACAGGCGGTTTGAATCTCCAGTCTCCCTTAATGACCACGGCCACTTTACTTATGAATAGGTGATTTTCTCAAATGGATTCTCAGAAGGCTAACCCTAAAATGTATGGTGATTCATTGAAGATTAATCTACTCGTGGTAAGAAAAATGTAATCACTAAAAATATTCTTTTCTTCTTTTTTCTTCAGAGCAGTTTCCAAAGAGCAAGCAAACTAGACCAAAACTGATGTAGAAAATGAACTAACTAATTATACAACAGAGAGCAGAGACCTTAGAGAGAAACTGAAAAGCTCTGTCCATATGGTTCCTCTGACTTCATCACTGGTGACAAGCCTATGCTATTCATTAAACACTGAAAGCAGAGTCAAGGGGGACAGGGGTTAGGTATTCATTATTTTAAGTTAAATCTTCTTATGTTTTTCCATTGTTTTTGTTTATAAACAAAACTACTGTGTACTTCTCAAATAACTCCTAAGTCAATATTGATAAATCTCAATTGGATAAGTTATGTACCACAATATATGTGCTATACACATATGCATGTGTATATAGATGTGTGAAGGCCATGAGTAGAGTTTTTCTTCTTCTATTGTTTTCTCATCTTGAATTTTGAGACTAGTTTTTAATTGGGCCTGGAACTCACTATTTTGGCTCCACTGGCTAGGCAGGAGTCCCTGAGATCTTTCTGTCTCCAGGATCACACTCAGGACTTCATGCTTATCCATCAAACATTTTAGCCAATGAGCTGTTCCCAAAGCCCTGTTCTTTGATATAACATTAGCCTATGTTTCCTTGAGTAGCACCAACATTGATGAAATTGAATAATAATTGTGAAATCAGGCATATTCCTTTGTGTTATATTTAATATACAGTTTCAAACTTGAATTCTTGTAACAAAAAACAGTATGTAGTTTTTTTTATAGGTTATAACTTTCAAGCTTTCTTCTTTATGCTCAAAAATGAAATTTAATTAGTGAATATTATAATTCTATGAAGTTAAAAATATAGTCAAGATGAGTGCATTCTTTTTTCCTAAATAAAAATATTATTGCATTTGGGAAGGGGACTCACAAATCATTTTGTTTCCAATACTCTCTTTAGTCAGTAGAAATAATCATGAATTTGACAACAAACTGCTTTGAATTAATTTTGTAATAAGGTTGAGGAATATTTTTTATACCACTGTAGAGTTGAATCAACATTTAACATTGTTTGTATTGAAACATTACTAGAAAAAAGACACATACTTGATCATTACTAGTAAGAGAGTTATCATTCAAATCATATGTTAAAAACAAAGGATTAGGGAAAGAATGGTATTGGGTACCTTTCAATGTACCCAATTGTCTTTATCTCTATATTTATCTTCAGATGTACATAACACATGAACACTTTTTAAAAATAGTGATATGCAATTAGAAAGAAGAGGGAGACTGCAGGAAACAATGCACCATATGGCAGGGGTTTCAGAGAAGCCAGATTCTCACCTTCCACAGTGGGATATCTGTTTCAACAAAAGCTCAGCACACATGGTTTGAAAGAAGTGCAACATGCATATAGACTTCTGAACACAAGAAATACTAATTTAATGGAAGTAAGTTGAGAGATGGCTATCACCTGTTTGGATTTATTCCTGTTCTCACAAGGGTAAATTCCTTTACTACCATTGTTTTTCCCCATTATAGATTCTGGCACCAGGGCAAGATATCTGGATTTTAATATCTTAATATATTCTATGAAATATACTAGTGTACTTTACTATTTTGACCTTTTGGCATATCATATTTTGCTTCAGATGGCCAAGTCACTTTTGGCTTTCAAGCTCAGAGAGGCCATAAAAGAGCAAAAGAAACAGATTGACTGTAGCTTGTCACCATACCGAATACTGAAAAGGTCACTTTAGCTCATCATCTGTATGGTTATTCATGGAACATACAGGATCTTAAGTGTGCGACAGAACAGTCTTCTGACAAAGAAATCTAAGAAATATGAAGTAAAAAAAAATCACTTCTCTCATCGCAAAATTTTACTCTTATTCAAGGAAGGAAAATAGCAGAATAATAGCGCGCGGGCACACACACACACACATACACAAAGCATTTCATTGTGATCTTCTCTTTTGTGTTATAGCTTCTGTATCACCAGAAAAGGCTTTAATAACTGTCCTTTTTTCCCCCTGTGCCTACAGAATCTTTGTTTTTATATTTCTATACTGATAGTAATCTTTGTAGTACATCTCATACCTACATTTATGTTTTCTCCTCAATCATATGTTTCCCCCATTGACCCTTTGCTCCCACCATTTTTCATTTTACAACTTAAATACTGGTACCTATATTAGTCATGGTTTATAAAGAAACAGAATTTATTGAATACATGTACATGATGTATATGATGTATATGTATATGCTGTATCTGTATATGTAATTTTTAGAGTAGCTTAGAGGCTAATGATAGATTTTCTAGACAGAAGGCCCAGAATTTCAGAGTTGTTCAGATCATGAGACTATGACTCTCGCTTTCTCAGCAGTTCAATCTGGTGCTGGAATCCTGTAAACCTCCTAAAGAGCTACTAATCTCCAGTATTCATTGGAATCCTGAAGAAGTAGGCTCAAATACCAGTGAAGGAATGCATAGGAACAGTAAATTAACTTGTCAGTCCAAGTTCAGGCAAGTACATAAAGAGTAAAAGCTTTCTTCTTCCATATCCTTCTATGTGGGCCAACCACCAGAAAGTGTTGCTGAGACGTAAAATGGTTCTTCTCACCTAAAATAATCCAATGAATAAAATCCCTCAGGTGTGCCAAGATGCTTAGGTTTTAGTTAATTGCATATATAGTTAGGTTGACAATGAAGATTAACCATCATAATATACTTATGCATATTATTCAGTTCTAAAGCTGCAAATCTGATATTCCCCAACCATTACTCTGTAAACACTACCAGGGACACAAGTGAAGTGCTCAAGTGTCTCTTACTGAAAGTCAGTGCTGAATCTGCTGCTAAGTCATTACAGATCTATAGAAGACTCCCTCCCAAATAGCAGAAGCATAGAAACCTAGAAACACTGAAATCTATACTGAAGGCAACAATCCAAGAGAACTAATAAAAATAGAAACAACCCCAGAACAAGAAAGAAAAAAAAAATTAAACTGAAAAGTTCATTCATTTGAATAGATCCACAAAATGCAACAACAATAATATCAAAGAATATGAGCTACAGACCCACCGTGACACACATTCATAACCTCACAGCCCTGCAATAATGGAAACCAAAGGCACTGAGATATCACTCAACCATGAGAGAGAGAATTCAAAGTCTTTACTTCACAAAGATTAACGTGAATATGGAGGATTAAAATAAGCAAATGAATGATAAAAGAAAGTCAGTCCATGACCTATACAAAAGATTCAGCATGGACCTATACAAGAGATTTAGTAAACTAAAGGCAACTGCAAGAAGTTTTTAAAAATACATATAAAAATTCAGCAAGGAAATTGAGAAATTAAAAAAGAACCAATCAAATGCTGGTAATGAAAAGTCCAATCACTGAGTTAAAACTTTAGAATAGATAACACCAGCAACAGATGAGACTAAGTAGAAGAATGCTTGTAAAAGATAGAGAGCAACATTGAGACAATAATAGCTTCAGAAACATATAATGAAAACAATTGATATGAACAAAACTTCCAAGAAGTCTGTGATATATTTGATACAAAAATACGAATCTATAGGGTGAAAAGGAAACTAAGAAAAGTCAAAAGTCATAGATGATTTGTTCAGTGAAATTTATACAGACATTTGCCCAAACATAGAACAAGAAATAGACAGAGGAGAGGAGAAGGGAGGAAGAGAGACAGATACAGAGAAACAGAGAGATACAGATACAGACACATACATACAGAGACTCAACCAGAATAAGTGAAAGAATTATAGCGTATAAAAGGAAGAAATGAGCAGAGGAAGAGAAAAAAATGACACAACTAATGAGAAAATTAAATCATAAGAAATAAAAGCCTGTCACAATTATATCCTTAAGTGCAAATGGCTCCAGCTCACTAAAGAAAAGATCTAACTATGTCTAGTATATAAGATGCATTTAGCTAACAAACATGTCCAAAAGCAAAAGGTGAAAAATCAACCTGCCAAATCAAGAGAAGCCACAAATAAGTTGGCATAAAACTTGTTATACCTGAAAAGGAAGACCTACATCTAAAACTAGTTGTAAGTCATACAGAGGGATACTACATATTAATGAGAAAAAAGCATTAAGGAATAAATATTTATAGAATGAAGTTTGGATGCCCCAAAAATACAAAACAACCATGAGACTAAATTTCCAACACAGTAACAGTGGGAGAATGTTGTTCTCTACTCTCCTACCTAGCTGTGTATTTCAATCTAAAATTTAGTAAGAAAATTCAGACTAAATAATATCACAGATAATTGTATTTAACATGTTTCTAAAAGGATTTCACTGAACATAAAGGGAACATCATTCTTTTCCATAGTACATGAGGTCATCCCTAAAACTCATCATATTATAAACCACAAAACAAGTCTCAATGAAAAACAAAAGTAACATAACTGAAATAATTCCTTGCATCTTATCAGACCACAGTGGAATAAAACCAAAAATTAGTAGCAACAAAATCTTTAGATCATCTACTTCGTAAGTATGTGTAAAGTAAATGGAACATTTATTTGAAGGAGTACATCAATTGAGAACTTGGAACGGAATTTTAGAAGTTTCCAAGCTTACAGAACAATTGTTACATATTGTACCAGAATGTGTAAGTTACACACAAGGCAGCCCTAAGTAGGAAGTTTATAGCCACAAATGCTCACATTCATGGTATTTCACATAAACAATCAAATGTTATACATCAAGATAAAACTGATGAGACAAAGTTCAGTAGGTCATGACAAATACTAAACAATGGGTTATAAATTAATGAAATAGAGTCAAAAGGAAGAATATATAAAATTAATCAGAATTTTTCTTGGAAAAATTAAAAGGATCCACAAATCACCAGATAGTCAACAAAAAGACAGACAGAGTAAGCAAATTGATAAAACTTCATGCGAAACAGGAATTTTCAGTTCACATACCAAGGAAATACAGATCACTTTAAAATGGCTTGAAAACCTGTAATACTAAAAACTAGAAGACAAAGAATTTATGTTTACTAACACATAAGTGTACAAATGCATATGACCTACCCAAGTTAAGTTTCCAAAATATAAGCAATTTAAACAGACTCATGACAAGCGATGAGAACAAATCAGTAATTTAGTTTCCAACAAAGAATATTATGGAAGGATTTACAAATGACTTCTACCAAACTTCCAAATACGATCTAAAGCCAACAGTTTTCAAACTGTTTTGCAAAATAAGAGAGGAAGGAATATTTTCAAACTCATTCTATGAAGACATTTCACCTTGATGTCAAAAGGCACTATATACTTAGTATAGATCAGTAATTCTTAATATGTGTGTTGCAAACCCTTTGAGAGTTGGACAACACTTTTGCAGGAGTAGCATATCAGATATTCTGCATATCATATCTTATATTGTTATTTATGATAGAAGCAGAGTTACAGTTATGAAGTTGCAATGAAATAAGTTTATTTGTGAGGAGTCACCACGACATGAGGAACTATATTAAAAGGTCACAGCATTTGGAAGTCTGAGGACCACTGCTATAGATCATTTTCCTCAATTAAAATAGATGCAAATATTCTCAATAAATAAAATTCAGGAGCACATTAAGAAGATAATATATCAATTCAAATTGGTTTCATCCCAAATATGCACACAGACATCAGTAAATATACTATATAAATATACTTAAAATCAGAAATTAGATGATCATCTTAGTGGATTAAAAAAGGCATATGAAACCTTGTACTTGGTTTCATGAATAAAGTCTGGGAGAAAGTAGGAATGGATAAATAGTACTTCAACATAATAAAGGCTTTATATGATGAACCCATAGCCAACATTACACTAAGTGGAGAAACTGAGAGCTTTGGTTTTAGAGGCTAGTGATATGTGAATACTGACTCTCTATTCTTATGTTAGATACTTTTCTGCTGCCAAGGCAATTTAAAGAAGTGTGTGTGTCTGTGTGTGTGTGTGTGTGTGTGTGTGTATGTGTGTGAGATTACATCTTCTAGTGAAAACAGAAGTTATAACTGTAAAATCTCACAAATATGATTACTCAAATATGAAATCAAAAAGGCTGACACCTACCAGCTTGCCACACTGGATAAAGCCCACAGGTCTACAAACTACATAAATTAGTATAGGAAACTTATTAAAGCTTGGGGCAGGAGAGGTTGTTCTTCCCAGGGAACAGCCCACCAATTGATTGTCCTGTGCCAAATGGTTAGCCATTAAAACATACATCTAAGTAACATTATATTGACTCAACTGGTTGAATTAAGGAAACATATGTATATACAAATATAAACAAGGACAGTTTTAAAGTATCAAAAAATGCATGTTTCCCTAGTGTATGTTTAGGTTCTACTGATATCAAGAATAAACCTTGATAGCTCCTCAGTCCCTGTTGAGCTTCCATTGCTCATTCCTTTTTTTTCTACACATACATATTATACATATTATATATTCATTATACTTTAATATATATTGCATAATGTATAATTATACATGATTATATTACAGATAACATATATTATTATGTAATATATTACATTATATATAATTATATGTGATTTTACACACACATACACACACATATATACATGTGTAACAAACCCCCAGTACCAGGTTCAAAGTCTTTTTTTGAATGGTGGGCTAGCATAGTTAAAGGATTCCCTAAATAAGATAGATTATTGATGTAACTCTTAGTTGCCTCACACTAGTTGATGGTGGACATCTTGTGATAAAGATACCACATACTTACTATTCAGGATTTGGTTTAGTCAGGCTGATCTGACTTGAAAGCTTTCTTGCTGCCACATGAAATACTAGGCAAGATGCTAGTATAGAAAACAAACAGAGCTACCCATGTGCAGTATTATGGCATCGGTTGAATAAAATTGAGACTAAGAGAGATAGCAAAATTTGAAAAAAATACACAAATCAAAGTATCTTTGGGCGACCTGCCACAACAGATATGTCTATATCACAGCTCTTCCATCTATGATTTTGAATAAGTCCATCAATTACTTTTTATTGCCAGCATATGGAAAATCTATCACAATATAGGTTTTCTTTCTTTCTTTCTTTTTTTTTTTTTTCAAAAAACCCAGGATAGCAAGAACTATTCTCAACAATAAAAGAACTTCTGAGGGAATCACTATCCCTGACCTCAAACAGAGCAATAGTGATAAAAACTGCATGGTATTGGTACAGAGACAGACAGGAAGATCAATGGAATAAAACTGAAGATCCAGAAATGAGCCCACACACCTATGGTCACTTGATCTTTGACAAAGGAGCTAAAACCATCCAGTGGAAAAAGGACAGCATTTTCAACAAATGGTGCTGGATCAACCTGAGGTCAGCATGTAGGAGAATGCAAATTGATCCATTCCTATCCCCTTGTACAAAGCTCAAGTCCAAGTGGATAAAGGACCTTCACATAAAACCAGATACACTGAAACTAATAGAAGAGAAGGTGGGGAAGACCCTTGAATGCTTAGGCACAGGGGGAAAGTTCCTGAACAGAACACCAATGGCTTATGCTCTAAGATCAAGAATTGACAAATGGGACCTCATAAAATTGCAAAGCTTCTGTAAGGCAAAAGATACTGTCAATAAGACAAAACAGCAACCAACAGATTGGGAAAAGATCAGCCGGGCGGTGGTGGCGCATGCCTTTAATCCCAGCACTTGGGAGGCAGAGGCAGGCGGATTTCTGAGTTCGAGGCCAGCCTGGTCTACCGAGTGAGTTCCAGGACAGCCAAGGCTATACAGAGAAACCCTGTCTCGAAAAACAAACAACAACAAAAAAAAAGATTGGGAAAAGATCATTACCAATCCTAGATCCGATAGAGGGCTAATATCCAATATATACAAAGAACACAAGAAATTAGAGTCCAGACAACCAAATAACCCTATTAAAAATGGGGTACAGAGCTAAACAAAGAATTCTCAACTGAGGAAATTCGAATGGCCCAGAAGCACCTTAAGAAATGCTCGCCAGGCGGTGGTGGTGCACGCCTTTAATCCCAGCACTTGGGAGGCAGAGGCAGGGGGATTTCTGAGTTTGAGGCCAACCTGATCTACAGAGTGAGTTCCAGGACAGCCAAGGCTATACAGAGAAACCCTGTCTCGAAAAACCAAAAAAAAAAAAAAAAAAAAAAAAAAAAAAAAAAAAAAAAAAAAAAACAACAACAACAAAAAACACACACACACAAAAACAAACACACAAAAAAAAGTTCAACTTCCTTAGTCATCAGGGAAATGCAAATCAAAACAACACTGAGATACCACCTCACACCAGTCAGAATGGCTAAGATAAAAAATTCAAGTGAGGGTAGATCCTGGTGAGGATGCAGAGAAAGAGGAACACTCCTCCATTGTTGGTGGGAATACAAGCTGGTACAACCACTCTGGAAATCGGTCTGGAGGTTCCTCAGACAATTGGACATAGCACTACCTGAGGACCCAGCTATACCACTCCTGGGCATATACCCAGAAGATGCTCCAACATATAACAAGGACATATGCTCCACTATGTTCATAGCAGCCTTATTTATAATAGCCAGAAGCTGGAAAGAACCAAGATGTCCCTCAACAGAGGAATGGATACAAAAAATGTGGTACATTTACACAATGGAGCATTACTCAGCTATTAAAAATAATGAGTGAGTTTACCCAATCACAAACGAACACACATGGTATTTACTCACTGTTAAGCGGATGTTAGCCCAAAAGCTTGGAATAGAGAAGACTCAACCCACAGACCACATGAATCTCATGAAGAAGGAAGACCAAGAGGGGATGCCTCAGTTCTACTTAGAACGAGTAACAAAAATACTCAATGGAGCAAATATGGAAACAAAACGTGGGACAGAAACTGAAGAAGGGACCATCTGGAGACCATTCCACCTGGGTATCCATCCCATGTACAGTCACCTAAGCTAGACACTGATGTGGATGGCTGGAAGTGCATGCTGTCAAGTATATGATATAGCTGTCTCCTTAGAAGTCTGCCAGAGACTGACACATTCAGAGAGTGATGCTCACAGCTAACCACTGATATGATCAAGGGTTTCCCTTCTTAGAGAGAAGACTGAAGGAGCTCATTCCTTAAAGGAGCTTTGGGTGTAGATTAATTCAACTTTGGCTCTTAAGAGTACAACATTCTTATTTATTACAAAGCCATGATTGTATCTCTTTATAGGACCCCTTTATTAAATTATGAAAATAGTCCATTGGGGAACCTTGCCCCATGACAGTTTTCATTTTTGTAGAATGCCATTCTATGACAAATATTAAAACCAATGCATGATATAGATTTTGCTTTACAAAACACGGCATACCAGTTTGGTATCTATCTGTGTATTTTATCACCCATCAGTTTAGAAGCGAAGCCTCACCAACAACTGCCCACAGATGACAGCTTGAACATTTGTAAATTAAGATAGAAACATTATCTTGAAGGTGCCAGGCAGCAACAGAGGAAGTTTTTTTAGGGGGGGGGTGTTAAATGTTTATGTATTTCTTAATCAGAAAAAATATGACATTCATTTCCTAGATGTTCTCTGACATTTTAGAGATCCTAGTCTTAGTCAAGATATTTCTGCTCCAAAGAACCAGGATAGTTAGACTAGAAAGAAGTACAGCATATCTGGATCATTTTAGAAAACCAGTTTTTGCCTGCTATTGCAAACCTTTACCCATCCCTGGTGAAAGGGATGGGTCAGAATAAGCTTTTCCAATTCCTTCTCTATCTAACAGAATGGAAGCTTAGAGGCAAATAAGATTTGCTTTAAATGACAATTAATGTCATAATATTTTAATATACTAAAAGTATGGTTGCAAACTGAACTGGCAACTGAATTCTGAGAAACATATATGTTCTTACTCAAATCCTGAACAAAATGACTGGCTTCCATAGTTCTACTGTCACAGAATCTTTTAAATACTCAGATTCCAAGTGCTTTGCTACACTCTAATTCCTCTGTAGTTTCTGTATTCATCAGTGTTATTCAACTATGATGACTTTAGAATGAAGAACACATTGATTGCACATTTTTTTGCGTATGTTCACATGAGAACAGAGGATAATCTTGTGTTATCCTCAGGAATACAACCCTCCTTTAAAATGGGGTCTCTCATTGGCCTTGATCTCACCACATAGGCTAGATTGGCCATTGCAGGGATTCTCCTGTCTCTGCCTTCTCAGGGCTAAGATTATGAACTCACTTCATCACAACCAGCACCTTTGTTTAAAGCTTTTCTGTGTTCATTTCCTGGTTTGTTTAGTGTGTGGTAGTATGTATGTATTATGGGATATACATGGTAGTCAGTGGTTAACATGCAGGGATAGTTCTTTCCTTCTACCATGTTGGTTCTAAGAACTCTGATCATCAGGCCTTTCTTAGCTGAGCCACCCCAACAGCCAGTGTATTAATAATCTTCTGGGGATATAATGGGGATCAAACTAAGGTCTTTTTTGCTTTCAGGGCAAGTGTTTTATAAGCTGAACTATCCCTTTAGCCTGTCCTTTTTTTTTTTTTTTTTTTTTTTTTTTTAAATTTGACATATATGTCAATACATGTACCTAGACATTACTACCTATGGAACAGAATAAGAAAGATATTTTATATACTTTCAAATGTTGCTTAATAAGTGTGGGTTAGAATAAAGTATTTCAAGATACTAGTTTTTTTTATTTTCTCTATTTTTAGATAAACAGTCATAGAAAATCATCACTGATTAAGGTGATATTCCTCTGACTTTATAACTAAGCAGTACATTGAATTCCTGGTAATTTCAGGATCTTGCCATCAGTTCCTGGTGCTCTGGGTCCCATGCCTGAGAATTTGCATTTTTATGGTTCTAATGGGAACGTTGTGGTAGTCACATTTGATGCCCAAGCTACTGTAGTCACTGGTTTTCTATGCCCAACAACCATTACGTTTAATAATTGTTCATCATAGCTTTTAATTATTTATGAAAATAACATGAACATATGTTTAAAAACGAGTTATTTTTTAGGATTGTAAAATAAAACAAATGTCACAATGAAAATTAAGGTAATCAAGTGTCCTACGTTCTTTATGGTTTGAGTCAGGAGAAGTTGAACAGCTAGCCTGTCAAGATGACCCATGGACCTTTGCTACTCCTGTCTGGCCACATCCTAATAACAATTCACTTTTTTTTTTTTTTATTTATTTAGAGATTCTCAAAGGTTCTGAAAACTTCCAAGTTTCTGTCTCTCATCTCAGTCCTAGGCTCTTGAGAGCTTTGTGTCTTCTATTCCATCACACATAGGGTTTAGACGACAATCTGTTTGCCTCCTTCCTCTGGGCTTCAGAGAAGATCCAGCCAGGATGAAATCATGTCCTAACACTCAAGACAAACCAATATGGGTTTCATATTTCTGTGTACATAAAGGTTGAACATAAAGGTTGAATGTTCAGATATGATTATTCCCTGCCAGGCCACAGAGCACAATCTGGTGGTATTTGATGAATCCAGAGAATCATAAAGCAATAATGTTTTAATGCTTACATAATACCGCCTTTTGTTTAATAGGAATAAGTAATGTTCTCATCAAAATAATGCCAAATCTCTGCACACAGACACATGGCTGAGATGGGATTGTTAGATGTGCGCTAAGTGCAGTAGACTGCATAATGCCACAGTACTGGTCTGATACTCTACTAAAGAAAATTACAGAGGAGAACACCATGTGATTAAACTAATTTTCTTATGACTCATAAAGTTATAGATTGATGGTGCCTTAAATTAGGGACAGGGAACATATATTTTCAAAATATAATTATAGCAATCATTAGCACTCCTGAATTATATATATATATATATATATATATATATATATATATATATATGTGTGTGTGTGTGTGTGTGTGTGTGTGTGTGTGTGTGTATTTATAAAAATCTCTTTCTTCTTCTCACCTCTATACCTACTCAACACTTCCCATGTACCTATATGTCTCTCAGATTATGGAGTTGTGTTCTTCTATATCAGTCAGCATTCCCTTAATATCAGTCAATAGGGGAAATCACATTATTCTGAATTATTTTAAAGATTTCAATCCATAAGAAAGTAGAACCATGGCTTTTCCATTTGTGGTGAAGATATCAAATGGTAATACCATAGAGGCTCCTTTTGTGGCAAGGAAGCATAAAATAAAAAGGAAGTGATGTCCAAGAGCCTCATGATGCCACTTAAAAGACACAGCTCCAGTGACCTATATGCCGCCCCACTCAGCTCCATTTTCTAAAGGTTTAGTTTCTAAACTCACAGTAGGACAAAGTCATCAACATAAACACAGTAGTTCTTGATACCTTATGCTGGCCCTTTAAATTTCTATAAAATGGTGCTAATCCAACATATATTTGTAGAATTAATATGTTGAAGATTAGTTTTTTCCTGAAACAATCTTCAATATCTAACTGACTGCCCTCTACACTTACTGGTATTTGTGCCTCGTTTTTTTGGGACTTCTGGCATTAAACCCTCTGTGTTGACCACAGGTTTCCCTCATCCTACATGGTATGCCCTGTCAGAATGAGGATGGAGCCTCCTCATTTATCACACGGCTCCACGCGCTCCCTTGACTCACCCTATGCCCTTGTAGGTCTCTGCTGTGTAAGTTCTCTTGAACTCTCTCACTGACCTTTCTATGAATGTATTTTCTGAATAATCCAAACTGAATTTAGAATAAAGGAGTGACAATAGATTTGAAACACAGTGTATAACCAGAGGGGCCTAAGAGAAATCCCTCATGGTAAGAATCATCAGAAGCCTAAATCACTACCAATATTTGCCAACACCAACTAAGTGGGTGATAGGTAAACTGCTCCTAACCAGTAAGTAAAGTTTTCTCCAGCTTATTCAGCAAGTTAAACTGTTTCCATCCAACTGCTTTTTGTATAAATGAATTCCATTGTATGCTGATAAGTCTTTCTAAAATCTTAGGCTGTATTTATTTCTAAATTTTTGTCTACATAAAGCTTTTTGTGTAAGACAAGGATATGTCTGTATTAACTAACATCTTCATCAGCTCAGGTAGTGAGAATTTAACATATATCATCTAACCCTCGGGAAAGGTTTCTATGAAAGTTGTCAAATAGAGAGAAGGAAGGGAGGATATCAAGAATCAAGTACTGGGATCCAGGGCATATCAGGCCTACCTGACTTGCCATGTGAGTTCATTAAAGTAAGAAAGCCAAAGGGCTGAGCATGGAGAAAACTCATGCTATATTTCTCAGAGAATTAGAGTAAGAAACACTGAGACAGTTGAACACTTAAAAGTTTCTGAAGTGCTATAATTGATGATTGGTTAAAGTAACATAATTTCCATTTTCCACAGAAGAAGTGGAAGGGCTCAGAATTAGCTTTCGAAATCATGGATCAATCTTTTATGTTTGGATCATGGTTTCATCACGGCAAATTGGCCACAGTTCACTAATTACTTGATGTGTTTAGATTCACAAAATGCATAGTTTCTCAACTCTTCCCAGATTGCCACCTAGTCCAGCTGTATGTGCAAGAACACATTACTTGTCCTTGTGTGAAGACAAATAATGTTGATTGTAAAGGCCATTCTTTTCTGCATTGATGATTGACCATCAGGAGATTCTAAAGGAACTTCCACAAGGACAATCTGGATGCACATCCCGGGAAGATTGTCGTTACCTTAAAGACCCAGTTTTGTGGAGTGTTAAGCTGGTTGAGGGGACAATACAAACTGACACAGTCACAAAAGACCTCCTGATTTGGGTCCCATGTAAGTTCGGCTAACTGAGCAGAGACAAACTGCTCTTTTCTGAATCCCATTCTTGCTTGCCACTTTTCATGCAACTAACAGATCTTCTTATACTAATTCTCATCTCAGATTCACAGCCTGTGATTGTCTCATTGTCTTAAACTGAAAATAAACACAGCCGCCAGCAATGCTGTCTATAATGCTGTCAGGACTCCCACAGAGCAGATGACTGTTTACGCATGTGAGAGTTCACTTTCCACAGGGTGTTGTGACTTTTTGCCAAAACTATCACTACTTGATAATTTTTCTTGTCTGATCATACATTTTTTTAATTCCCTCACACATGTTTTTATTTACTGAGATACAGTTTCTATACAATAAAATGAACAAATGCTAAAATATTTTTGGTAAAATTTGTTATATATATACATATATATATACAATATATATATATACCATATATATATATATTGTATATATATATATATATAGCATAAAACCATCAAATAATTGTAACAAACAAAACATAGACTATATTCCAGAAAGGCTCTTCGAGTCCCCTTTAATGTGATTAAATTATTTTTCCCCAACTCACTTCCCAACCTAGGTAAACCCAAGCATACTCACTATAATTTCACCATAGCTGGTCTGCCTGTTGTTAGTTTTCATATAAATAGATCTGTGCAATATGCTGTTTTCTCTGTTCTGGTTTATTCTCCAATCATAACATTTTGATTTGTCCATGTTGAGTGTATAAGAAGTTATGTTCCATTTTATTTCATGGCAGTGTTTCATTATATGATAATACCACAGTTTGCCAATTTGTTCTTTATTGGTGGGTATTCTAATTGTTCACAGTTAGGGGCCATTATGGCTAAAGTTGCTATAAATGTTCACATACAAGATGTTCAAATGCAAATCCTGTTTTAATTTCGGTTGCATTTACAGAACAGGTGAACATTGGGTCATTTGTTATGTTTTAATATTTTGCTTATATGAAACATCTGAATAAGCCTGGGGAAGACTGTTTAAAAATTCCCAGTGTTCTGTTGACAGCAGAATGGCTCTGTACCACTATAATAGACATTCAAACATTGGAAGAAAGTTTGTAGGTTTCTACCATAAGGAAATGATCTTGGTTTGAGGAAATGAGCCGGTTTACCCGCATATGAATATGAACAACCTCATATATTGTGCTGAAAGACTACAGATTTAAAAGTAACATACATGTTAAAATGACTGAGGGATTTTTATGCTTCTAGCAGAAATTAGAATTAATGAGATATCTTTTGTTCCCATTTCTGTCTTTTTTACAAGATTTATCTTTGTCCTTATAGCCAATTGAGTATATAGAACCATATTTTATTGTAGAACTGCTTTGCATTTCCTGTATGACTAACAACATAAAGCACATCCCCCTTTTTTTTCTTTATCATTATTGTACTATTTTTATGAGAGGTCTGTTAAAGATTATTTGTACATTTTCTCCTCAAATTTAAGTTATGTGTCTTTTGTTGTTCACTCATAATGATCTCCATATACTTTGGATATAAATCCTTTGTTAATTTTTACTTTATAAGTGAAATAATTTTATGCCTCTTTTTAATGCATGAATAACTTGTTCTAGAAGAAATTTCTGTGTAGAAAATCTTACTTTTCCAATCAGACTTGATATTTCTCTTATAAGCAACTAATAAAATAAGTGGATCTATTTGAATTATATGTAGTCTCCTCAAACTTTTAAAACTTTATTTTGATAGTGCACTGCTTAGGTTAAAGTAACTTTTGAGAATATAGTGAAATTGGGCAATGGAAATCCACTAAATTTTTACGTTCCTTTTCAAGGTTATACTGACTTATCTAGAATCTGATTAGAATTGCATTATAACTGATATTTTCAGAACTAATACCTTGAGTTTTCTAATGCATGAAATGATATTTTTATTAGATTGTATTTTAGTATGCTTTAGTAGCACCTTATAATTTTCTGGTATAAGTCACAAATATTTGTATTTAATATAATCACATGATACACATTTGTATTCTATATATCCTTTGAATACATTATTACTTTTTAAATTTCACTTCTAATTATCACTATTACACAAAGATACAATCATACTTTCATATCTTTGCTACTGACTAAATCTTATTTGTGTAAGGACAGTTTTTTTTTATGTTATTAAACCCTGACATTTTGTCCATACCCAACAATTTTACCATAACTTCTTTTATTGTACTGACTGAAATTTGGAGTAGCATGACAAACTAAATGTAGGCATGGTGCAGAATTTTAAAGATTATATCAATGCCCTGATCACAATTAACATTATGATAGTTGAGTTTTTAATACATATACTGTCTGTTATATTCAGGTGTGCTTACAAACAGGAGCCTAGTATGACTGCCCTTTGAAAGTCCCAACAAGCAGCTGAAAGAGTCACATACAGGTATTTGCACCCAACCAATGGACAGAAGCTGGTGACCTCTGTGGTTGAATTAGAAAAAAAGCTGAAAGAAACCGAAGAGGAGGGTGACACTGTAGGAGGACTAGCAGTCTCAACTAATCTGGATCCCTGAGATCTCTCAGACACTGAGCCATCAACCAGACAGCATACATCAGTTGATATGAGGCCCCCCAACAATACAGCAGGGGACTTGACTCAGTGATAGAAGATGCACCTAAACCTCAAGAGTATTGAGACCATAGAGAGTTTGGTGGTGATATGGGGGTGGGGACATCCTCTTGGAGACAGGGGTGGAGGTGGCTGGAGGAGGTATGGGATGTGGAACAGTCAGAGGGTAGGCCAGGAGGAGAACAAAGACCTTTTATAAAATTAAAGAGTAAAGTTTAAAAAAAAAAAACCAACAACAAAATTTAGTCTTCTTTCTTGTCTCCTGATTGTAACATCATCATCATCATCATCATCATCACCACCACCACCACCACCACCACCACCACCACCACCACCACCACCACCACATCATCACTATTAGCAATTGAAATTAATTATTTTCCCCTTGAATCTCTTGTAAATTCTTTTATCCTTTAGTGTGGTGATGAACACTGATTGACTTCAACTGTTAAATCAGTTAAAGTTTCTCAGAATTATTTGATCACAACACGATTTCTTTGGGTGAATTGTTGGTTTTATTTGTTTATTTTGTTTTGCTTTGTTTTACTGTCATTTAGTATGGATATGGACCAACAGTGTTCTTTTGTAATGGCATTAAATTCCATTAATGAGGAACCACAATTACACCTCTTTTCTGAGTTTGTATATGTTAGTACTATATCTCACTGAAATGTTTGCTTGAATTCCTCATTTGAAAATATCTAGAATAAACTGCATTGTGAATTTAATTTGTTTGACCTTCTAAATTTTATCTTTATTTAGTTTGGGTTTATCCATATTTCCTGAAGTTTTCATTTTACCTAAATTGTGAAATTAGTGACATTAGTTAATAACATACTATATCACGTATTATCATGTGTAATAGCCATAACATCTAGTGTGGAATGCCCCCATCATCCCTGATGCATTTCAACGTCTTGGTCACTCTTTTTCATTGACTGCTCACATCTAAGATTTATCAAGAGTATATTTTTAATTAATTTGTTCAAGCAGCCACATACAGGCTGGGAAGATGGTTCAGGGAGCAAAGGTGCTTTTTCCCAATTTAGAAGACCTGCATTTGATTCCTGGAACACAGAAAATGGAAGGAGAGAACAAATTCATGGAATGGCTTTTTTTTTGGGGGGGGGGGCTACACATGAACAATATGGTGTGAGTCCTCATATATGGCAATCAATAAACAAATAAATGTAATAGAAAATTTAAAAACCATAAAAGTTATATTTCTACTTCTGTATTTTCTCTATAGTTTTTACAATTTATTGCAGTGATGTATTTTTTTAAACTCAGATTTATATGTCAACTGATGATTTTACTTATTTAGTATGTTTAAAAAACAGAAAATAATCAAAGGTCTTTGTGGCATTAGTTTAGATGATATATTTTTTTAAAATGACTTCAAAATTATAACCTAAATTCTCAGTCAAGGTTAGGTAAAACTTGTGTGTGTGTGTGTGTGTGTGTGTGTGTGTGTGTGTGTGAGAGAGAGAGAGAGAGAGAGAGAGAGAGAGAGAGAGAGAGACAGAAAGAAAGAGAGATTGAGGAGATTGAGACAGAGAGGAGGGGCAACAACAGTACCAATCTATTAAAACTATTTCAAAAATAAATCATATTAAATTCTTTAAATAAAATTATAAACATGTCAACCTTTCTCACTATCTTTATAAATGTTTCTTTATCACGAAACCTACAGAGGTACATGGTGTATTTTGATATCTTTCCCATCTTTCCATTTTTTTCATATCATTGTGGCTTGACCCTGTATCTCTTGTGTTTTAGGTTTTGATAATTTCTTCATCTCAGTGTGCATATTTTGCACATATTTGATCATCTGATTCTCAGTTGGTTTGTGTTTTTAGATTCAAGTAGATATTGTATAAGTGGTATATAATTGGGTATTGCTGGTTTTCCAGATTCCACTCTTATTTATAGTTATTACAATCTTACTGTTTTAACTATTCTTGATAGTTAAGTTTCTTTATATTTCAATACTTCCAAATATTCCATCTGTCCTCATTTCTGTTTGATAGCTTTTCATTAATTATTATTGGCACAATAGATTTTCTCACTCAACTATTCTCCCTATACTGATCAAATTTTTCAGATATTTATATTTTTTACTAGAAGACAATTTTATAAATTATTATTTTATTAAATAATTAATATTGTACAGAAATGAGAATATATATATATATATATATATATATATAAAATTTGTTTTACATACATACAAATATATAGATATGAGGTACATAAAATAATGGGTGGATAGAATATAAAACAAATATTAAAACTAGGAAATACCTGTTATAATTTGCAATTCACATGTAAAACTTGGTACCTAGGTTATGTATTATTATGGAAAGTGACAGACATTTCAGGAAGTGGAACTAAGTTTGAAAACATCACAGTAGGGTACTCTGCAGCCTATACCTTGTCTCCAGTTTCTTCTGATCTTTTTGTTGCTTCCAGGTCATGAAAAGTATCTTTCTGCTTTATGTGTTCCCACCAGGATGTTTTGTTTGTTGTTGTTGCAACTCCTTCCAACAACAACAACAACAACAACAACAACAACAACACACACACACACACACACACATACACACACACACACACATACTCACACACACATATTAACCAGAAACTGAAGTTCCCAAAGGAGGCAAAATACATCATCCATCCTTTATGTTGCTTTGCTAGGATATTTGAAATTAGCCCCAGAGGAGGGGGATGATGTGTTGTGACTATCTAACCACATAGTTCAGAGCTTTTGAAAAATGTGTTGCCTGTGTAATTTGGAAAAATTTGGAGATGCACACTAGAAAAATCTCAGAATATTGTAGACAAAGCTTACGTGTGATTCTAGTAGGATTTCAAGAGAGAAGATTGACATCTGACAGGACTGTCAACAAAACAGATAATGATTATGATGCTTCAGATAAGAACATGGATTTCACATAAAATTTAACTGGAGGCCATTTATGTTCCAGTCTAGTAATGTATTGATCTATAGTCTCTCTGTTCTCTAAGACAGACAGGGTAGGGGAAGTTTAAAGTAATGGACTAACAAATCTACCAGAGAAATTTCCAAAGCAATGCTGCATTCAGGCTATGTTATGGATATGGTAACTGCCTACATATAGGTGTGCAGTGACAATTTGGAACAAGCATCACAATGTAAAGAGTTGGAAAGTTTACAACATACAAGTTTCTAACATACAGAGCCTCTGTAAGTTTGCTTATAAGGAAAGCATGACTCTTATGGCTACAGAAAAAACAAAAACAAACAAACTAGACAGAAAACCCTACTGCCTCCAATAGGAATAGAAAGGTACCTTAAATTCATCTCAGCAATTAATTAGATTCTGACCATTACAGGCTCAAGGATATAACTAATTTAGAGGCTGTTGCTTTGGAAAGAGAGCTCTCTGTGATACAGGACCTGTGAAAGAAATGTTCCCTTTTATTCAGCCACCCAGATACTCCATGCCCACCAAAGCTCTGTCCAAGACAACATGGCTACTTCCTGAGCTGGTAGCATACCTTAGCATCACCTATATGATGATGCTTTTAAAAAGTTGTAGAAGGTAAGCATTATAGGGTCACAGAGACATCAAATAGGATTTCAAAAGAAAGTCAAGAAGGGAGGGAATCTTGGCAGAGTCAGAGTCACTGAAGGCCGCCTGTAGGAGGATAGTGAGCAAGGTGATAATGTTGAAGATAGATGGATATTTGAGGAAATTGGATACAGGAGATCAAACATCTGCTGGGGAAAGTCACAGTGAAGGTGGCAGACCTAGAGAAGTAACATAGGCTGCAACAAACACGAACATGGGGCAATTGGGTAGAGTAGTGCTTGCCTAAGGCCTTGAGGACTGTTGGAATATCATCACACACATTCCTGTTGCAAGACATGGAGATACAGGGTTTGCTCTTTGTCATTTATGTATTTGTTTTGTTTTCTTAATAGAAAATATGATTACAATAGGCCAAGAGAGATGTTTATTCTTTTTAACAATTTTGGAAGTATCAGCCATTATTTCTTTAAATGTTGCTACTCTTGACATTTTTTCTAAGTTTCCTTAGACATACCAAACAGCCATATGTTAGGTGTGATAGTCTCACATCTTTTCGTGCTTTATTTTAGTTTTTCTCCCTCCCTCCCTCCCTCCCTCCCTCCCTCCCTCCCTCCCTCCCTCCCTTCCTTCCTTCCTTCCTCCCCTCCTTCATTTCTTTTTCTCTTAAACAAGATGAACTAAAAAGTCTCCCAGAGAAATTTCTGAAGCAACACAGAATTTAGGTTACAATATGGACATTGTGGACTACTTGTATATAGGTTTACAGTAACAATTTGGATTCTTACCAGTTCCCCCCATCTCCTTTCTCACCCAGATTCCCTCCCTCCAGAAAAGAGAATGCCTCCCAGAGACATGACAACACAATCAGACATTCAATACGGCCAGGAACAAACCCACACATCAAAGCTGAGTAAGGAAACCCAGTGGGAGCAAAGGGGTCCCAAGTGCAGGAAAAAAAAGTCAGAGACAGCCCTCACTACCACTGTGAGGAGTCTCACAAAAACCCTAATGCAACAGCCATGACATGTATGCAGAGGACCTAGTACAGACCAGCTGCAGGCTCTGAAATTGCCACTTCAATTGCGGTGAGTGAGTCCCCTTACACCCTCCTTAGTTGCTTGTGGGACCTTGCTCTCCCAGTGTCCTAGACCCCTCTGGGTCTCACAGTTTCCTTTATTGCTTTATTTTGTTTGTTTCATTCTTCTTCTTTTTTTCACTTGGTAGCTTGTGATTCTATTGAAGCTCCTTCATTAATCTTTCACTCTGCTGTGTTCTGTGACTTGAAGCATATTTGGAGAGTCTTTTAATTTTCATGAGGTTTTTACTTATTGCATTTCTTGGCATATTTTAACAACTAAAGTTTCTTCTGCAATATTTTACACTCACACCTGTTGTTGCCGGTTACTCAGCTGCCACAGAATACAGAATTGTGTTAACTGTAAACACAGTTGATAATCCTTGTAGTCAATTCCGAACCTGCTTCTACTAATTATATCTCATGTAACCATGTGCCAGAAAGTCTTGCTTCTTCATTTATGTTTTGATTCTTTTACTGTGTCTCAATATGTTTAGGCATGTGAAAGAAGCATGTATCTCCTATTGGCTAGCTCTCTGCACAAAAGGCCAGTCTACTTGTGTCAGTGGCAGCATACCTAATTGCTGGGCTGGATTTGGGTTTGGGAAAGTTTGGACAGATTAAGTTTTTACCAATAATTTCGTTTTATGAGCGAGACTTGGATATTCTCGTAGAGATCGTGAACATAATGATGGGGTCACTTGATTAGGTCAAGGTTACAACTTTTGAGTCACTTGGGATTCTGAATGTTTTTAAGTCCCCCAGCACATGGCTTTTTACTCTTAGGAGCTACCAGGCTTATAGCCCTGTACCCAGTTTTCTCCTGGAGGCTATCTTGTTTGCTTTCAAGATGTGAAATCCCAAGGTGTTTTCTTTAGCTTTCCTGGCAAACGTCAATGTTGGTCTACAACCATCTCCTAATGTTTATAATGATTGAGACATACATAGATTATCTGGCTTGCAGTAAGCTTGTGGTTAAGTCTATTTGTATGGTTTGCATTCTCCATCATGTCAGAACATAAGTCTGATGTACAGCCCTAACTTGGGAAATACCAGCAGTTCTTATCCCCTGATCAGGTGACTTTAACCTGCATTTATTAAGATAATTTAATATGTATATTTTATAACAACATTTTAAAAATTGTCAGTGTATTTTATGATGCTATATGTACACATACAGATACAAAGACATGCAAGTTTAAAAAGAAAATATTTCTGTGTTGTTTATAAGAATCAACAGAAGAAGCTGTCTGTGTGGTATGTAATTATTTTAGTGTCATGGATTAAGTCAAGAGTCAGGGTTCTTGGGTTCAGGGACAGCATTGAATGTAAATGGCATTTTAGTGTATTGACAAGGCAGACAAGGTTTCAGTGACCTGGACTTTCCCATAAATCCACTTCAAAATTTATTTTTATGCCTAGTCCTGCACACACACACACACACACACACACACACACACACACACACACACTTGTAATCCCATTCTTCACAAGACTGAGGTAGGAGGATCACAGGTTCCAAGTGTGCCTCTTATACTGGATGAGGTCGAGGCCAGCTTGGCAAATGTGTGGGCACCTTCCCTGAAATGAAAGCCACAGAAACGTTTGGAGTTAGAGAACAAGGGTAGAGCTCTTCCTGGACTGCCTCTGTAGTACCAGAAGAATGAGAAGGTGGGGGCGGGAGGTGATGGGAGGAGAGTGGATGGTGAGAGGCACGCTTGACTCTCACGGATATAGGAAAGTACATGAAGTCATAGAAGCAGTAGGTGTTTCTGCCCAAGATCATCTAAAGGGAATCCACATCAGGATGAGGAGGACATCACAGAAGGGGCAGTTACATGATCTTTGTGCTTGTTTGGGTCATTTAACACTTCATCCACATATGACAAAACTGCCCAACAACTTTAAAGCTCTCTTGAGGCAACTATGAGCCCCAATGTTATTTAATAACCTTCAGATCAAGGGTATCTGTCATGTTAGACTAACCTCTGAGAGTAATGGCCTCAAGATCAAGCACAAATAGTACATTTAACCTGAAGCAAATTACTACTCTGTTACATTTTCAGGCATCTAAACCCAAGAATGCTGAATTTTTCTTACTTATGTGCTCAAATGTTTCTAAAATTGGAACTTATTAATATTCATATTACTTATTCCATATAGAAATCAAATCAGTTCTATTTATAATAGAAATATTTATCTTGTGGAAGCATTTTGTTAAATATTTTACAAATATTGTCTCATTTAATATTTATAAAAACATAAATATTATCTGATCTTTTCTGTTTCAGGAAGCAGAAATAGAGAAGGTCATGAGGAGTGTGTTGTGTTGCAAAAGATATATACATATATAGAGAGAAATATATACCTGCATGAGTCCATTGTTTTTCCCTATGACACAAGTAATTCCCACTATTTCTGTAATAAATATATTTCTTATTAAAATAAACTGAAGCTTAATTTTCTATGGACAAAATGATTTGTTACATATTTTTACACAAAAACATCACATTATATCTCAACAATGTAAATCTTTATGATCTGTGAATAAAAAAGAGTAATACAGTATTTTCTTCAACAGAGTCTATGGCCTCACTAGCCAGAGATTGCCTAAGTAAGTACGTGGTACTAGGCATGAATTTCCTTCCTACCGAATGACCTTTATGTTCAATTAGGTGGCTTTTTGCTTCAAGATATAAGTGTTACTATTATGATTTTGAATATGTCTTGACACATTAGTCATGGTCTTTATTGCTGGGCAGATCTTTTAATCACTTTTCATGTTGCCAGGCATAACTTTTGAATGATAAGAGAGCTTATCTTCAGGAAGGAGGCTTCCTGATCAGTTGTAGTTTGACTTTTCCAAGTCCTGTCTATGGAATGTGTATTTTCTCCAGCATGAGGGTCTTTTCTTTACATTCTGAGAGGCAGCTGATGGCAATTGTAATAAACTATATTGTTTGAATGGTCTCTTGGACTACTGGGGAATATTGATTTTCTCTCAGAAGCTGTTGGCTTGTAGGTATAGATGTGGGACTTGTGAGATTTCCTCCATCCATGTGGAGAACAGAGGAGGAGTTTGAGTTAGAGAGGGAGAGCTAATATGAAGTAAATACAATACTTCTGCCTAAAATGCATATAAAATGTGAAAAGTAATATAAATTGTTTATTATTGGTTTCCTTTAAAGATTATTGACATTGTTGAATTTAGAACCACAATCAACTATAAAGATTTTTTTTTAAAAATTGTCTTCCAATGGAAAACATGAATTGAGAATTGTTCAACTATTTTAAATTATTTATCCATAGATTTAGTTCCTCTTTTGCATAAGAGAAACAAACACTAGAACAGATATCATAATTTTGTCCTAAATCAGGTTAAAACATGCTTAGCAATTGTCATGTTTTAAAACTTAAAGATGTTACACACAAAAAATTGGGTTTCCCATCTTTGTTTGAGACATCAGCAAAGTGAATATTACATGTCTATATACCTGGTACCCATGGCAACAAGAGCAGGTTGTTGTAAGAAGGGCATGAGAACACCAGGGCTTTGTTGTCAGTGTTTTTTCTTGCTACTTCTTTCCTTACCTGCACTGCCCAGTCCTTGACTATATTGACCTGCCAACCCTCTTTAGCATAACTGCTTTAGCCAAAGAACTGAGGAACTATGAGCCAAGAGATGATAAAAGCAGAGAGAGCCTTCCTTGGAAGAGCACAGAGGTCATCATGTTTTCTGTTTCCAATCTTCTCCTGAATTATTTCAGCTTTGTTGTAAGGCAATTTGGTGTTAGATTAATTTTTGAAATTCACATTTTATTTCATACAACTGTATTTTTGCCAGAGATTTGTAATTGCTTTAAAATGCCATTTAATTTTTCAATAAAAGCTAACATTTCTGTTGTGATCTAGAGTCATCTCTCTGGTCAGGCATCATATAAACACAGTGAATGAGAAATGTAATTGCTGGAAATAACGAGATGATCGATGGTGACCATTCTTTAGTTATTATTTTCCTTTTCTTTTTCTTTATGTATTGAAAATAGATGCTTCTTTCATATAATACATCCTAACCACAGATTCTCCTCCTTCTAATCCTTCTAGTTCTCCATGTCTCCCTTCTCCCCCAGATCTACTCTCCTTCATTTTCCTCTTCAGATATGAGCAGGCCTTCAAGAGACAATGCCAAATATGACAAAACACAATATAATGAGCCAAGGCAAAAGTCCTTGTATTGAGGCTGGACAAAGCAATCAAATAGTAGAAAAAAATCTCAAGAGCAGGCAAAGAGTTGGAGGCTGTAACAGGCTCCAACTGTTAGGAATCCTCCAAAATGCAATGCTAACAGCCAGAACATATACCCAGAGAACCAAAATTGTGATCTTGTGGTACATATATACATACATACATGTGTGTGTATGTGTGTGTGTCTGTATGTGTGTGTGTGTGTATGTGTTTGTTTCTCTTAAGCTTTCCGATATATTTTACAAAGTTACTTTATCTGTGTTTCCTCAAATTCGGTTTTAGCATTTTGTTCCTTAAGTGAGAGAACTTGATTTTTATTTCTTTAAATATATAAGATCATATTATTCCTATTCTACTAAATAAAAAATCAGTAATAATACTCAAAAGCATGGTAAGACAAAAATATTGGAATAGAAACAGAAGAAACAATAACACATGTTCCTATTTACATAATCATATATGTGTATATTTGCACACACACACATATCTACATACACATATCACTTGTAATCATATAAATCTGTAAATATCTACATATACTAGGCAAAATAAATGTATTGGGAAACATGTTTAGAAACCAAAATTTTGAATATATTTTGAAGAATATTTTGAAGAATATTGATATACATATTATGTGTATCTAAATCTGTGTTACTATGTATTTTGTTTTGTATATAAACATTGTACTTGGATATAAGTTTCACTCTAGGTTTACAAACCAGTGTACTTACATATTTTTTTCTTCTTTGAGGACCTTTTCAAATTAATTGTCTCTGAAAAATGGAAAGAAGACAGGGAATGGTGATGTAGATGCAAAGACAGCAGAAAGTCATAGAAGTCAGAGCTGGATACATCTGGTACCCTTATTTCATCCTTCAGGTTGTGGGGAGCCAACAGAAGGCATCCTTGCAGCTATCTTGAGCCATATACCCTGATAAGAGATTTGATTACAATAGCCTACAACAGCTGAGCACACTCTGATAACATCTTGCTTTAGATACCCAGGATCTTCCCTTGGGTGTGTGAGACTTAAAGGTGTGATTTAGAGCCAAGACTTAGAGATCAGATTTAGAGATAAAACCTAAGGGTATGACTTAAGGGTTTGACTTAAGGGTGTGGCTTAGAAGTGAAACATATAAAAGGCGAGAGGCAGACAGAAGAGTGGAGTACAACTTGGAACTAGGGATTAGGTTAGGGAGTACAACTTGGAGTGAGTTATTAGGCATTAGGTGGAAGACACTTGGACTAGAGAACTCAGAAGAAAGCAACAGATTATTAGGAATTAGACATTAGGCACTTAGCACTTGGAAGAAGTAACTTGGAACTTGGAGGCACTAGGGACTAGGAACCAGGGACCTGGAACTCAAGACTTGGGACTTGGACAGAAGAAGAGAGACTGAAGAATAAACAGGATTGAATCACACTCTGTCTGGTCTCCATTCTTTGAGTCTGTTCTCACTCTCTCTCTTGATGAACCCTGACCTGTGGACTGGAGCAGTTTGGGGCAGTGTGGGCTCTAACAATTTACCCCCCAAGGCTTTTGGCAGTGCAGGTTCCAACATTGACAGAATGGTCCAAGACATTTTGGACCCCAAACATGGGGTAGAGCAGTTCTCAACATTTTTGGCGCCTAACGTGGGGCAGCAAGAATGAGAGGCCCAGTGAGGGGCATTACTGGAAGAAGGATCTGCCGAAAATTCAGAAGTGAAATGAAGGTGATCACCACGGGAATCTGCTGCGTCAAGAAAGGTAAGTCATGTTAATGAAAATGGGGCAAGAAATAAGTCAGCCTGAGCTCAACTCTCTGTTTTTGTTTTGTTGTTTGCTGCTCACATGTGTTAATTGTCTGCTTTTGTTTTGTTGTTTGAATGCTGTCTTTCATGTTCAAAATAGAAAGAAACTTATTTATCCGAAATTAGGATCTAAAATACAACCAAGAGTTGATGATGATTTGTCAGAGCCAGATTGTGCCGACCTAGAGGAAGAGGTAGCCAAACATTACGACCCTGAATGGCCCTCTTTCCAAAGCCCCCCTCCCTATCCACCTCCACCTCCAAGTGCTCCCCCAGTGGAGATGGTGGTTATAGATCCCATAAGGGAGTTACAGGAAAAAATATCTGTTCTTAAACAACAAATAGAGTTAGAAAAAGAGTATCAGGACTTAATTAATCAGCTACAAAAATTAAAGACAGGGAAGATGTCTCGAGAGGTAAACTATGAAAATCCCTGGCTCCTTGCATTCCTCAACCAGGAGTCCAAAGGCAGTCCCTATCACCTAGCTTAAGACTAGCCACAGATCATCCAGAGAAGGGAAACACTGAGGTGTTCCCTGTATCAGAGACCAGAGACAATCAATTTGTGTTGCTTGGAGACATCACACAGGATTTAATTTTCAATTTATTAAGGAATTAAAAAATAAAATATCACAATACAGTGCCACTGCTCCCTTTACTCTTGCAATTTTAGTCTGCTGCAGCGGAGTGGCTGACTCCTAGTGATTGGAACATGTTAGTGAGAACAGTTCTTAGTGGTGGTGACTATCTTATTTGGAAATCAGAGTATCATGAGAATTGTAAAGAAACAGCTAGGAGAAACAGTCAGGCAGGCAATGGTTGGTCCTTTGATGCTTTAGTAGGAGAAGGGCAATTTGCTTCTAGTGATAACCAGATGCAATATGACCCAGGCTTATTCGCTCAAATTCAAAATGCAGCCATGAAGGCTTGGCATAAACTCCCAGCAAAGGGAGACCCTAGTGCATCCTTAACAGCAGTCAGACAAGGACCTGATGAATGATTTTCTGATTTTGTTCATCGATTAATGACAACAGCAGGGAGGATTTTTGGTAATGCAGAGGCAGGAGTAGATTATGTGAAACAACTTGCATATGAAAATGCCAATCCTGCCTGCCAAGCAACCATTAGACCCTATAGGAAAAAGACAGACCTTACGGGGTATATCAGACTCTGTTCTAATATAGGTCCCTCCTACCAACAGGGCTTAGCTATGGCCGCTGCCATGCAAGGACAATCAGTAAGAGATTTTTTGGCTAGTAGAAACCAAAAGGCTTGTTTTAAATGTGGCAAGCCTAGACACTTTGTAAGAGATTGCAAGGCAGAAAATGAGTTAACCCAGAGACAGCCCAGAAAACAGCTGGGCTCTGCCCACTTTGCAAATGTGGAAAGCATTGAGCTAGTGAATGTAGGTCCAAAAGAGAGGCACAAGGAAACATCCTTTCCCATAATTAGGGAAACGGGAACAGGGTCCAGCTCCAGGCCCTGAACCAACACAAGCCAAAACAGGCTTATGGAGCAGTCAGTTGTTTTCTTAGAAAGAAGACAGGGAATGGTGATATAGATGCAAAGAGAGCAGAAAGTCATAGAAGTCAGAGCTGAATACATCTGGTAGCCTTATTTCATCCTTCAGGTGATAAAAAGACACTTATATTTATAGGCAGAGATTGACCTAATAAAGAAATTATACAGGAAATCAAGTCCACTAAAATTATTTTTAAAAGCTCTAGAAGATGAATTAAAAAGTTACTAAAGCTTCAGACTGTTGTAAACAATGAAGATTTTCCATATGGACAAATGGATGCTACATACTTAGAGCACACATAAGTCAACTATATTACAGAGCAGTAGGTAGGAAATGTTAGTATTCTGTCTAAACTCCACCTGCACAGTTACCTGGCAACAGCCAGGTATGCTCCTCTCCATAGTTACCTGGCAACAGCCAGGTAGGCCTGGCCCATATAAAAGGGGCTGCTTGCCCCCTCCTCTCTCTCTTAATCTCTTACTCTCTTGCCTCTAGCTCCTCTGTCCCCTCCCCCTTCCCCTTCCCTTTCCCCTCTCTCCATGTGGTCATGGCCATCCTCTACTTCTCTTCTTCCTCTCTTCTTCTATCTTCTTCCCCTACCTTTGCCCTTTTCCTGAATAACACCCCTGCCCCCCTTGGAACCATTTGGTCTGGAGTGGTCTGTTCTAAGCTGTGCGCGCAGATGTCTAACACCGGACATCTAACAGGAAAGGCTTGGAGAGAACAAGAAATCTGGTAACTCCCACCCTGGATGAAGATGCTTGGTATTTCAGATGACACAGATGTACTGTGAAGGTAGACTGCTTTTTGTCTATATTCTCTTCCCCTCAGTGTAGAGGTCACACACCCCACTGCCCCTCAAGATGTTTGCTAATGAAGTTTTTCTCTTCTCCTTCAGCTGCCAGTGGAGGGATTAAAGCTCACATAGAGAATAATCAATATTCTTCAGTTCCTTCACCAGAGGCAATCAGATGCAATGATGATCAAATCTTTTTGTGCTTTTTTTTTTTAAATTGATAACCACCATCACTCATTTTCCCATTATCCATGGCTCATCAAATGTTAATGTTCATGCCTATCATTTAGGACCATTTTAACACCAGTGACCTTCTCATAGCGCATATATATCCATCAGGCAAAACTGAGGAGTATAATTGACAACTCTTGTAACAAAACCCAGTCTCTTTCCCCCAGGTCTTTGTTAACATTTGTACACCTCATGACACCTAAGCGGCAGTAGTATGCTAACTCAGAAATAACTACACAGACATGATCACATATAATACAGCACACCAGCAAAGTCCCTTGGAAGTGATCTGAGCTGTTCAGAGCCCTGCCCACATGCCCTTGCTTGTCAGCAGGGAATCCAACTTACAAAAATTCAGCCCTTTTGTCTCCTGAAGTTTTTCTCCAGATCCTTCTCCCACAAGCAAAATGGCTCTGCAGCATAACAAGGAATCAAGAGTAATCAGCACTTCATTTAACCACAGGGTGCTGATGGTCTTTCTCTGTTCACTCAGCCTTGGGCTGGGGAGCATATTCTGTCATTTAAGATACTGAGCGCCTAGATCAGCTGCGTAAGTGAGCTATATAGTTCAAATTTCTGGGCTTAATTGAAAGCGCATCAATCTCTGGTGGCAGGGCTGGTCCTATCATGCGGATTTCTTCAGGAGTTTTCTAGCTTTGGTACCTTAGTAAAATAGGAGGAGTCAAAGCATTTAACATCAATTTTCTTTTTCTTGTAAACTGCAATCATCTTATACAATACCAGAGTCTGCAATACCGTGGGAGAGATATAAAAGTCCTGATTTATATTTTCATCTGATACCTAATCAGTTAGCCTTTCTGAATTTGACCTTCCATATCAGGAGTGGGTAAAAGCATTTATTAATTAGTTAATATTTAGTTCATATTACTAATGCCCGAATGACAAAAGTAGCTTAGGGAGGAAAGAGTTTATTCAGCTTATACATTTACACAGTACTGTTCATTACTGAAGGAAGTGAGGACAGGAACTTAAAACTGTTGCAGGATCCTGAAGGCAGAAACTGATACTGAGGCCATGAAAGGGTGCTACTTACTGGCTTCCTCCATGGCTTTGCTCAGACAGTTTTCTTATAGACGAAAGGACCACAAGCCCAAGGATAGCATCAGCCACTAGAATTTCCACTATCAATCATTAATTAAGAAAGTGTCTTAGAGCAAGACGTTATGGAGAGATTTTCTCAGTCAAAGTTCCCTCCTTTCAGATGACTCTATTGTGTCAAGGTGACATATAACTAGTTAGGACAGTTAATAAATATTTATTGAGCTCTCACATAGCAAACAATATATGAACTCTAAGAATTGGCTAGGAATAGCTCTTTCCAACAAGCATATATGCCTTCAGTCATAATGTTTATAAAGCCTTTGTGTCTATGCCATAGCTCATTGCCAGTTCAAATATAAATGCCGGGACCTGCCACAATCACCTACTTCTACAAGCCTGCCTACCAACTCTGGCACCAGCAGAGTCACCAGAATCAATGGGCTTGGGCGGTCTAGAACAGAGACAGATTCTATTTACATATACATATTCTGCTAATCAGTGATGACAAGAGAGGAAACATAGGCAAATACTAATTTAGTGGAGTTTGAAGTGTTTTTGAAAACTATTTTTGATTGTACTTGGTGGAAGGTGGCAGAGATTCTTTAATCATATGAAGAAGTCTTTGGCATGAGTTGGTCTCAGGCTAAGTTAAAAAGTAAATAGTTGTCTTAGGAAGTCTGTGTGTGAAAACTTTGTCTTTTGTTGGTTCTCCAAAGGATAGTTTCAAAGTAAACATAAATTTTTCTCACTGAGTGAGCACATGCATATATAAAAGATCTCTTGATTAGTAACACAGAAAGGTTCTTTAAATGAGTGAATCACGGACTAAGTCTCAAGTGTATTCCTCCCTGCCACTTCAGGAAGGTACCACCACACAGTGCATGATGCTACTTTATGCCTTTGTATTTTATGAGGTATATACTTCATTTTCAAATTTGTGGACTATTTTTTTCCCTTCAAGTGGGATGTCAAAGCCATTAAAGAGAGTTTTTACCAGTTTAAGAAAGAAAAGTCCTGAGTAGTTTATATCTGTTAGCATGGTTAAAATTTCAGGTTGGGAGCACCAGATTCCACATGGAGAAATTCTGTAGAATCTGCTAAGGGGCAGGGCAAATGTAGATGATTGTTAACTTACAAGGTTTAAAACAACAGTTTTCCAGGAGTCTTGATGTCCCACATATCAGAAGAACACACTGCCTCTCCTCTCAGAGAAGGATAGATCTTCCTCCACTAACGTTAGGTCCTCCCTGTCAGACTTGCACATGCATCCGTTTTGTAAACACCCTTGCTGACATACAGAAAATAATGTTCTGTGCGATCCCACTTTACCTACCAAGCTGCAAGTAGCTTTCATATAACTAATAGCCACTCCTCCTTTCCCCAAACTTTATCTTTATACTGACTTTTTAAATCCCCTGCCTCTGCTTTTCACAACAAGAATTATACTTTAGGAGGTCATGGCCTTCAGTGTTCAAAATTGAAATGTTTTGAAATGCTGATTTCAGGAAAATTTGACCCTATGTATTTTGTTCTTTAGGGATGTTAACATTCAAGGTTATGGCATTAAGGATTGCCTTTTGGGACTGTGATTTGTTTCTGTTAGGTTACTAAAAATATCTATCCTCTAGCTATCTATCTATCGATAGAAAGCTATCTTGTCTGTCTATCTATCTATCTATCTATCTATCTATCTATCTATCTATCATCTATTTATCTATATATCTTCTATTATCTATCTATCCATCTATCATCTATCACCTATCAATATCAATCGTCTATGTATCTATCTATGTATCTATATCTATCTATCTATGTATCTATATCTATCTATCTATCTATCTATCTATCTATCTATCTATCTATCTATCATCATTTATCTATATATCTTCTATAATCAATCAATCTATCTATCTATCTATCTATCTATCTATCTATCTATCTATCATTTATCTATATATCTTCTATAATCTATCCATCCATCTATCGTCTATCACCTATCAATATCAATCATCTATGTATCTATGTCTATCTATCTATCTATCTATCTATCTATCTATCTATCTATCTATCTATCATTTTAGCCAAATTTTTCTTATTTAAAGGATACCTCAAGATGGTAAAAGATTTTCCTCACTGGAAAGAACAAACTATTGTTCAGGATTGTAGGCACCTTAATAGTCATTGCAATAGAACATTCTAATATTAAATGGTATTTTTGAATGGTATTCTTAAAATAATTCATGTAGCTTCCCTATTGACCCAGGCCACCTCTTTATTTGGCCCATTCACCACAGAAATCCCCCAAGTATAATATTTGCTTCAAGCTGAAATCCCTTACTCATAGAATTCACAAGAATAGGTTTTTAGGAAGTATTTATTTTTTATTTGCATGTATGTATCTGATTCTTGTGAATCTATATGTGCTGTCAGGTTTCCTAAGCTATTGGTTCCCCTGGTATTGGAGTTAGAGGCAGTTGTGAGCTGCCATATGTGGGCGTTGGGCAGAAACTCTGGTCCTTTACATAAACAGTAAACACTCATTACCATGTCTCCAGCCAAGTTAATCTGCTAGAACTTGTAGGCTAAGTATATATTTAGATGGCATTATTGCACATGAGGAAGTAAAGGTATATGGTCCAGGATGAATTTGAACTTGTGATTGTCCTGCCTATGCCTCTTAAACATATCCTACACAGTATGTGACATCACACTTACAAGTGAATCTCAAGCACTCTGTAAGTTATGATATAGACATGTTATAGACCTCATATTAAGCTAATAAACTGTTGCACATGAAACACATAATACTGCATTGACCCCTAGTTTATGAAGTGAGGGATTTTCCCCTTTTGGTGTTTTGGTTTTGTTTGTTTTGGTTTGTGGTTTTGACTTGAGACAGGGTGCTATTACATGGCTCCAGCTCTTTTTTTTTTTTTTTTTTTTTTTTTTAATCATCTCTTTATTGACTAGCTAATAGACCATTATTTCAAAATGTGCATTAGGACTGCCATTCTTTTTGTTTGTTTGTTTGTTTTGTTTTTGTTTTTGTTTTTTGATACAGGGTTTCTCTGTGTAGTCCTGGCTGTCCTGGAACTCACTCTGTAGACCAGATTGGACTTGAACTCAGAAATCCACCTGCCTCTGCCTCCCAAGTGCTGGGATTAAAGGCGTGTGCCACCACTGCCCGGCAGGACTGCAATTTTCAATGTGAGGAAGTAAAGTTTTCTTAGTGTTTTTAAACCTTTCCTTGTGGTCATTCAACATACAGACTGAAAGACAGTTACTTAAATTTAATTTTTGTTATAAATTCCCATCAACCACAGTGCATGTTTGAATCAACAAAACTCAAATCCAAAAGGTTGCTTTTTATCTCCTGATCTCAAATCATGAAAATTCAGATAAAAGTGTATTTTCCAGACTTTCAATTGTTATGTTCTTTAACCACTTTTCCCAGCTTTACCTTTTCTCTGGACTTAAGCATTGATGACTCTTTAAAAACCGCCATGATTATGAAATTTTTGTGCTCTACAATGGGATTCCTTTCCCAAAGCTCCTTGAGGAAAGACCATCATCTCTTGTTGTCTTATTAAGTTTAGTCAAGTGCCTGGAACACGCATTAGCAGAATGTAGATCACAGTTGGGGTTTTTGCGTGATCATTTCTACAACCCCCAAATTGTTTGTTCTTTAAGGATTTAATTCAGAAAACCAAAATAAGCCTAATGGCAAATATTTGATAGAGAATACTCATGGTCTACAAAGCTTGCAGTCTTTACTGTCTGGTCCTTAATAGAAAGCATCTTCACGCTTCTGGCTCCATGTATAGTTGAATGAGAGAGAGCAGCCATGCATGTAGGTTAAAGTGGTGGTACTTTTTGGGAGTCTGACCCTCAGCAAACCTGAGTTCGTCATTGCATTCTGAGGCACTAGCATCTGGTAAAGAGGATAGTTTTCTTCATCCCTTTGTTATTTCCATCTCCATAGCACAGATGTAGGTTAGACATCTGGAAATCAGGAGCTATTCATCAGCTACTGGAGAATATCCATTGTTATTTGGGCTGTCAGTGTAATTAGCTCATCTTTTAGAAGCCTTTGCACCAAGGCTGGTTTGTTATTGGTGACTTTGCCTCATCACGGCCATTCACATGCATATTAGCGTTTCAAAGAACATGTTGCTATTTTGATTTTTTTTCCCTTAGGAATTAAGATAAAATATTCAATATTTTTCCCACCCTTTTATAGCCCTTCAAGATAAAGCCTCTTGGTCTGCATGCAGCTAATGGCTAATATTCTACAGGAGTCGTTGATAATGGCCCAGATAAGAGTGAAGAGCAGCCAAGCACAAAGTACACTGTAATAAGGTCACTAAAGCTGTAAATTACTGGTTTTCATCCTTAGATATGCCTTACAGTGGCCTGAGAGAGTTTCGCTTCATTAAATGTGTGAAGTCTCAACTTCAGCTAAATCTCCCTAGAGATATTAAATGCTAAACATATGCAATTACACCAAATAATGCTTCCAACTTGAACAGCCCAAGCTTGTGTTTAAAACTCGTATCTCAATTTCTTCTCCATGTTTCCTCTGTCTTCGCTGTCCCCTTCCCTTGACCTACCATGCCTTCCCTAATGAGCAACACGGAAAACACCAGACAGAAAACACCCTGGCAGAGCTGGCTGGCTGGCAGCTTGGCTGGCTCCTCTTCACAGTTCTTTGATGATTGCCACAGGATTTCAGAATCAAGCCTGCCCTTGCCATTCACAGAAGCCTTTCCTGGTTACCTTTTAATTAATTCCTTGTGGTACAATGATGATAATTTGGCCCCAAATAAAAGTGAGACAGAGTTAGTGCTGTTATCATTAGAAAGATTTAATGTACAGAAGCAATTAGGACATTTTGGAAGTACTATGGACTGTGAAGGAGCTGGTGCCAAAAACTCATTTATCATATTAACAAACGTGAGAACATGAGGTCCTTGGTGGGCTCTCTCCTGAGCCCCTCTTTTGATTGCATCTGCTAGTGAGTTCTACTTAACATCATTGAAACCTGTGTTTTCATTATCACATGCTTGGTACTGAGATCAGACATGAACTCTATCGGGGCCAAAATCCTTCGTTTCTGTATCACCTTGGACATCTCTGTAGATCAGAGTTTTCTTAGTAGTCATTTTAACATGCAGTACAATTTTACTATCTTTTTGGTTTGTTTTTTAAATGGGATGATCAAAAGGCAAAGGTGTATGATGTCATCTGCTTTTAGAGATCTTCTGCCCTTTGTTCCTATTGCTTTTGTGGTCCTAGCCTTAGCTGTTAGCCACACAGCTAGATATCCTTGTTGCCATTATACTTCCCTATTCCAAAGGAACCGCCTAGAATCTGGGCAGACCTTTTTCTAAACCCTTTTCAGACATTGCCTCAGCCACTGTTCTACTGATGTGAAGAGACCCCCATGACCAATACTTATAAGAGAAAGTATTCAGTTGGAACTTGCTTCCAATTTCAGATGTTTAGTCCACTATCATCATGTCACGGAATACGACAGGATACAGGCAAGCAATAGAGCAGTAGCTGAGACCTACCTCCTAATCCACAGCAGAGAGCAAAAGACTTATCCTGGCCTGGGATTTTGCAATCTCAAAGTTCACTCCATACCTCCCATGACAAACTTCCTCCAATAAGGCCATACCTACTCCACCCAAGCCTACACCTCCTAATCCTAAATTCTCTGGTGATTAACATTTGAAAGTATGAGCCTTTTAGGGACATTCTTATTCAAACCCGCACAGGCATTAAAGCTCTTCTGTCAATACTTATATCAATGGGGTATGGTTTTAAACTAGCCTGAGTCTGGATATGATGTGAGGAAGTAATCATGTCTTTGGTTTATAATTTGAAAATGTCAGAACTCAAAAAGTACATTGGATAACAGGTAGTGAAGGTAGTGAGCTTCAGGCCATCCTGGGCTCTAGTAAGAGCCTGTCTCAAACAAGCCAAAGCAGGAAGAAAAAAGGGGATAGGGGAAGTCATTAAAAAGTGAAGAAGGGGAGATAGAGAGAAGAAATGTATTTGTTATACTTAACCATTATCTCAGCTTAGCTTAGCGACACAGTGCCCTCTAGAGCATCAATCACTCACAGGTGAAGTCACATGGCTGACTGGGGCTCAGTGCTGCTTCCTGTTATAAAGGGATAGCTGTTCTGAGATAAAAATTAAGCCTTCAAAGTGGATTTTCATCTACATGCATACTGTTCTATAACATTATGATATTGAAATATATCAAGTTCAAATGTTGCCTGGTGGAGACCATAAATATCTCTGGTTAATATTCAGTGCTTTTGGTTGTCTGCTTCATACAAGAGTAGTGAATAAGAGTATGAACCAAATCTTTCTAAATAAGACAGTGTTTGGGTTTGTGATAGACTGTTTTGGAATCTCTTACGTCTTCCTTTGAGTTTGATTTATATGGTCAGACTCCCTTTAGGGATATTGACTATACAATCGTTATATATTTATTTTCATTTCATAAGCTGTTTAAGAAAATAATAATTTCTAATTAATATAATTTTAACAAATTTATAGAAAAACTATATTTTTCAAATTATTTTAATTCTAACTTTTAAGAGTTAAAATGGTGAACTGTTTTTATTCTTTTTACATAATATATCTATATTGCTTATATATTTTAAAGCCTGTATCAGGTAAATAATCAAAAATACTTATAATAATATTGAGCGGATGCAGTTTCTGAAGTCATAGGATGCGCGACAAATATAAGATATTTATTTAAGTTTCAGCTTTATATTTAAAGAACATACATTTAAATGTGTAAGGAGAATGTTTTAAACAGTATAAGCTAATTCTACTAAGAATATTTATCATTTATCTAAAATTAAAATTTAGCTGGACCTCTTCTTGTCTTTTACTTTTGCTAACTCTAGAATCTCTGTTCTCAAATCTTGATTATTAGCTCTATTAAATCCAAACTAACCTCAGCTGTCTTAATTTTGACTCGTAGACAGACTCTGGTCCCTTCTCAACTCATCTTCTTGGGATTCTCTTTATGGTATGGTATATGGGTTTATGATATGGGATTCTGCATACCATAAATCTTCTCTGTTCCTCACCTTTTTACTTTTGCTGTTTTCCTTCTTTCCTTGTCTTAGGCAACCACGTCGATCTCTCACTGAGTAATTACTCCTGAATATTAGGTGCTTCCATAAGCATTCTCACTCTCATTCAGTCTGATGATGTGACATCAGAGTGTGAAGGAGATCCTTATATTTCTTGCATCTCCATGGCTTTAATGATCAAAAGTATGAATGATCCTTTACCTAGGTTATTACTATCTGGCCTTATACCTCACCTTGCAGCCTTATTACTCACTCTTCATTATTGCTGACAAGGAATGGCCCAAGAGCTTTCCTGCATGATGAGTTAGGTATCCCATTACCTCTCAGGTTTCACAAGGTACCTTAAGCTTTGTCCTTTTTCTGTGTCACCAGACATAAGCTGTTCATTTTTAACTTAAAGTGATTCTCTTGTTTTCCTTTATTTGGCCCAATAAATAAATTCTATTTATTACACTTTGAAGCAAATGCATTTCCCTGAAGGTACATTCTTAATACTCCAAATTGTTGCAACGGATGATGTCTTTCTTCATAATACTTCTCTGAAGCAATACGTTCTTCAGAGTTTAGCATGGTTTGGTGTAGCAGGGTATAGTTATTTCCTAGAAAATGTTAAGTACAAAAGGCAACAAGATTGCAGGCGTTTTCCAATTAACAATGAAGCAAAAGCTCCCAAACAAGCTCCTGGGCCAATTTGATCAAGACAACACTTTAACTGAGTTTCCTTCTTTCTACGTGTGTCAAATTGACAACAAAACAAATGACCAAGGGAGGCACAGAATATTCTACATCAGATGACCAAATAAACTGAAAGGAAACATTAAATGGCATACACCAAAAAGACATGTGCACATAGGAAGTGAGATGAAAGCCAGTGCTGGTCTCTCCTGTGCAGTGATTCAGGTTTGGAGAAACATCAGGCAATATAACACACCTCCTACACTTCCACTCTTCTAGTAGGTAACTGTGTTTCCCCTTCTCCACTTCTTTATAAATTCCCAAGAGTGCCTTAACGTTCCTTAGTTTTAGACTAAGGAACCATAGACTAATGACCACACACTCTGTGTGTGTGTGTGTGTGTGTGTGAATGAGCATTTAATACAAACACCTGGGATTCATTTCAAATTCCACTGTGTCCTACAATACATTAGTGGCTCTGTGTACCTACTTAGGGGAAAATGTATTAATGACAATGTCTATCATTTAGAGATGTTAGATGAACTGAGGTGACAATATAGGTGCAACAGAATTAACTCAAACATAAAGCAAAAATTGGTGAGGTATGTCTATTTTAATCTATGTTTTAACAGTGAGAGAAATAGAAGGTTAGATATCTAAATATGTTATAAGGGATACACACTGAGCAACACATCTGGGAGACAAATTCAGTACCATTTTACAACATATTTACTGTTTAGCTTCACCTTCTACTTCAAAATGCTTTTGCAAATGGAATATTACTTTCCTATTGCATTTTCTATCTGTTGGAATATAAGAAGCTATTGATTTTTGCATCTTATCTAGCCTATAATATGGGTTTTGCCCTTTAATTTCTATTTCAAATCTTGTTTCACATTCTTTATTTCAGATGTTATTATATGTTTAAGGATTTTCAGAAATTATTTAATAACAGATAGTAGAGCCACCATTATTAATTCAAGCAATTCATTCCATTTATGAAAATCTTTTAGTGTTCTTTATTAGGTCCACAATGGATTTAAAGTATGATTTCTCTGTATCACTATAGAGTTATAATCAGAGCTTTGTAATCTTTATTGAGAGCATTGAAATTTATCAACTACTTCTACCTATTATTTTAAATAATGCTAGAAGAATAAATAAGGAGTAATTGTAAATAGCTATTTAGTCTTATGAATAGAAATAGTTTGTAAGTTGCAGTTCCATACAAACAACATTGGTCCCTGGCTTGCTTATTAAGATAGTTAGGATGTTTTGACAGGGACTGTACTTGAACAGTTGATAGTAATTCTCATATGGTGTGTACAGCATCTTCTTCTTCCAAGTTTCCATCCTCTCCCAGTGTGAAACCAGGGCACATGAGGGAAAGGGTGTTGTCTGCAGGACTCATAGCCACCCATTATCATTATCTTCTACTTCCAATTTCAGACCATTTCTTGTAGTCATAAGAGCTCTTTCCCTTCCTGAGATGATTTACAATTGTTTCCAAATATCTTCAGTACAAATCCATAACAAAAGCCATCACTGTGGTAACTGATATTAGATGCAGTGACATGCATTAGTCAGTACATCATAAACAGAATTACCCAGGCGATATTAACCTAAAAGGTTTTAAAGCCATAGCACTGTTCTGCCATTGTGCTTCCTCCAGCCTCTATTGCAAGACAGCATACATACTCAAAATAGGAGTGTCCCCTTTTAACTCATCCTTGGAACACAGACACAAGAGAATTACTGCAGAAGATGGTGTCTACATTGGGAAGGGGCTAAGTGTACACTGAGAATATACTTAGGAGAGAAGAAGCCCTTGAGATTGAGAGTAAAGTTTAAGAAATTGTATCTTTTCCCTAGAATCGACTCTTTGTTAAGAAGATTATTCTTCATATGTCCATTATAATGTGACTCACATGGCCAATAAATTGACAGCAGAAAGGATTCACCCCATAACCAAGAGGAGCTTGATTGTTTCCTAGTTATGACCAGAATTGTGTGGCTGAAATATGAGCTGCTTCGATCTCATTTTCCTGAATGAAGATGAGTAAGAATAGAAAAGCAGGCAGAAGCACACTGGATAAGGCGTATACAGGGTGAGCCTTGATGGTTCTCTGCCATCACAGCAGCTGACAGATATGTCTTCTTACCCTTCAAGTCTGGTTTTCTAGTTTCTTTTGACCAAGCAAAATGACCAAATTCTTAGAAAATATCTATGATCAACAAATAATGAATAAAAAGAATTAGATTCAAGTATGCTATAACCTTACACTTATTAAAGTAGGTATACATTTAAAAGTTACATTATTTTGTACTAGTTATACATTGCACTAACACTGCCATTTATGCTAAAAATGATTAGTTAATGCTGACAATTAATAATAAACAATGCTGGGAGTAATTAATGGATATAAAATATTTTTCTTAATTGTTGTCATTTTGATAGAATGGCTTATTATAACTTTTTAGACACACACACATATATAATTATATATAATATATATATAAATATATATGTATGAGTGTGTGTGTTAAAACCTTGTAGTATAAAGGATAAATGTGAGAGTTTTGAAGTAGAAACCATTAATTACATAGAATTAATTAAAAGATGTTGCTACATATTTCTTTCTAAGCTATAAGTATTCTTACATTTAATTTTATTTTATTGCTATTTATCCCTAATATTTTATTTTTAAAGTACAAGCATGTTTTGAAAAAATGCTTATATATGATGGTTAAAAAAAATTACCATCAGGTACACAGTTTACTGTGAGTTTTAGGTAGCTTGGCTTGGCTTTTAGAAGGCCTCACTTGCACTTCAACCTAGTATTAGTCTGTGCAATGCTACCAAATCAAATATTTTCTCAGCGAAAACATCAGAGCAAGGATTTCTTGGGATATTACTTACTGACCACAGTGTGTTTTCAGACTGTGGAATTATTTTACAGCACCCCAAAGCTATGGATTTTCTTTTCACAGGCAAACTTGTTCTGGTAGAAGAGTTGCCTGTCAGTCTTAAGCTTAGCAAACAGGGTATCAGATTCTAAAATGTTAACTGTTTGAAACATATCAGATGCCACTCTAAGCTAAGCTGATCTTGCTTTATTTTTCTTTTATCAAAGCAAATAGTTTGAAAGCAGAGAGGTACTGTGGACATTTGAAATCAGTTTGATTTTAAATGGTTGTTTTAATGAAGAAATGAAGAAAGGCTTCTGTATTTTGAATACCCCTTTTCTGATGACTTTTCCTTTCCTTCAAGTGTCTGAAATAGTATTATTTGCTACACAAAGAGTCTTTTGTTGTACATGTAAATTTTGTTTCAAGCTCCTTAACATTCTAGAGAACACAGGGATCCATTCATCTTTCTAACTCTGTATGACTACTTTAAGTATCACCAAACAACTTTTTAAAGCCAATATTATTAACATGATCTTTTTCTCTAACCTCTCCCCCTTTCTTATTGGCATATTGGGCATTCATTCTTCTTCCCATGTGCTTTTTAGGTAACAATCTTGTGAAAAGTCAACATATTAATATCATTTCTATGACCAGAAACAACAACCGTCTTGTAGTAATAATTTGGCCAGACTGTACACTTGTTTATATAAAGGAAAATATTCGGTAATGCTTCTATGGATTTTGAAGAAAGGGAACACTGCCCCAGAACTTTTCATTACAGGAGCAGCATGTCACATGCAATGAAGTCACATTCCTTCTTAGCCATGTTACTCCAGAGAAAAGATGCATGATACTTTACTGTTATGATCTTGGTGTGTGTGTGTGTGTGTGTGTGTGTGTGTGTATGTGTATGTGCATGTGTGTGTGTATGTGTGTGTGTATGTGTGTGTGTGTGTGTGTGAGAGAGAGAGAGAGACAGAGATAGAGACAAAGACAGACAGAGAGAGACAGAGAAAAAGAGAAAGAGAGATTGTGTCTTTTAATTTGTGTTTGTTGACTTGTTGTTTGTGTCTCAAATATGTAGATGTACAGACAGAGTAAGTTTAGGGTAAGATCAAAGGTCTCTTAAGTTTTCTGTAGCTTAATTAAAATCTTCATGGAAATCAAATGGTCTTGAAATTATTTTTTCAACTCAAATATCTCCAGAGGTAGATAAAACACTTTTGCTGCTGAGACTCAATTTTTTCACTTGACATACTGCTGAAAGAACAGTTGCTGATCTGACATGACAATCAGATCCACAGCATAAAGTACAAAAAGCTTTATTTCCTATATTTTAGGTGAAATAGCCACACCATGAACTATAATTTTCTTTGTGGAAAATGGAAGAATTATGTATATGCGTGCCTCTGCTAACGTGGGGGTCTATATATGAGGCTGCACTGAAGGTAGTTAGGTGGATGAGAAAGGACTGGCTTGCAAATTCTTAGGTAAATTAATTAACTTGTATGATTAGTTTCTATATGCATTTTCATATTGCATTTTTTTCACTATGCCTAAAGCAAGTTCTTTGACAAATTGTACAGAACACTCCATTTGATTATTTCCATGTTAATCTTTCTTATTTTTTATTAATACAACTATTTTGCCTTTGTTGTTTGTGATATCTAGGAGCCATGATAATCATCCTCGTCTTAATCCCCAAATTAGAAGAAACATCATCAAGATTACAATGCTGAAATTTAAACCCCTAACCCACACTCTTTATCCTCTCTCTCTCTTTCTCTCTGTGTGTTGGGGGTATGAAGAATGTGAATGGGCAAATGTGTGTGTGTGTGTGTGTGTGTGTGTGTGTGTGAGAGAGAGAGAGAGAGAGAGAGAGAGAGAGAGAGAGAGAGAGAGAGAGAGATAAAGATACATAGAGACATAAAGAGATAGAGATAGAGAGAGACAGAGAGAAAGAGAGAGAGATTGTATCTTTTATCTTTGTGTTTGTCATGTGAATACAGACACACAAAATAACAGCACAAGCACATGGGTCAGTTCTTGCCTTCCACCTTGTCTGATGTTAGGGGTTTTTTTTTTTTGTTGTTGTTGTTCTTGTTGTTGTTTTAATCTCTGCTGCATACAATGGACAAGCTTGCCTATCAGCAACCTATCTCTGCCTTCAATCTTCATTCTTCAGTAGGAACAGTAAGATTACAAACATATGTTACAGCATTCAGCATTTACATGGTGTTTGGGGTTCAAATTTAGGTCCTCATGCTGTGGGGCGAACATGTTGCCCACTGAGGTATCCTGTAAACCCTAAAATCTTGTTCAAAGAACTTATTTGTAGATAAAGATCAATTGTTAAAACTTCTGCTCACAGTGCACCTAAGTTTGTGCCTCTTGAAATGAAGAAACAATAGAAAGGTGACGAACCTCAAGTCATTGGTTGTTAGCATCAGGATCTAGAAAATTGCTGCAACAATTATATCAGATGCAATCATGTGCTTTATTTATGTAACAGTAAAGCCATAGTTGTCTTTAGAGACCGTCAATAATTTAGAGTGTCTGATTAGGTATCTATCTACTACTAAAATTTTAAACTAAAATCATTGGATTCTGGATCTTTTGAAGTATGCATTGAGGTCTCCTCGGATGCTGAATCTTTGAAGTCTCAATAGTTGCTGCCAAATGGAAGATGGGCTTCTCTAGTAGCAACACACATAAGAGTGTTACCCCGTTTGATTGTTTTCTTAGATTATTAGGGCAATGCTATAACTTTAGTTTTATTTTCTAGATCCCTAGATCCAGTTGCCAGGATCATTGGTCAGTAGAGTTTTAAGGATTCCATTTTTCTGAAAAGGTTCCAGATAATATAGTATCATGTTTATGTCACTACATTTAAATCTGTTACTTTCTTATTGCTGTGACAGAATTCAGTGACAGTTTATGGGAAAGGTTTTATTCTGGCTTGTTGCTCAGGGAATACAGTCCACCATGTATCAAGGAATGTAGAGTGGGGGAAATGGCTTATAACCATAGATGTATGTTAATGAGGAGAATGGATACATCTCCATGGATCAGGAACCAAAGATCTGATACTAGAAGTAAAACCAACTCATAACCCCAAGATCCTTTCCTTTTGGTCCTGGTCCTGCTCCTGCAGGTAGACCCTCATTCCAAAGAATCCACAGCCATCTTCCCTTTGACTCTTAGCTACAGTCTCCAACTCAATGGCAAGATGGCGGTGATCCCCTAGCCTCCACTCTGCTCCTCCCCATCCCCACAGGGAGGGCTCCTACACAGCTAAGAGCTGCCTGCCCTGACCCTCTTCTAGGACACCTTCCCTTGGCTGAGACTTTCCCCTTTCCTTTGGAGAGTGTTTCTTTCTTATGGCTAAGAACCCCAGGCCAGGTCCCATACTGCTTTCAGGAGTGCTGGCTCCAAGCTCTAGTGCCCCCATCCCCGCCCCATGTTCCTGGCCACCTCGACCAAGTACCCAGCTAGCTCTCACAGCCCACCACCTCATGTGCGACCAGCTAAGGAGAAGGCAGGAGCAAACACATTCCATATTCAAACCATAACTTTCCATTTTCTGACTTCCATAAGCTCATGGTTATCTTGAAATGCTAAATACATTCAGTGTGACTCCAAGAGTCTCTAGAACAATGTGGTTCAAACTGATTTCAAAGCTCAACATCTCTTCCAAGATTTCCTTCTGGCAAATAAATCAATAAATTTCTTTTAAATTCACCTTCATTCAGATATTTAGGATTCAGGCACAATATAGCCAGATTATTTGCTAGAATATAACATGAATGACTTGTAGTCAAATTCCCAATGAGTTCCTCTGTCCTCTCTAAAATCCCTGGATACTATCATCCATTCTATCTGTCTTGGTCTTGTGAACTTCTATGAGAGTTGTATTCTTACTCTACTTTGGGAGCTTCTTCTACCTGAACCATCAAAACCTTCTGCATTTTCCTCCACAAACTAGTTCCAAAGACACATATACCATATAGTCGTGTTTATCACAGGGCCCAACTTCTTGTATTAGTAAACCTACTGCTATTACAGAGAGCCTTGCAGAAACTAGTTAAAGGAAGAAACATTTATTCTGGATTATAGTTCAGGAACTACAGCCCATCTTTGATACAGTGGGGGCATTGGCTTATGGTTACATCAGTGGGAAAGTGAACAAACTGAACACATCTCCATGAATCAGGAAATAGACATCTGAACCTAGAAATGAACCACCAAGCTCTGATATATAACCTTCCTGCTGTTCCTCTATGGTCCTGAATTGGCTACCTATGTCCAAATGTTTCTATAGCATCCTCAGGCGATGCCACCAGCAGAGAGCCAATTTTTAACTTCTGAGCCTATAGAAGTTATAGAGGAATGTTTTACATAGAAACCAAAGAAGGTTGTTTATTCTAGGGCACACTATCCTAGCCTGGTTCAATTTTTAAAAATTTTCTAAGTGTTTCTTCAGTCATGAAATATTTTAGTGTTGATTGTAAACCTGGAAAACTTTAATAAACAAAATTTTGCGATGGACTTAAAATTTTAGGACTAACTTTAGTGTTCTTTTTTCTTTTCCTGAGACATTGGTCAAGGACTGGAAAAGCTATTATGGCTGTAGAAGGAGAAGCTCATTCACTTAGCGCCCGATCTAAGGGCTTTGGTTTTGCTGATGGTGCTTACATCTCATTTCTATCCTGAAATATCCACAGTGATTTGTGAAGTTGTTTCTTTGGGATTATGGATTCTCTAAAAGGAAAAACAGGTGTTTGTGGGGGCTGAGGATGGTATGTTGTTGAGACACATCTATAAATGTTGTGGGGAAAAAAATCCCAGGAGCATGTGATAGCTATAGTCAAACCATATGCCTCCTGCACAGAATTTTTCATTGCTCTGAGGAAGGGAATCACTACCACTTACATACATGTGAAATCTACAATGTGCCCAGTAACTCAGTCCTTAATGACCTCAATCATTTATTAAGAGGCAACGAACATTTTTACTTTCTTGAATATTCTATTACAATTTAAAGTTATGTCATGAAAGGAACTATTTCTATTATATCACTATTTCTTAGCATATATCAGCTTTAAAGTTACACTCTCTGTATGTCAATATCAGAAACTGAAGCACAAGGACCTAACCCTTCTCCCCATGATTCTCACAATACAAAACATGTTAGAAATATAAATATCTGAGGCGACCGCTGAAAATTATAATCTACACAAGTGATGAAGCACTAAAAGATAAAAAAGCATATATTATATCTTATGTATAAAATTTCTGAGTAGAAATTCTTATGGGTTCTGAAGATGTGAGTTCATGGTAGAGAGCACATGCTGATTTGTGCAGAGCATCTGAGGCTCTGCTCCCAACACATACATGGCAGCTCATACCATTTATAATTCTTGCTCCAAAGGTTCTGGGCTTGTCTCCTGCCTGCAGTGATCATATAAAAGAAATACTTTCAAAAGGAAATTTAGGCTGTAACTGAAGTTTATCTCTAAGTATTTGTATCATACAGTAACCGTATCATCCCACAGTAAACTCTTTCTAGGTTCATGATTTCTATAGACATATCCAGTTAGAAATCTGAAGATCTACAGCTGGTATAGGAGGGATAGTATACAGTGCTTGACTTTCTGGGTCTTGCTTACCTCTGTCAGTCTAACATTTCCAGTTCTATTAATTTATCTGTACATTTTACAATTTAATTTTTGTTTTATAGTTATAAAAAAACTACAGATGCATATTGAATTGCATCTGTCATTTTCAATATGCATCTGTATAATATTAACTCAATATGCAATTCAATATGCATCTGTATAATATTCACTATCCCTTCATTTATGGATGTACATCCAGCTAGTTCTATACCTTATCTATTGCTATCAGGACAGTAAGGAACATAGAGGAGCAGGTATCTTTATAGTAAGATAGCCAGTCCTTTAGACATTAGCCCAAGAGTAGTATAGGTCCAATACCTGGGTGATGGTAGTTCTATTTCTATAATTTTTGATAAACCTCCACATGATTTCATGGTGGCTGGACTACTTTACACCCCCACCAGGAGCCAACAAGCATTCCTCTCTCCCACATCCCCACCAGAATTTGTTTTCTTGATAATAGTCACTCTGCCTGAGTTACTATGAGATCTCAAAGTAGTTTAATTTGTATTTCCTTGGTGTATAATGATGTTTAGTACTTCAAAATATTTATTTATTATCTACATGTATTTTTTCCTTTGACCTATAGCTCATTTTTGTTTGGGTTACCTATATTCTTCCCATGTAAAGAAAGGCTGTGAGGCAGAGCTAAGATGATATTCTTAAATGATATCCAAATAATGTGGTTTGGACAGACTCCAAATGCTGGCTCCCTTCTTCTTCAACTCCCAGAAATCTCTGAGCTGCTCTGTGCCTTTTGCTTTGGATCAGTTTCCTATCAGACAAAAGGTAGATCATTTCTAAGTGATGTCATTCCATAAAACAAAATAAATTCTAAGAAGCCCTGAGATCCCGTAGCTAATAGTCTTTAAACATTAAAACTCAATTCCACTGTTAGGGGGCGAGGTATTGTGTTTATCATCAACCCTAAAATACTATTGCTTTTATAATGGTCTGAGTGAATAATTTCATTTTGGCCAATAAATAGAGTCCATTTCTTCAGCCTAACCCTGGCTTCACTGCTGGGACAGATTACTGAAAGTGAAAAGTGTGTCCTAGATTAGTTGCATTGATTCTTTTAGAAGACATTGGCATACTCCAACCTCTAGGGAAATCTCACAGATGAGATTTGGCTGCACTGTATGGCCCATCAGGGAAAGACTGGTACATATTACACAGCACGGATGAAAACCTCTGTCTCTTCCAGAAGTCAGTTAAATGCTTCTTCCTGAAAATATTTTGAATGGATTGTTTTTAGTATCCAGCCTGAGAACTGAGTGTTTGTTTCATCAGAGTAACTCAGTACTGAAGAGATGGCCTGAGACGTGAGAAGAAACAAAGTGCTCATGGCTTATAATATTAAGCACTAATATACTATCAAGCCTGCACTTTTGCACAAAATAAATTCTCTTCTCTTTTTAAAAGCCCTGAAGACAGAAAGTGAGACAAAAATATGTCAAAAATTATCACATGAAAAAAAATTACCTCAGAGAGGAAAATTCTGTAAAAATGGACAGTAAAATCTAATGTATTTCACCTGGTTTCTCCAGATAAAAGACCTACAGAGTCAATTAACCTGGGAATATGGAGGCACACAGAAACTGAACCACCAACCAAATACCATGCATGTTCTGGACCTAGGCTCCCTACACATATGTAGCAAAGGAATAGCTTGGTGTTCATGTGGGTCCCCTAACAACTGAAACTGTGGCTGTCTCTGGCACAGATTCTGTTGGATCCCTTTCTCATAAATTAGCTGCCTTGTCTGGATTCAGTGGAGGAGAGAACATTTAGTCCTGATACAACTTGATGTGCCTGGGGAATATGTTGTTGTTGTTGTTGTTGTTGTTGGTGGTGGTGGTGGTGGTGGTGGTGGTGGTGGTGGTGGTGGTAGTGGTAGTTTCCTTCTCTGAAGAGAAAAAGAGTAGGGAGTGGGGGGAAGTGGAATGGGAGGATGGGAATGGGAGAAGAAGAGGGAGGGATAGGGGCTGTGATCAGAATGTAAAGGGAACAAATAAATAAATTAATGAAAAATTCTATTTCATATGCTTATCCATTTTAAATAATACAGAAGAACACATAATAATAATCACAATAGCATTCCAGACTTACTTCAGTTGTAATGTGTTATGATAAAGGGAACACTCATAAGACATCATAATAGACAAACCAGAAAGTATCTATTAGATTTTTTGTTTTTCAATCCACAAAACCCAATCTAGAGATATGAGCTCATCTTCCAAAGAAGATTGTTATTACTTGTTAATTAGCAGCTATTTCATATTTGTATTTGATTTCTAAAACAATAATTACAATGAACATGTTGCATTCATTTTATTAGAAGATTTCTCTGTGTGTGTGCACTGTTCTAGAAGAATCAACTTACGTGTTACTTTTGTTTCTCTATTTTATTTATTCCCACATTGGTTAGATTTTATTGAGGTGCCTCACTTTTGCCTATTGCGTAACTCATTTATACAATACTGTAGTGCAGGTGCGACACCCCCATCTTATTTGATAGGGTGAATTTTCACAGCTTGAAAAAGTAAGCTCTGATCTTGGAAGTCTTGTTTGTTTTGCCATAAAACCCACTGATAGACCATTTTCTCATGATAGCTCAAATTTGCCCTTATATTTTAAAGTTCTGTTTTAATCTCCTTGAATCTCAACTAACATTTTCAAAGGTCAAACAGTTATATTCTTGTTATAATTTTCTATGTCATATTAGTACCTAACAAGAAGCTGGAAAATAATACTTTTGTAATATCAGGAGCTGACAGAAGACCCTGGCTTCCATCTGGAAACGATGATAGTAGAATCAGAAATGTGCATACACTCCATGAGTTTACTTTTGACATTTAACCAAATTGGCATCATTTCTGACACATCTATCAATGATAGGATCCAAAGACATTTATCTGTCCAGTGGCAACTAAATCACCACTAGCTCATTGAGGCCAATTTTCAAAGGTTAAGTATAAGAATTAAATGCTCAAAACTATTTTGGATTTTGGATTCTGGCATAGTTTGGGCAGTCACCAAAGCTAAAATATTCCTTTGCCAATGAATACAGCGACTTACACCTGTAACCCTAGCACTCAGGAAATTGAAACAGAAAGATTGCTAAGGTAAAACTATGCTACTTTATTCATAAAACTCCTAAAATATTTTAACAATCTCCAATAATGTTCTAGGAATCCTCAAAACTTGTATAGAGCTTCCACTACCTGCTGGAGAGGTGCTAGGTCACAGAAGCAGATCTGACCAAGGAATGACCTTAAGTACAATGAATAGGTGAATAAAGAATAATGCTTCTAAGGCAGATCTAGGAAAGCATCACCTACTGAAATCAGGGATGCCTTGGACAACTGGTGGCTAAGGCAAGTAAAATCCAAAACGCAATGACACACTGAATGAAGGGTCCTGGAATTCATCTGACACAACAGTGTGATCAAACTCTCGCTGAGATAATCCACTCTGTCCTACCCGAAACCATTGTTTCCAGAATCCCATAATATTAGTCTGTCAGAATGAAAGTGGTTTCTGAATTGCAAACCTGTTTAAATCACTTTACACCTTTTTTTTTTTTTTTCAGTTTCTCTTCCCCTATCCCCCAGGATAAAAATCCAAAATTCTTGAGCTAAGGCCACAGGGCCATGTATGACCTGTCACCTGATTGTTTCCAGAGTTCCTTTCATTTATCCTTATCCAATCTGTCAGCCTCTTAAGGTTTCTTAAATGTGTTGTGCTTCTCACTTGTCAGTAAGGTTGGCTCTGAGCATAAAGGTTGCTGGATTCAATTTTCGTCTATCTCCTTATCTTCCACGGGCAGCTATAGATCCTCTCTCCTTAGCACGTCTACTCCTGTAGTGACCTCCTCATTTAGATGCTTCTATTGTGCTACCTTAGAAACCAGGGCTTCCCTATATTTTGATAGTAACACGAGCTTTTAAATTGACGACTTATTTAAGTGCCTTCCTTAAAACACACTGGCCTCTAGGCAGGCTGGAGTTTTCATATATCTCCTTATTTAGAAATCCCGCAAAGAACTTTCTGATATCTGTTAAATCAATAGGTGTATCAGGCAATGAACTACATAATTTGGACTTCAGTTTAGAAAACATAATCAGACATCCGTTTAGATGGGTTAAGAGAGAAGATACACTGAAATTAGGGACTAAGACGAGATGAAGAAGACAGGGTCAGAAGTATTCTGTATTAGCCAGTGATCACTAGGGTCCCCATGAAATTTCCTCTGAATGGATTAGTGTGTGAATGGATGTGTTGTGTGTGGGTGTTCAGGTATGTGCGCGTATGTGCAGAGGAGTATGAGATTGCATATAGCGGTGGAGGCAGGAAGTCATTTCAATCTCAGGTACAGTTTATTTTAGGAGTCACCAACATTGTTTATTAACAGAGTTTCTTACTGGCCTGGAACTCTCTGACTCAGCTGGGATGGCTGGCCATGAGCCCCAGGATCTGCCTATATCTACTGACTCTTGCTTCTAGTGTTAGGTTTCCTAAAATAATCCTCTAGAAATACAGTTTGAGTCATGAATTCCCAGGCTGCAAGCACTTTAGCAATCTCCTTTGATCTGTAGCTGAGTTCAAACACTCACTTCCAGCGAAAGTGTTAAATCTTGTCTTTATTCTCAGTCTCTGGCTTAAATAAAGCTCAATGGTAGAACACTTTCATAGTGTGCATGAGGTCTTGGATTTGATCCTAAATATCATAATATATAAAGAATATCATACCTAATCTATAATCTGTGATGAATATCTGGTATCTCTGGTAGAGAAATAAAAATGAGTAATACAAAAATCTGCTTTTTTGAAACTATTTTTTTTTACTAGAAACATTTTTTTTTCTGCCTTGAACTCTTCATGTTTCAACATAGATCTAAGTATATTTTGATAGGGAATGATGACTAGATCTCTCACTAAGGGTGTTCATTTCCTCAAAACATGGATGATTATATGTGTCCAACTCCTCCTCTAATAGCTTAGTGAGTATTCTAATAAAATATATGTGGATTCTCATACACAATTCACATGAATTAGTAGGTATTGGGAGTTACAATATATTTATATGACATGCATGGTAACCTTTTCCATGCAGGCTATGGCAAATTGATTACATAGGTTAGTTTTCTATAAGCTTCACAAAGGCTTAAGTATTCACTAAACTAAAATTAATGTTAAGGTATGTTTTCGAGAAAGTGTCAGATATTAGAAGCAATAGTGGTCAGGACAACCACAGCACTCTCCTCCAAATGATCATATTTGATTGCTAAAAGAAAGGTCAAGATGGGGCAGTTGACATATACCTGCCATCCTAGCAATATGGGATTATGTTTCAGAAGATTTCAAGTTCAAGGTCTTCATTTGCTGCAGAGTGAAATCAAGGTCAACCTAGTTATCTCATCAAGACAGAGTGTAAAATAAAGACCTAAAGGGGATGAGACTGAATCAGTAACTTAATAACCTAGCATGTGAGAGGCTTCATATGTAGTGTCTAATTAGCTGGAAAAATGTTCAGCTAACTAAACTACTTTTATTTCAAGTGAGAAAGATTAGATTTGTGTAACATCTTCCATATAGGGAAACTGAATATTATTTCTATTTATTGTGTTCCATGATTATAATACATACTATCCAAGGAGACAGATTAAGTACTTGTCCTCAAGGTCGTATTGGTATTGGCATAAATGGAGACCATGTCATGTAAGTGTATTTCTTGCATTACACCTTGAAGTCTGCTCAGAATCTGAATCCTTTCATCAGTTTGAATTCATGAGGATTTCCTGGCTATGTAAATTGAAATATTGCTCAGTATTCTTTAAAGAAAAAGCTGTTAGATATTTAGGACACACACACACACACACACAAACACATGCACATGCACACATATAGAGGGAAGAAGGAGAGAGACCATGGACACATACACAGAGGAAGACAAAGGCAGAATATCTACAAACAAATAGAGATGAGAAAAAGACAGAGAGGAAAGAGGGACAGAGAGAGAGATAGGAGTAGACTGTGTGTGTGTGTGTGTGTGTGTGTGTGTGTGTGTGTATGTGTGTGTGTGTGTATGCACATGCATGTGCACATGTGTCAGAAATGGGAAGAGGGGAAAAGGAGATAAATGAAGTAAAAGAAACAATGAAAATAGAAATGCAGGTTGAGTCTTAATGAAGACAGGCCACTTGAAATTAGCCAAGATGATTCGGCTTTCTTCATATTAAGTAATAGAATAGCAACTTCTACATGTGTGATTGTTTGTGTTTGCGTGTATGACTGTATGTGTGTGTGTGCATGCGCACATGTGCAAATCTGAGCTTCAACTGCATAATTAAAATATTTTCCTGAATTTTGAGTTTTTTTTAATTTATTCATTTTGGAGTAAGATTTTCTTTGGGACAAGTATGGTGTTATAAATAATGTCAGAACTGATAAGTGCCTTATAAATATTGTAGAATCCTTGAAAATTAATTGCTAAGGTGGATGAGGGCATTTTCAGTATTTTCCCATGAATAAGCCATTGAAACAGTTGTCCCCATTCATAAGAGTGTGGAAATTATTACACTTAGAATGCATTGAACCAGAAGGCTAATGTTTAGGCATAAGAGTCAAGAGAAATTCCTTTCCTCTGATCTTTAAGAAAGATACTCTTTAGATACTTCATTATATTTTCTCTATGGAAATGTTTCTTAGATGTGGTTGCATATTAGAAATATATGAGGAGTTTTTAAAAAACATCAATAATGAAGTCACATCTCCAGAGAATCTGAGGTGACCAGATTCTTTCTGGGGTAGGCAATTACTGCTCTAGATGATCCAGCTGTACGTTGATTGGGTTTACTGCTAAAGGCATCTACAACAGCAAAATAGAAAAACACCTACCTATGAACATACACACATACACAAACACACACTCTCTCTCTCTCACACACACACACTCATACTTACATTCACTCAGACACACACATCAACACAGACACTCACACAGACACACACTCACATACACATACAGACACACACAAAATTTTACTGAAAATCTATTAACAATAGCCAAAATATGAAATAATCCTACATTCACATCAGTAGATGAGTGGATAAAGAAAATTTAATATGTACACATGCAACCACAATGGATTTTCAGTGTCATTTACAGAAAAGTGAGTAGACCTGGTTGCAGTTCAACATACTAAGCAAAATAAACCAGATTCAGAAGACTAAACATTGGATGTTTTCTTTAATATATCGAAGCAAGTATGAACTGAAGTTTTCTGAAAACAAAATAAAAAGACAGCAAAAAAAAAAAACACAATAAAAACCCACATAAAAAATAAATAACAAAACAAAACCAAGCAAAACAGTTCAAAATTGACTGACTACAGTTGGATGTTACAGATTTAGAGTCAAATTTTCTTGGATGATCTCTTGCCTTCTTTATAGTAATTTATTTCTAATCATTTTGTGTGATCTAGCTTTTTTTGTAACTATTAGGTAAAACTTGAGATATATTAACTTAATAAACTAGCTTCCACAACCTGAAAACTAAAAATATCACCAAATATTATCTGAAGCCTACAACAGAGATTACTTGATTTGCTATAACCCACCTCCCTGGTGGTTATTTTTTTTTTTCCACAATTGAAATCTTCTTTTATGTATGACTTTCCTTCAGTTTGTGATTATAAAACCTTCACCTGCTCCACACTGGAACATGTACTGGGCACAAACTGAATTTGTATTTTTGGGTCACATATGCTCTTGGAATTGAGAGCTATGTTTTGCATCAACACTATATTTACATTAAGGAAGACCATACGTGAAGAGTAAGGGACAAATAGGAGTAAAGGGAGGGTACAAGAGACAGTAGCATATGGATTGAATGTAATCAAAGTTCATGACACATATAGACAAAATATAGAATGAGAGACCAGAGAAATGGCTCAGCAGTTGGTGATAATTGCTGCTCTCACAGAGGATGTGGATTTGGTTCTCAACACCCACATGGTGCAGCTAACATTCATCTCTAACTCCAGTTCAAGGGAAAACACTGCCCTCTTCTAGATTCTGTATTCATTTGCACTTACATGGTGTACATGAAAGAACACACGAGACGAGGGGGGGGGAGGGAGGGAGGAGGAGGGAGAGGAAGAGGGAGGGGGAATATTTTCCACTGAGAGACACCATTTTCTTGCTTCAATAATGCACTTGAACAAGTAAGTCAGAAGCACAACTGCCATTAGTTCTGCTGCCAAGAAGCAGACCTTAGAACCTGAAGTGCCATAGGGTTCAAACTTCATCGGATGAATCTCATAGGATTTGCCCAATCCAAATTTTGATATTGAAGTCTTTAGCAACAATGTTCTCCACTTAGATAATAGAACTTGAAAGATTGAGTTGAGCTTATCCTACAATTAAGCCTTGCTGTGATCAGACTTTTAACAGGGTTAAACAGTGTTAACAGGGTTTAACAGTGTTAGGTTTTAATAATGATAGGAATTTCCTGGCTTGACTTGAGTGTGTTTTTAGCTCATCGTGTCAAAATTTTAATGGATGGTTTGTCTTTTTACCATTAGATAAAAGCATTTGCCCTTTTTGTTCTGTGTTCTGTGTGCCCCTTGTTTTGTGTTCTGTGTAGATGTGTGCAGTCAACTACAGCAGCAAAGCCTTGATTTATTGGAAGCTTGTTCTTTACCATGTGCTTCCTTCCAGGCAATAGTACATACAGAAGTAACAGTTCTCGCAAGTGTTTGATAGATGCCTTAGATCTTCTAATCAAATCCCATTTGTTAAAGACATATGAGACTTACCACCTTCAAAACCAAGCAGGTGAGATAATCAGTATCTAACTCTCTGACTACCTATTTGTTTTAGTTATTTACTGTGCGTGCATGCGTGTGTGTGTGTGTGTGTGTGTGTGTGTGTGCTGGAGTGCATGTGTGTGTGTGATTAAAAGATTTCAAGAAACTGAAACCTTAATTATTTTTAAACAGCAGAGCTTTCAACTTGGAAATCTGTGCTTATGAGACCTTTTCTGAAGAAGGCACCCAAAGATCATCACAAAATTAGTGCATAGTAGGTACCATAGCCTCTGCCACATTTTTCCATGAGTAATCCAAGAGTGCTATTCCACAAAATAGCAACTTTCCTGTGATAAAGTGAGAATAATTTTATTGACTTCCTTTGCACCAAGAATAAAGACCTGACTATGTGCTCCTAGGTCCTGTAGCTGTACACTGTGCTTCTCGTTTTCTGGGTGTTGGAGTACTCTTTCCTTTCAACCTTTTCCCATTGAGTCCCCCAGAGGCACAGCTTGTAACCATCTATCTTGCTTACTGTTCATTCCAGTTTTACCTTGTTTTCAGCCAAGGCATAGGTCAGATTCCCCTTACTTAGTTCCCTCCTGCTAGGCTCTATGATAATGTTTTGGGTCTATGTAATTAGACGTAATGTCAGATTTTATAGGTTGAAATGAAGTGAAAACCATTTGCCTGCTGTCTGGGTGTTTCCTGCGGAGGGAAATGTCAAGACTCCCGCTTCGGTGGCAATGCTCCCTGTCTATGAATGAGCTTCGGGATGTTGAAGGCAGTTAGTTGGGTAAGCAACATTGGACAATTGCCTACCTATCTGACTGTGATCAGAATTTTAATTTTGTTTTTAATGTTAGATTTCAGTATTCATAGCTTATTCCCTAGATTGAAAATTATTCAGTTTAGAACGATTTCTGTATTTAATTTCATTGTTAGTCAAATTTGCTATGGTCATCTGATCTGTGCTGTTTGCTTGTTTACTTATTTATTTGGTGTGGGGCATGTTTTGTCTCTTTGTTTATAAATGTTTATAAATATCGTCAATGTTGTGGAGTTCAAATATAACATCTAATGGGAATTTCTTTTCATATGTGAAACTTGATAAGTGTTCTGATTGTTGGGTGTGTAGGATTAGATGCCATATTAATTTTCTGAAACTATATTTTATTAATTATGTCTAAAATTAATGAGGTTTGTCAACTCATTTTCTGAATATATATATATATATATATATATATATATATATTTGCATTGCCAATTTGTTGTATGTATTTTAAATATATGTGTCTCATACTTAAAATTTTATCTTTATGAGTGGTGTGTTATTTTATTCGATTTTTCTTCATTTGTCAAATATGATACTTAATTTCTCATATTTTTTCTCAAAATTTATTTTTCTATTCATATTACATCCTAATCACAGCACCCTCTCTTCATTCTCTCCCAGTCTGGTTGCAAATCCTTTCACTCATTAGCCCTCCCATCCTCTTTTCCTCAGAGAAAGGGAAGGCCCTTTGGCTACTACCTGACCCATGGACATTTCATCCCAGCAGAATTAAGCACCTCTTCTCCCCCTGAGATACAAGCAGGCAGTCTAGGTAGGAGAAGGGAATCCAATGGCAGTCAACAGAGTAAGAGACAGCCCCTACTCCAACTGTTAAGGGACTCTCATAAAGACCAAGCTGTATTTCTGCTACAAATAGGGGAGGGCTAGCCTAGGTCCTGGTCCCTGCAAGCTCTTGGTCAGTGGTTCAATCTCTGTGAATCCCCATGGGCCCAGATTAGTGGTCTCTGTATGTCTTTTTGTGGGGTTGATGACCACTTCCACTCACTCAATTCTATACGTCACTATTCCACAAGAATCACAGAGCTCTGCCTGATGTTTAGCTATGAGTCTTTGCACCTACCCCCATCTGCTGCTGATTGAAGCTTCTCAAGAGGCAGATATGCTAGGTTCCTGTCTGCATGCATAGTAGAGTAATTTAACAGTGTTCTCTCCCATGGGATTGGTTTTAAATTGGGCCAGCCATTGGTTGGCCCTTTCCACAGTCTCTGTTCCATCTTGATTCCTGCATTTCATGTAGGCAGGACAAATTTGGGGTCAAGAGTTTGTGGGTGAATTGATGTCCCCTTTCTTCCACTGGAAGTCCTGCCTGGCTACAGGAGGTAGCCACTTCAGTCTGTATATCCCTCCCCTCTCCCCCCTTAGGAATCTCAGCTGGGGCAGCCTCATAGACTCCCTGTAGCCTCCCCCATCTCAGGTCTGCAGTTGATCTCAGAGATGTTCCCATCAATTTCATTCTCACTTCCTGTCCTTGCCTCCTCCCCTACACCAGACCACCATCTCTATACCCTGCTGACCCCAGATACCTCTCCATCTACCTCTGATGACTATTTTTGTTTCACACATCATCCCTTGGACTTTCCTTATTATTCACAAACTTGGGGTTTGTGGATTGTTGCATGGTTATCCTGCACTTTACGACTAATGTCCAATAATAAGTTAGCATAAACCATACATGCCTTTCTGAGTCTGTATTGCCTCACACAGGATGATATTCTCAAGTTCGATCCACGAGCCTACAGTTTTCTGAGAAACTGCCAAAGAGATTTCCAGAGTAGTTGTTCCAGTTTGTAATCCCACCAGCAATGGAGGAGTGTTCCCTTTGCTCCACATCCTGGCCAGCAGGTGCTGTCACTTGAGTTTTTGATCTTAACCATTCTGACTGGTATAAGAAGGAGTCCCAGTCATTTTGATTTGCATTCCCCTGATGACAACGGATGCTAAACATTTCTTTAAGTGCTTCTCCACCATTAGAGATTCCCCTGTTGAAAATTCTGTTAAGCTTGGTACCTCATTTTTTAAATTTTTCTTTTTTTTTTTTTACTTATTCACTTTACATCCTGATGACTGCCCCCTCTCATTAATCCCCTCCCAGGATGCTTTCCCCATCCCTCCTCCTGTTTTCCTCTGAGCAGGTGGGGCCTCCCTGGGCACTTCAAATCTCTTCAAGACTAGGTGCTTCCTCTCCCACTGAGGCCAGACAAGACAAGCCAGGCAGAGAAGAACATATCCCACATACAAGCAACAGCTTTTGGGATAGTCTCAGTTCCAGTTGTTCGGGACCCACATGAAGACTAAGCTATACATCTGCTACATATGTGTGGGGAGGCCTATGTCCAGCTTGTGGATGTTTTTGGTTGATGGTTCTGACTCTGAGAGTCCTAAGGGTCCAGGTTAATTGACTGTGTTGGTTTTCCTGTGAAATTCTTATCCCCTTCAGGACCTTCAATTCTTCCTCCTATTCTTCCTTAAAGTCCTCAAGCTATATCTACTATTTGGCTGTGGGTGTCTGTATCTGCCTGAGTCAGTTGCTGGGTGGAGTCTCTCAGAGAATGACTCCTATCTACAAGCATAACAGAGTATTATTATTATTAGGGTTAGGGACTGGTACTTGCTCATGGGATAGGTGCCAAGTTGTACCAGTTATTAGTTGGCCATTCCCTCATTCTCTGTTCCATCCCTTATGCCTGCATTTCTTGTAGATAGGATAAATTCTCAGTTGAAAGTTTTTCGGGTGGGTTGGTGTCTCTATTGCTCCACTGGGGTTCATGTCAGGCTATAGGAGGTGGCTTCTTCAGGTTCAATATCCCCAGTGTATTTAGGCTGTCTAAGGTCATCCCCATTGATTCTTGGGTACCTCCTTTATCCCAGGTCTCTCTCTTCCTAGAAATGCACCCACTTCTTCACCCCCATCAACTGTAGATTTCCATTCATCTTCATGGCCATCTAGCCATCTCTTCTGTCTTTCCCCACACCTGATTCTGATCTCAAAATTGGGATATCATCTTAATGTAATTTTTATTTGATAAGTATGAGGTATTTATTTTCGCATCTCTTTTGATTAATTTTGGTTGAAAGTCTATTTTATTAGATATTAGAATGATTACTCCAGCTTTCTTCTTGGACACAATTTCTTGACAAACTTCTTTCTAGACCTTTACTCTGAAGTAATGTCTGTCTTTGTTGATGACACATGTTTCTTGTATGCAGAAGAATGATGGGTCCTCATTTTTCATCCATTCTGTTAGCCTGTGTCTTTTTTTTATTGGGGCATTGAGTCCATTGATGTTGAGAAATATTAATGATCAAGGATCATTAATTCCTGTTATTTTGATGTTGGTACTATAGGTGTGTATGTGTGTGTTTGTGTGTGTATGTGTGTGTGTGTGTTTATGTGTATTCAGATGTGCTTCACTTATCTTGTTTTCACTGGTGTAGAATTATTTATTTCCTCTGATTTCTTCTGTGTAGTTAAGCTCCATGGGTTGGAGTATTTCTTCAAGTCTTTTCTGTAGGGCAAGATTCATGGATAGATATTGTTTAAATTTAGTTTTTCCTTAGAATATCTTGGTTTTTCTCTCTATGGTGATAGAGAGTTTTGCTGAGTATAATAATTTAGGTTGGCGTCTCTGTTTTCTTAGAGGCTGTGAGACATCTTTCCAGGCCCTTCTAGCTTTTAGTGTCTCTTTTGAGATGTCTGGTGTAATTCTGATAGATCAGCCTTTGTATGTTACTTGGCCCTTTTCCCTTACAGTTTTTAATATTCTTTCTCTGTTTTGTACATTCTGTGTTTTGATTATTATGTGGTAGGAGGATTTTCGTTTCTGGTTAATATAATTGATATTCTGTATGCTACTTGTATGCTTATAGGCAACTATTTCTTTAGGTTGGAGAACTTTTTTCTATGATTTTGTTGAAGATTTTCTGGTCCTTGGAGCTGGGAGCTTTCTCTTTCTTCTATTTCTATTATTCTTAGGTTAGGTGTTTTCATAGTATCCCAGATTTCCCATGTTTTTTGTGTCAGGAATTTTTTTTTATATTTAACACTTTCTTTGACTAATATGCCAGTTTCTTCTATTCTATCTTCTACTCCTGAGACTCTTTCTTCCATCTCCTATATTCTATTGTTAATACTTGAATCTGTTGTTCCTTTTCTATTTCCTATGTTTTCTATCTCCAGAATTCCCTCAGATGATGTTTTATTTATTGTGACTATTTTCATTCTCAGGTCTTGAACAGTTTTAGTAATTTCCTTCACTTGCTTAGTTGTATTTCCCTTCATTTTTAAAAGGACTATTAGTTTCTTCTTTAAATGCCTCTACCTCTTTGATTATATTTTCCTGTATTTCTTTGAGGAATGTATTCATTTAAGGACATCTATCATCTTTCTAAGGTTGGATTTAAGTTCATTTTCTTGTGCTTTGATTGTGTTAGGATATCCAGGCCTTGCCATAATGGAATAGCTTGCTCTGAAGGTGCTGCTATGTTGCTCCGGCTCTTCTTTTTATTCTTACACTGGCCTTTAGTTTGTCCCTGGATATTCCCAATGTGGCAGGTATCAGGAATGTAGGTCTAATTTGATGTTCCTGGTAAACTAGGTATCCTGTGGGCATCCTTGGACTGGATGTTCTTGGTGTAGCAAGCCTGACAATTTAGTGGGCCTGATCGAGTCTGGCAGAACAGGGGTTAGACAGTAGAACTCTGGGAAGAGCCCTAAGGAAGCATCATCCAGAGCCAGTGTAGAAGGAGCCGCCAGGTTAGATTCCTAGCCCCCTGCTCACTCCCCTGACTATCCTCCTGGGGCACACCCAGCTGTCCCAATTATTATTATTATTTTTTGGAACAACCATAGTTTGCCTTTTAGATGTCTTTAATTGCTGTAATTCTAGCAATGTTTGATCATTTCTTAATTCGGACATCTCTTTAGGATCACCCATTTATGTTTGTGTGTGTTTTACATTTTGATAGTTTTCTATCCAGATTTCTTTCATTTTAGCTCAATATTTGAAGGTTTGGGTATCTGAACAGGCCATATCTTGGTTCAACTGACTTTCTTCATGATGGCCACTCCTTAAACTTTCATTATCATTTTACATGTAAGCAGATTGCTATATTTTCCCCCATTCTACCTTATTTTACAAAGATTTCCTTTGGAAAGTGAGTTCTTCTGTTGACTCAGATAGTAGAGCCCCTTTGGGATAACAACGGGTTGGTGGTCCCACTCTTTTTTTTCTTTTTTCTTTTATTAGATATTTTATTTACACTTCAGATGCCATCCCCTTTCCCCATTCCCCCCTTAGAAAACCCTTATCCCATGCCCCCTTTTTCTTTTTGCACATATACAATTTTTTAAAAATGTTAACCATAGGCTTTATAACTTTAGCCCAGCTATACCACTCCTGGGCATATACCCAGAAAATGCCCCAACATATAACAAAGACATATGCTCCACTATGTTCATAGCAGCCTTATTTATAATAGCCAAAAGCTGGAAAGATCCCAGATGCCCTTCAACAGAGAAATGGATACAAAAAATGTGGTACATCTACACAATGGAACATTACGCAGCTATTAAAAGTAATGAATTTCAGAAATTCTTAGGTAAATGGATGGAACTAGAAAATACCATCCTGAGTGAGGTAACCCAATCACAAAAGAACACACATGGTATTTACTCACTGATAAGCAGAGATTAGCCCAAATTTTGAAACAACAAAGATTCAACTACCAGACGACATGAAGCTCATGAAGAAGAAAGAACAAGTGAGGATGCCTAGGTCTTTCTTAGAAGGAGTAACTAAATACTCAAGGAAGCAAATATGGAGACAAAGGGTGGTGGTCTCATTCTTATTGTACATAGCCAACTCATTTTCTATGAGCAGCAGCTTCATTCCATGGGAGGTTGATGTCTATATACACAATCCAAGTCACCTTCTCTAGCAACTCTGTTTGCAGCTACCCCCACAATGTAGCCTAGTCATCTCTGAAAAAAGTATGGGTTGTTTTGCAGGAAAAACTCTTCTATTTATGATATTGTTTTCAAGATTTCTTAAGTATAGAACACATTTTTGAAATGAAATATCTTCACAGAACATATAAAGACCTGTGTGCTAGATGCTACATTTTTTGGTTAATTATTTAGGTCTGGTGATCATATTTATCTTGAAATAGAAGGCTTGCAGGTATTTTATTAAGAAATTCCTTTACAGGCTGGAGTTGTGTCTCAGAGGGTTAAGAGTCCTTGACATTTTCCCAGAGGACCCACATTCAGTTCCCAGCACCCATGTCAAGTATCTTACATTTACTTATAACTCCAGTTCCAAGGGATCTGATGCCCTCTTCTGGCCTCCACAGGTAACTGATCTCATATGCCAGACAAATACTGACACGTACACATAAATAAAAATATCTTTAAAAATTCTTACTCTGAAATGACTAGCAGCATACTGGTATTGTCTTCCCTTCCTTTCCACTTCTCTACTACTTCTCCCCCCCACCCACTCTCTTCCACTTTGCTTTCTTTTACTTCTCTTCCCCTCCCTTAACCCCTTCCCTTCCCCTCTTTTCCTATTGTATTCTTTCTAGGTACTTCTTTTTTCCATTTTTAGTTCTAGGAATAGAGTCTGCCACTTAGCCGCAATATGAACCTTAGGCTCTGCTGGCACTATCTATGAAGAAGTCTCTCTATATACATACATAAATATATATATATATATATATATATATATATATATATATATGGATATGTATGTGTGTATAAGTATATGCATGTATATAATATATTGTGTTATATATTAATATATATTATAATATATTAACATTTGCCCATACCTTTTCTATAATTTACACACACACATGCATGCACACACGTGTGCACATGCACACACACACACACACACACACACACACACACACACACTTCTGTTTGGAATGTACCTGATTGTGAAATGGCTAAATTAGTTCTGGAATAAAATTTGTCAGTCAAATAAATAGTTTTGGAGTGAAAGAGGGGACTATTAACTACTCTACCAGATTGTCATATATAATCAAGTTTGTCTGGTGTGACCAGGGTAAGTGTGCATTCTGGGCCCAGCCTATGTATATGCAATTTTGGTTGATAACACTAAGTGCTTTTACTAGCTGATGTAACTTTCACTACTAATAGAAGTTTATAAAATGTCCAATTTACCATTTATTCAGAAATTCTTGGTATTAGAGGGTGCATGCATGCATGTGTGCATGGGTGTGTGTGTTTCTGTGTTTGTTATTGTCATCTTTTGTTTTTACTTTTACTTTTGTGAATACAGATGGCAATAACCAGCTCAAATATGTCAATGTGATTTGTACATCTGCTTCAGAGTATAGCTGCTTTACTTTCTTATTCATTTTTAAAAATATTGTACTGCTTGTTTATTTTTCCTTACCAGTACATTGTTGTTATTTGTATACTATGAAGAGAACTCAGAACACATTTGTATTAAATTCCATGTAGAATTTTAAATTGGCTTGCCCAAAAGAACATCTACAGTGGCAATTTTATTTGGATGGAATTGCATGGAACCTTTGGATCAGGTTGGATATGTATTACATTTGTGTGGATTATTTATGGCATTTTGGCCTCTTTTGTTTTATAAAGAGTCCTCTGGAAAAAGAGAGATAATAAGCACTTTGTGATGCAGTTGCCTGCTTGAAGCTGTGCTTGGAACAGGGGAGATGAGCTATGAAAGAGCTCATGGCCTTTCTCTCATGTCCCGTGGTCTTCACAGCAAGAATGGAGTTCATTGTCAGTACAGATTGCCTCACCCCTTACACAAAGAAGAATAAACAATGCCATTGGCTCAACTCCTCTTTCTTATAGTACATAGAAGTTAGTCTAGCAATATGTTCACCAGATATAATGAGAAAATCAGAAATCAGCTTGTCATCTGGAAGTAGATGTAACCTATTAACAAAGAGGTAAAGTAGCATCCCTCCACTGCCAGTTTCTCACTCTGAATCATCTTGTTTAGCATCCTTCAAGATGAAGAGCCAACTTGAGCCACTTTTGTATTCATAAAATTCTCCCCCTCCCATATTTGTAAATCTCTGCATTTTTATGACCATCTGTTCATTTTCTGTTTCCCAGGATACAGAGTGGAGCTTAATTCCAGATCTTCTAATTTTCCTCTCATTTTATTCAAGCGATTTTTACTACTTATTATTATTATTTTTAACTCCTGAAAGAATCCAGGGCCTGAAAACATTCCACTTGGAGTGATAGCTGCTTCTTTCTCTTACACAACATCAGTATTTCCCACCCTGTCTTCTATGTTTCTGTTCTCTTTATTACAGCTACAGACTTCACTCATCTTGCTGGAAAAGGATGCACCAATCTTCCTGTAGTAATTATCTTAATTCCCACAGAAAGATCTTTTCATCTTAAAGGTTCAGAGACCCATTTTGAAATAATTATTGTAATTTATTTTCAGGTTCTTAAGTTGTTTTGTGCTCTGTGTGTGTGTTTGTGTATGTAGCATTTTGTGTGTGTGTGTGTGTGTGTGTGTGAGACTAGGAGACAGTTGTTGTAGACAGAGCATCAACCTGTGTATTAGACAGGCTTAAGTGACACATTCTGAGAAGTTTTTCCATTATTTCTTTTCTAAATACATCAAATAAGCTGCTGAATTTCTTTCCCACCAAGTCCCTGACTAATATTACTTGCCTTTCTTTAGAAAATGGTCCCACTCCACTATTCTATTATTACATATTAATTAGAATCATAAATGCTTGTCAGTGAAGGGACTACACACTTTCACTGAATTTAGGCTTAGTTCTATTCAAATGATCATTTATAATAATTTTAATAGGAACTATTAATGTGCCTTGTAATGTGATCTTACAGGTCCAATAGCTCAACACAACAAAACGACTTTTCTTCTTTGTCTTATAAAACTCATCTTAGATGGGCTTTTGGAGGTAGCAATAATGCCTATGTTATAGGTTCTGGATTCAGGTTTATTCCATGGAGGGAACCTTTTCCAGGTGCTCCACCTAAGTGAAACATCTAGCACGTGAAGTAATATGAAAGTCACCATACAGGGGTTTCAAGGGTCAAAGGCAGAAGAATTCTATTTCTTTTTTTCATCCTGTTAAACATAGCTAAAAATATGGTTCAATCTAGACAAAAGAGTACTGGAAACTGTAATCCTCTATGATCTGATGAGTGAGTACATGTAATGGTTAAATTGAATTGTCTATACGTGTATGATGTAGGCAACAGTGACACTCACATTCTATGATTATGCATGACCACAGGAAGTTAGTGATAAAAGTTATTATTCAGTAAGCTTCTGAGACAAAATTTTGTTTGCAGTAACATCAAAACTCTTAAAATATTAAGTACTTCCAAGTCTACAGATAACCCTGGAAGCAATTTGCCACTTACAGCCATAGGTGATGAGGTAGAGTGGGTAAGAATGCCACAGCTGCCATAACAGTAGCTCTGTACAGACTGTTATCAGGCTGGCAAAAACACCACCACCACCACCACCACCAGATTTCTGTCCTTTTACAATTTTCTTTTGCAATAAGACAAATGCAGTTCTTCATCTGATATCTTTTGATATCTGAAACTCTTGGGGTATAGAACAGGTGAAATCTGAGTACTTAAGGCTGATTGTATAGTTATAGTCATGCTTTATACAAGGTCATATTGGTTAATGTTGGGCTGTAATACCACAGGATTTCTATAAGATTATGTCATCTAGTGACACCTTAGCTATCCTAATTGTTAGACTATGTGAAACTTGCACAATGATAAATTTGTCTAATGACACATTTTTTTCAGAGCATTCCTTGACATTTTGGACTGTGTAACCGCAAATAAATGTGTATATTTTTTATTTATACCTTCCTGGAAGAGAGAAGGTATGGTTTTATCACTTTTTTCCCTAAATAAGTCAGAAACTTTTGGCAGTTAAATAGCATTGGCTTGAATTCACTATGTCCTGGTTGAGATTTGGCTAATTCCCCATGGACTTCGATTTTGATTAGAGATAGTGAGGAAGCATTAGTGAAAGGTTAGGGTGAATCTTGGCCAGGCTTCTCCTGTGTCCTGCCTGTGGTGTTGCAAATGCCAGCTGTGGGAAGGGTCATTTCTTTATTTTGCATTTTCTATGGGGGACTTTCTTTATGACATTATCATATAGGGAACTGCCTTTGAGACTTCTAGTTTTTCTCCCTAATTTTATCCCTTTGAAATTCACATCAGTGATCTTCCATGCATTCCTGGTTGGAGCCCACTACCCTTAATTGAATGATATTGAGTGGATGCTACCATACCCTCTGCTCCCCCTGCAGATCAGTGCGGGATCTTCTTATGCTACCAACACTGAGCAGCTGGAGCTCACTTCTCAGCTCCAATGCTAAGTGGACTTTGTTTTTAATTAGTCCACTACACTTTACAGCTTTACCCAGCTGGCTTTCCCACAGCTCTTCACTCAGAGGGCTTGTTCTAATGTTCTCATCTTTGTGGATGCACACTGAGGTAGATAGTGACCTTATGAGTTAAAAAGTATGTAGCTGGATCCAAGGTTCAAAATGAGGTGCAGACTTTTTGGCTATTTCTAGGTTTCTAATAACACATACAGAATTAAATCAAATAAAACTAGTAATTTTAGATGACAACAATACAAAGCTTTATGAGAATATTTGTGAACAGAAAGAAAAGAAAATGTCTTGATGAGAAAATCCCTGCACTCCCCAGTGGCCATTTGCTTGCTTTCTCGAGTCCTTCTTCATGGGAACAGTGTTACTTTACTCCAAGTTTAAGCTGGATTTGTGATGTCATCCTTCATGCTCCCCCAACCCCACTTGAAGGACCAAACTCAGGGCTTCTCATGTGGGGGACAATTGAGCTACATCCTTGACTGTTTTGACTCCGTGAACACCAATGGCTGCTAGCAATTTCTTTTGTTTTTAATGTCAAAATATATTTTATTTCTGCTCAAATCATTCCATATGCACGGCCATGTGTGCTTTTTATCTATGTGTTTTCCGGGAATCCATGATCATCCTTATTGGCTTATTCCTTTCAATTTTTGTTCACTGTAATCTATTCTTTTTAAGTGAGCAATAGGAGGGGTTGGGGGATGGGACACTGCTTAAGAGCTTGGGCTTCTTTACCCAAGAACTTCAGTTGGATTCCCAGAACCCAAATGGCTCATTATGACCATTTATTCCTTCAGTCCCAGGGGGTCCAATGCACTTTTATTTAATCCATGGACATCAAGTGTGCATATGGTACAAAGGTACACATGCAAGCAAAACACCCGAAAGCATATAAAATTAAAGAAATAGAAATCCTATTCAAATGTCAAGTAAATCATGAAACAAGCAGATTAAAATTTCAAGGACGATTGCTTCATCTAAATTAAAATCCAAACCAGTTATTTTGATTTGCAGATGCCTGACTTTCTTTGATCACATAGCTTGCCATTGTATTCTTGGTTAACTAAGCTGTCTTTAGGAAAGTTGCAAACTGGTTGAAAGGAAGAAGTGACTTCAATATTCAAAGAATTAGCATAAATTTCAAATTGTAGTAAGTGCTACAGAAAATTAACACGAACCACAGGAGCACATTGTTGTGAAGAAAAAGAACATGTTCAAATGGAACAGCACATATGAGGATAAAAGGGGACATCATACGTAGGAGAAATGTTTGAAGATCAGGGTGGTCAGTGATGACCAGGAGGTTCCTCAAGCTTGAGGTAGCAGTGAAGACTGGGACACACCAAGGTGAGAATCACAAGATATCAGCGTTTAACTCCTTTGTCAGAACTGAGAACGGGAGGTCAGGAAAGCATACACTTCAGGAAGAGTTGTGAAATCAGATGAATATTTTCACACATCCACCTGTTTGCCGAAGTAGCCTTTATGAAGCTCAGTCAGGGATGCTATTACCATCCTTTGGGATGAGTTTCAGTAAAGTGAGGTGCATAGAAATGTCTATGATGTCAAAGATGGAATTGTTAATAAAAGGTCACAGCACACAGAGGAAGCCGATTGTCTATTGAATGTTAATCTATTATTTATCAGTTAATTTCAGGGACAGTAAACTAGGAGACAAGTTGCATATATTCAAATAACTGTCCAACTCATTATAAATGGAGAAAATAAATTTCTACCATGCTGATACTTGCATGCCATCTTCATTGCAGATACTTCAATCAAAATTGTCAATGAGCCTCACTACTGATATTCATAAGCATTACAAATTAAATAATATTAAGGCAGTTATTTAGCATGGATAAAATATAAGAGGTTATAGAATAACTTATTTGCCTTTTATTACAGGTTCTTTTTCCTAATCAAATATGCTCCATCCCAGTGGAATCTTATGCAAGGACTGTGACCATTTTGATGGGTCTTGTAATTTACTTCTCTCTTATATACTCATATCCACATATAAAGCTCAAGACTTTCACAGATGCTTCTGAATATACTTATGTCTCTAATTTGTATTGAATATAAAGACATATATCTATCTCTATCAGTGATATTAACTCAGTTTTCTTTTGATCCTACCACAGCACTCTCAACATGACAGCAAATTCTTTCCTCTCTATGTGTGTAGGACACAATCCATATCCAACATGTATGCAAATATGAAACGTCTTCAGAATCTGTCTTTATTTGTTTTTTTCATATCAAATGTCTACCACCTAAATCATTTGACCATCATTTTCCACAGATAACAGCACGTGCCCCTGCTGAAGTCAATATTAAAGTTTATGGTGTTATTTACTTCCCACAGCTCCATCAGATCTCAGTATTATTGATTTAATGACCTCGTCCTCTATTTTTGTAATCTACTACACAGTTACCCTTTGGTTTATTAGCATGCCAGTGCTCAGATCTTTTATTACATATCTCCAAATTTATTTCTAAGATGTGTGCCCATAAATTACTCACAGTTTAAAGACAGTGTTAGAATAGAAGAAATTGGAGAAAGCAGGCCAACGTAGGGCTCCAATCTCTTCTTGTTCTTTGCCTGGTTAGTGCACTGCTCAGTAAATGCAAACAAGGAATTGAAAGGGAACTGTCACCTGGCATGTAGCATATCTGTGCCTTGTAACAGATGGCATGGTTCTGCATGGAGAGAGGGATGAAATGCCACATGCATGGCAGCAGTGCAAAGATTCTGAGCGAGTGGCCTCCCTGGGAAGCTAGCCCGCGGGCTCTGACATTAGCTGTTTTATTAAGTTCAGCTGTAGGCCAGAGCTGCCTTTGTGTCCAAAGCTTCCAGTGTTTCACGGCTGTGCCTCTGGTTCATGTGAGGTGCTGTGAAAAGCAATTGTAGCGGGTGGCGAGACTGGCAGGATTGAGCCAGATGGAGACATAATGTGCTTTGGTCTAGCTTTGTCATTTACTCAGGGAGAAAAGGAAACATGGTCAAATTACTCAAGGAATGGGATTTGCTTTTTAAAGAGAAATTACCTGAGCAAGGTGACACTCGGTCCAATTTTCAAAATTTTCCAAATTACAGTTCCAGTGAATCCTGAATTATATACAAAAATTGTGCATCCTACTGTGAAGTAATAGTCAAGGGGAAATCGAGTTTGCAAACACCCTGGCCTCTAAAGGAGCTTAGCAGGCATTATCAGCATGATATTTGCAAATACTGGGGAGTCATTTACACACACCAAGGGAAGTATTTCTCTTGCTTTTATTCCACATGACTCTCAAAGGAGAAGAGATGAATTTGCATGATTAGAGTGTCCTGTGCTCTCATCTATTGACTATACATTGTGACACGACTGAGCTCTTTCCAAAGACAGTGTCTGTTTTATAGTTTGATTGCTCCGCTAATCATTCCCCAGAATAACTATAAAAAAGGAAATGTAGAGTTCAGATGAGGATTCTGGATAGCAGACATAGGTATATGCTAGGTTTGGGTTATAGTGGACCTGTTCAGGTAGAGGAGGCAGATACTGAGCTGATTGCCAGCTCTGTTCACTAACAAGTTTTGCCATTTTTTTTGTTCTTTTGAACTCCACTAAGATGAAAACTGCTTTCACTTTTGCTGCATGAAACTTTTGTCTATAATAATAAAGTCTCTCGTTAATTCAATAAGTTCTCTTAAACCAACTATATGTACAGGGCAATCTAGAAATAGCATTTTACTGTAGAGCTGGTGCTATTAGTGTCTAAAACAATTACGTTGGATCATATAGAAACAGAGCAATGCAATACAGGTTGTCAACAGTTATATTAGCCAGCTAGCTTTATGCAAATTCAAAATATTCTCTTTATTCCATACAACTATTTTAATCTTCTGTTTTCTTACTCATTTTAAAAGCAATGCTACTCACTCTAATACCTTGAAAATTATGACAAAAGACACACTTTCCAAAATGCTTATGGTGTTTTCTTTGTAAAAGTAGAATAGTACTTAGTTTTAAAGCAATGATCGTTAGATGTAAGTCAAGTTTAATAAGTATGGATGAAGTATAAGCATGCACATTACAGATGAAATCTAGTGTTCCCCACTCTGCTGCATGCTGAATTACATTCTAAGTGACCTGTTTTCTGAGTGATGAAAATGTGGTTTTTTTTTTCACCAAATTATTGTTATATGTTTTTCTGGATTTTTATCCTGCCTCTTTGTGAGGCAAAGATATGGGGTTAAACATGTCACACCTGAAAAGAATTTAGAAATACAAAGAGCCAGAAAAAAACATTTAGAACTCTGGAAAAAGAACAAACATCATTTGACTATATATAGACTTTTATTTTTTTTTAATTGTATAACATGGTTTATTTCCACCTATCAAGGACATTTCTATCCTCTTAAATAAGACAATTGCCACTGTGTTCCCCAAGTTAAAGAACCCTGTTATGGCAAGAATTGTTCTCTTGAAAGCAGAGTGAACACCCTTGCTATACGTCATGTGCACTGCTGTCTTACACAGGTGCTCCAGATTTCAGAGCCAAGAGAAACACATTCCTATTGTTTCAAAATTGCTAGTTGAGGTATCTTATTACAGCAATTCAAGTGGGCAGAGGTGCATGCTTCGGTCATGTATTGTTAATACAATATCTGCACATCATTAACCTTGCTCTTTGCTGTTTGTACCATTACTGGAAAGGACACTCTGACTTAATGAATATTGCTAGTTGAAGAGGTGGAACTTTTGTTTTAAAATTCCAATGCCACTACAAAATAAATACCATAGGTTGTTTTTTTTTTTTTTTTTTTTTTTTTTTGTCAAAATACCATTATTTTCAGATTTCTCTCCTTTTCTAGAAAATGCCATTTGTACTTATAGTAGATCTTTCAAATAACTTGTGGAAGTTTGTTAGAGCCAGTCAGAAATGTACTGAAAGCTCTATATAGTCATTCACTTAAGTTTCAAAACAATCTGATACCATATCCTTTCTTCATTTGCAAGGAGAAACAATTATACAAAAACATGGTGAACATTTTGCCCCACAATTACAGAGGTGAAATGCTGTAGCCTTCAGAACAGGAAGTAGGCAGTCATTTCTCAGTCTTCAGTCCTGGTCATTGCTCTCCAGCATCCCACATTGCCTCAGACAGAAGGCATTTTGCACACAGGAGTCTCTGGTATGTGAGAACCAGTGTTATTCTCACTGTCTTTATTTTAAAACCATGGCATCCCAGTTCTTATGTCATGAAACAGAAACCAAGATATTTTTCTTATGTTCTTAAGCAATAATCAACTGAATCCTGAGATGTTGTAAGAGAATTTCTGAATATGAATATGCAGGGGATGCAGTGGACACACTAGGTTCTAACCACAGGTGATGGATCGTGCTGTGTATTGAGTTTGTTCATAGTAGAACCAATGCTTTGCTTCATAGGCTAAATCATATTGAGCCCACATAGACTTTCCTTGTTAAGAATTTTTGATTAGATATTGATGCATCATAATTAGACTTGACATAGATAACAACAATAAGACCTTAACACTTATGCTAATTTTGCATGCAGAGCTTTGACAGACACCTGTAGTGCTCCATTTTAACATTCTTAGTGAAAATATATATTTTTTTAAATATTTTATTTTTTAAGTTTTATTTATGTATATGAGCACACTGTAGCTGTCATCAGACACACCAGAAGAGGGTATCAGATGCCATTACAGATGGTTGTGAGCCACCGTGTGATTGCTGGGATTTGAACTCAGGACCTCTGGAAGAGCAGTCAGTACTCTTAACTTCTGAGCCATCTCTCCAGCCTGTAAAAGTATATTTTTAATTGATGAAAATTTATCAGTGCAGAGCCAGAGACAGCATTTAAATAACACATGTAGCTTGACTCTAATTCCAACCTTAAAAGTCCCACTTTTTAATTGCAAAGTTTCATGAGAGTCAAGATATTTACCCCTTTATCAACTAAAGAACTACCTACAGCATTAGAAATCAGGTAACTGAGGTTGGAAGATAGAAGTAAGTCTGAGACAAGCTTGAGTTACATAATAAGACAATATCTCCAAGAAATAAAGTCTCCAAACTGCTCATTTCATATGGATGCTCTACACAGGACCATAGCACCACCAGTGCCACTTAAAATCTCACTCAGAAAAATCAAGTTTTTTTTCCCAACAAACAGAGTGAGACTGTGTTACTTCAAATAACTCACTATCAAATTAACCTGTATAGGTACGGGACTTTTAGGAAGAAAAGATGTTTAATCAAGAAAAACATGATTGGAACACATCTGTAATCAGCAAGAAGGAAGTCTGAGGAAACATTCTGCAGCAGTTTGCTAATAGACTAAAAGGAGGTCAGCATGACATCTCTGAGAAGAAATAGTTTGCTCTTATTTTTATCATTTTCAGGAAAAGATACCTTGACTTTAAAATATGTACTCAACAAACATTTATTCTATGCGTATCCTGTAAAAAGGCAGTGTTGTAATGTCACTGAAAAAAAAAATTCAGATGGAATCTTACCCGGAAGGAACTGCTGCTTTAAGGGGAGTTAACAGAATATAAATAAACAGAATATAAAGTAGAGAAAGTGCTTTGAAAGAAAATACAACTAGGTCAGGAGACAGAGCCACTGCGGATACTACAGTGCATATCATAGGCTTAGAGGTGATAGCTGAGGACAGAGAGAAGTTAGCCAAGTAGACATCCCAGGAGGTCTTTTGGTAAAGTACATTCAGACAGAGATCACCACAGATATCTGGACTCTGGTGCAGGAATGAGCATGCTTGTTGGATGAACAGCTGGAACCAAATGAATCCGGGATGTGGTAGGGAGTGTGGTATGGAGGAACAGGGAAGATCCTGAAGCTCCTGGACACACAATACTAAATTCTCCTATATCAAGGGAAACCACTGGACGAGTATATCTAGATGATATGGCAGGACTTTAATTTTGAAACAGTCATGCTGACTCTTATGTGAAGAAACAATCTGAGGTCAAGAGAAGAAAGAGAGTAAGGTGGACGTTATAGGAGTCCAGGTTGAAGATGCTGTGGACCTGGCCCATGAGGTAAGTAGTGGGAGCTGATGGAGACACTGGAGCCAGGATAGCTCTTTTAGTGGAGAATTAAAGGGACAACAATAGCCTACATGGCAATTTCCCATGGCAGAAGGGCCACCAAAAAAATAAGACATCGTAAACAAGGCCCACAGTGCATTGCCTCATTGATATGTCAAACCACATGTTCTTTGGGCATGGGTTCTGGAAAGTCTTAGAAATCAAAGCACTTTGACTTGGATTCCTCAGCCTTTAAGACTCCTTTTTGTAATTGTATCTTAAGACAGTAAGCAGACATCAAGTGTGCCTTAGAATTATGAACCAGAGGCAGCAGTAGAAACTGGATAAATAGAAGTAAGTGCAGAAGTGCAGAAGTAAGTTCCAAACAGCAGTTACCAGATGTCTAGATTTCTCTGCGAATAATATATGAATGATACACACACACACACACACACACACACACACACACAATTGTCTGCTTTGACTTTTCTTAGGAATTAAAAATAATCAAGCAGTATTATTAGTTTCATAACTTTCAAAGGACATTTTAATACAAAGAGAATTTGAAGTATGCACTTTCATAATTAATTACAGCTGTACGCTTCAGAATGTACTGTAGGGAGCAAGTTAACTCCTGGGTGAAGTGCTTAGTTTGACAGGCATAGTTACGTCATGGATGTCAGTGCCTTAAATATAAAGGAGTGGCAAAGTCTTCTGCAGAGGAGGCTCAGAGGGATGCCAAAACTTTTCTTTTGCATGAGTACAGATGTTGACAGGGTGTGCATAAAAATCCACAGTAGCTTTCTTCCCTCAGAAGCTTCCAACTTGAACCCTTTTAGAGTCTGTTCCTCCCAAGATTAGCAAAACCTGCCTCATATATAGAATAGCCATGAATCCTTGTTCATCCATGTGTAACAATACCACCTCCTTGTTCAGGTATATGCAGAAACCCTGGCTCCATGATGAACTGCATAACAGACATGCTGGTTGCTTCTCAGGTGCTGTGGCTTAACCATGAGAGGACCTAGTCTACCATATGCCAGCCTTACCACGGGTCTGTGTATCTGTCTTTTATTCATGCCCTTAGCACCCCAGTCAGATCAATCCCTGAAGCAATACTAGACCCAACCTTGATTCAAGAAACATTGTTTCTACTGCCCTTTTCTTCCCATGCTCCACACAACTAGAAACTAATTGTGGGGTGGTCCTAGTCCTTAGAGTGACATTTGGAATATTAGGACCAACAGCCCAAGAACATGAAGCAACATGACCGTGCCCTTTCTCTCTCTCTCTCTGTGCTTCTCCCTGTCCTGAATCTCTTCTTTTTGAAAATTTATTTTTATTTTGTAAATATCTTCTTTTCCCCGCCAATCTGCTTTTATACCATTTTAATTACATGCACATATTAAGGTCAGTTCTAGGTTGAGGACCCAGCAATACAATATATGCAAATTTCCAAGTCTTTTGTTACTTTCATACCTTCCTTTTCCTATAGCTTTCCATTCCTCATATCTGCTATGCTTCCAAATAACGGGCATGACTCACCTACTTTCCTTATTAGAAATTTGAGGTTAACTGACCGACGGCTATATTGGAAACATTTCTTGACTCTTCCAATCCTGGAAAGTTTTTGTTTTTCTTGCTTTAAGTTTCTGTAAAATCAATCAAGAAAACAACCTTCCAGGCTTGGGAGAGTCAGGGAGATATCAGTGGATGAAAGGAGGGCATTGTCTCCTGGGGCAGAAGGATGAAATTCCAAGGGTAAAGTGAGGCTAGAGGGATAGAGCACATCAGAAAGTCAGATGCCAGGAAGACAAAAGTTGACATCCATGTGTTATTCAGAGGGTCAATGATGCTATGAGTTGTCTTTGTATGAAGACAACTTGGAGGTGTCTGCTCTTTCCATGTGGGTTTCAGCAATCAAACTGAATTTTGGCAGCAAGCACCTTTTCTGGCTAAGTGGACCCACTGGCTTTTTGCTTCCTTTTAAACTGATATGTGTATTTTGTTGTTACTATCGTAGCTAGCCAGCTCATTAATATTTCTGAAGTTCAATTCTCAATATTATCTTTGTTTCATTGTATCTTCATTGCCTATGAGACAAGATACAAATTTCTCAGCCCTAAACTCAATCTTTTCAATGATTCTCATTAGCATACAAACATCTCTTTTATTTTTTCTCATCTTTATAAAGTTTGAAATGAAAGAAGAATCATTGCCTAGCTCCTCTTGTTCCCAGCAGTGGTGCATCATGGGATATTCCAAGACTACTCCCTGGCCTTTGTCTGCCCTTTTTGTTTTGGCAATCTCTTCATTTGTTAAAACACTTTTTCTTTTCTATTATTACATTCAGTTCCTTCCCTCTTTCCCATTACTTGAAAGATGCTTAAGTAACTGCAGTGACACCAATTTCTTTTTAAGCCAATGCTTTATTCCGAGTCCCATCATAGATTGGCCACAGCCAAAGGAGTCTTCCTCATCTCTGACCCCACTGATGCTCAGCTCTCACAGCAGGACCACATTCCCCTTTGTCATCCTTCCGTGTGCACAACAGAGTGAATTATGAAATTAGTCTTTCAAAGAAAAATTAGGTCAAACTCTTTATACAACATTCTAACATTTATACATATTTCTGTTTACCAATTTTATAAAATGATCTTTTCTTTTACTTTGGGATGCTTTAATTTATAGAAAGCTCCCTCAGAACCTTTGTACGTTTCTTTTCTTTATGTCTACCATTGAAGTAGACTTTATACTCCAGTCTTCAGAAACTGGGGTTTTACAGAATTTCTTGCTGCCGAGGAAAAGGGGGAAGATAAGACAAATGATTTTCTAGCACTCTCCCATCTTTACAGCCTTAGTTCTCATATCTATTTATGATACAATCCTTAATGTACTGGGGCTATTCACGTATATGTGCACACACCAAAATATGTGCTTTTTCTTGGGCAAAATGAGTCTGTTCTTTAAAGATATTTTAAAAATTGAATATCTGACCCGCATTAGCTCAGGAATTTTCAATTTCCAATTTCCTTTGAATCAAATCCTCGAGCACATTTATGATTTCATTTTCAAGTTGATGAGCTGCAAGTTATGGGCATTGTCTAGGCTCAAGTTCTTCCAATGAAATCACAGATAATAGAGCCGCAAAGACGATTTCTGAACTGCCCATAGAGCATCTTCTTTTACTGATGATGAAAATAGTCTCTAAGAGAGACTGATTTGTTCACATTCATACAATTACTTAGCACAGAAGTCAGTAGATCAAACATTAGAAATAGACTTCAAATAAGAAGGTCATCCCATCCTCCACCTTTCCAAAACTGCCAGTATGTCATTTCATGTATGTAATCCTTAGATAGTCCTCAATCCATAAAAGCAAAACTTGCTTCCTATTATTTCTAAGAATTAGCAAATATTCTGAGCATACCATGCAAAGGTTGCAGCTGCTTTCCTGCTATCTTCTGACCATGTTCTTTCTAGTCATTGTGGCAGACTTAGTGTGTGTTTTATATGGTACCATGGCACAAGGAGCTGACAAAAAAGACCTGAAGGACAGAGGCTGTAGGATGAACAGTGTAGGAGACCTATAAAGGGAAAAATCATTAGTTGTCTGCTTTAGGGGGATCCAGTCATCCAGGGTGGTCAGCAGGGTCCCATAGAACCAACCTGAAAACATACACAAGAGCTTAATTTCCTGCTCTGCAAACAAAGTGAGGCCTGGACCAACCTGCTTAGTATTTCTGAGCTTGGATTTCTCATCAAACATTAAAGCTGTAACAATAATAGTATTGTTGCACAGATTAAATGAGATAAATTATGTAAGAGGCACTGCCTCAGACTACTCCTTTAATAAACCTTAGGTTTTGGTAATTGGATAACATAACCTGACTAATAATATAAAATTAAAAGGAAAGATACATTATTAATATGATGTCTAATGGCAGACATACCAACTGAATAATCTCACTTGGCTCTGCTATATTGGTCACATCAACTGCATATTTTTAATGAAAGTGTGAAGCATCCCCTTTAATTTTGCACCAGCAATTCTGTCTCTACTGATCATAACGGGAAGGTATTGAACACACAGTGTATAACAAATTCTCGTTTATGAACCTTTAAGGTAATACAAATATGGCATCGCCCATGCAATACTTTTTGCTATTGTCTGGCGCAGGTCCTTTGGTGGTACGTGACTTTGCTTTATTTTATTTAGTTAGTTTAAACAGAAAGAAACAAAAAGATGAGCCTACCTATGCCATCATTTCTTTGGAGCCAATATCAAATGCCACAGTGAGATTAATGTAATTTATATGCAGATTCCTGGAAGGAAGGGGAACTGCTGACCTCCTGCTCTGCTGCTTGGAATCTCCCTGGACTCTGAAACAGAGAGTTTGAAATATTAATGCCTCAAATAATAAATGAGTGAACATAGCAAATGAGGTGTGAGCACAACAATTTTAATTAGTTTTAGGCACATTTTAATGATTGTTTGTCCATTAGTTCCAGTAAACACAAAAATGCAAGGGGGAAAAAAAAAAGATGTACGAGGTCCTTACCACAGAGGTTTGTTTTAACTGAAGCCTTTGCGAAGATGTATATCATTTTAATTTCAGTTCCAAAGGCTTTTATGTAAATTAATTGCATTGGAGAATTGGCAAGAACATTTTATTCAATTTGGAACAGCAGTGATTATAAGCTTTACATTAATATAACAACAATTTAACAATGGCTGATAGATGGGCCACAGCCATGCAATTATCAAAAGTGAGCCACCCTCTTGATCTCTAATTAGGTCTATAAGCAAATAGAGTTTTGCTGGCACTAATTGCCATATTAAAACTGGCAGTGAGGTAGTGAGTCAGCTCACCTTGAGGGAGTCAGCTTAGAGTAGTGTTTATCCAGAGATTTTTTCCACTTTGGATTTAATCAGATATGTAATTCAATTATATATGTAGTGAAACAGACATTTAAGGGAATTGCAAGGCAGTCTCTTGCATCAGTCTTGTGAACACCTAAAGAATCAGCATCAAATTCCGTTTCCCACTGTTCTTATGGCTCTCAGTCTTGCATCCTCTTCCAGCTCAAGCTGGGCAGCCAGGCTATCTAGCATTTCATGCAGTGCTGGACAAATGGGTGTGTGGTTGATGTGCAATCCTATTGATATGTTGCTCCAGTTCTGTGGGGATTAAATGGCACTCAAACGGGATTTAAAAGGTGTTTGAGCATTAGACTAGACAGTACGAGACCAGTTTTAAAGGACCTTAGGAAATATCTTTATTTCCTTCACTCATCCACTTAAACCTTATACCACAGAAACATGTTTTGTTTTGTTCTCCAGCTATTTCAATGGTCACATCCATGTTATTATAAAAGAAAACGTATTTTTGTATAGTTATTAGGGTGAACGGAAGCTAGATCCAGGAAAACAACCGAGTCCACAGAACTCAACCCAGAACAACATGGGGGAATTTTTTGTTTTATCACAAAAAAGTTATCAGGTTGTGAGTAGCCAGACTGTATAGATTACCTCAGCCAACCCAAGGTGTTTTATATGGTGCAAAACATGTCATGAGCATATACAATATTTAGTCATTTAACCAAATAGGCCATGCACCTGGATTTCTAGGAGGGGACAAATAAGACTGCATTGAGCAGCAGACTAACAACGAACAACAAACCGCCAGCCAAATATGAAGTGAAAATCTGAAAGTATGAATGCTTATAGTAAAAACATCCAACATAATACAAGCAGATTTTTTTTTTGTACCCACAGCAGGGCTATGGAGAAAAAGACTCAGGTGACTCAAGGGTAGAATTTGAAAGCCAGAGATAATGGTATATGGTGAAGTCTGTGTATATCCACATCAGTGCGTAGGGAGGGATCATTTGACAGGCATGAAATGGATAGAAAGCTAGAATTTTTTCCTTAATTATGCATGAAATCTGGTGATTATTTTCAAAGGTGCCACAAACCAGCTTATGTCTAACTGTAAATGAGCAGAAAACAAGGGACCCCTGCTAATGCCTTCTGGTTTATTTTCCCAATCACTTAAACTCTGCTAAGTATCCACCCACCTCCCACATCTATACTAGATAACTATCAAAATATAAGCTTGCCTTCAAGGTCATGCTCCTTTTAAACTGTGAAATAAACAGGCTATAAAATGTAGAGATGAAATCATAAAATGCAAAGAAAAACTAGAGTGTAGGTGATAGGAAAAAATAAACCCTGGGTGCTGCCCTGAAATGGACAAAGTACAAATAGGTTCAGTTTGCATTTTATTATTTCTTATATTTTAATAAACTCTTCCTAGTCTCTCACTGAAATTGTTGATATATATATATATATATATATATATATATATATATATATATCCTTCTGTTAGAGTGTTGTAGGAGATGAAACTATAGGACCAGCAAAAGAAAAGATAACCTTTTCCAATCAGCCTGGGTTCTTGCATTTGTGATGGTAACCCTCGTGGCATTGAAGATGACATCAACCAGATCTTCCAGGTGCTGCCAGTAGAGGTGGTCAGCAGGACATGCAAGGGTTAAGGAACTTGTAGAAGAATCATACTTGACAGCTTGCTTGGCTAAGGCCATTCTTTTTTTTTTTTAATTCGGATATTTTCTTTATTTACATTTCACGGTTTTGGTTTCCCCTTTCCAGGTTTCCCCCCTGGGGACCCCTTATCACATTCTCTCTCCCCCTGCTTTTCTGAGGGTGTTTACTCACCCACTCCTGCCTCTCTGCCCTTGCATTCCCCTATATTGGGACATCATATACCCACAGGACCATGGGCCACCCCTCCCATTGATCCGGACAAAGTTATTCTCTACTACATATGCAGCTGCAGCAATGGTTACTAAGGCAACTCTTACAAGTGGCTGGAAGAAACAGGATACGGTTGCCTCCCATTTATATAATTTAATTATTAAAAAATAAAAATGTGTGTGGAGAGGGATAAAATTTCTATGTGTGTAGGGGGTCCAGGAGGGAGGAGAACTTGGTTTAGGACAAGTGAAGTTCCAAGTGTTATTTGTGTGTGTGTTTCAAATTTGTTAACTTTTCAAATAGTTACCCTATTTTGTCATTGAAACATTGTTAGAAAGGAAGACTTTACTACTTGTAGCTCCATAGCGTGTAAGACATTCCCTTTTCATTGCACCTAAGAAAACAATATTCTGCCTAATTTTCTTTCCCACACTGGGTATCTAACTCCAGATTTTGTAGATACTAAGAACACATTTTACTATGACAGCTTTTTGCTTTTGTATTTTGTTTTGGAGACAGACCTTCTCTCACTCATGTAAGCTGGCCGTAAACTCATTATGTATCCCAGATCAACCTTGAGAAACTCACAGTCCTTTGGCCTAGCCCTACTGAATAACACTGACTATAGTTGTTTGCCATCATGTGAACTCTCCCTATATCTAAATACCAATAAGAACAAAGTGTTCTTTTGTTTTTTTGATTTCTTACCACATGTCAGAATGCTTGTCAAATGTATGTGTGTGTCTGTGTGTGTATGTGTGTGTGTAGTGTATGCGTATGTGTATGTGTATATTTAAGGAAGCTTCCACAGTAGTATGGTTTGCACATACTACTTAAGTCATCTCCCTATGACACTGTTTACCTTAACATAGGAAGATCTGTGTGGTAGGAGACATTGGCAAAGTCTTACAGGACTGTAAACACAATCTTAATCTCTTTTATGTTTCAAGCTATGGCAGAGTCTTGTAGGAATCAACATAATAAAAATGAACAGTGTGGCGTAGGCATTAGCCAAGCTTTTGTTTAAACATAGATCTCACTGTTTCCTAGAGAATGCATTTACTTTCCTTTAAATTAACACACACACATACACACACCCCATATACATAAAAAATACACAGATACACATGCACAAACAGTTGTCTGATAGCAAGGGGCAGTGCATCTCTAAGACAATAACAGCTATCAAATAAAAATCCAATTCTAGGTATGTTACCTATTTACAAGTTGTTGGTCAATGGGATCCCATAAATGCCCCCCCCCAAAAAAAATATTACAGTCTATTGCCATTGCTCTTGGCTGCTCCCGAGAAATTGAAGTAATATTGCTGAAGATATCAAACACCTGAGTAATGGAATACAAAGAAATCAAGTTGATATGAACTTGGAACCTTTTTAGATACTGGTAAGTTTTCCCAGTGTTAGGATGTGCCATGCAAACTACTAGGAGACAAAAATTATCAACCATCATGCCTGGATGTGAACGCTGCTAACTGTAATAATGATTGACCTGGCAAGATATGGCCACTGGTGGCATGATTCTAATTAAAGTAACAATCCACTTTCTCATTGGGTTTAAATCCTGCCCCCACAAGATCAACAAGTCTGATTTTATGTCGATGCCATGCTGATTTTATTACTATAGCTTCACAGTACTATTCCAGTTTGAGACGGTGATACTTCCAGCAGTTTTTTCTTTCTTTCTTTCTTTCTCTTTTACTTCAGGATTGTTTTAGCAGAAAACAAAATGGAATTGTAGATGGCTTTTTGTAGGGTAGCAAGTTTTATTATATTAATCCTACTACTCCAGGAGCATAGGAGGTCGTTCTATCTACTGTTGTCTTCCTCAAATTCTTTTTTCCATGTCGTAAAAATTTTACTGTACAAGTCTTTCCATTGTTTGGTGAGACTTACTCAAAATATATTTGAGGCTATCGTTACCTCAAATATATTTTACTCAAAATATATTTGAGGTTATCACTTGTTGATAGGAAGTCTGCTGGTTTTTACGAGTTTTGTTTCTTGCAGTCTTGCTGTGTTTAGCTGTGGTAAGCGTTTCATGGTAGAGATTTTAGTGTATCTGATGTATACAATCATATATATAAGTAAAGATACTTGGATGTATTCCTTTCCCAGTTGTATCCCCTTGATCTCCTTCAGCTGTCTTATTGCTCTGGATCAGACTTCAAGTAGTCTATTGAGTAGAGATATAGAGAATGAACACCTGTTTCCTTTTTCCTGACTTTAGTGTAATTGATTTAATTTTCTCTGCATTTAGGTTTATGTTGTCTATATCCTTGCTGTAAATCATTTTTACTTTCTTAAGGTATGTCTCTTGTACCTCTAGTCTTTCCAGAACATTTATCATGAAGATATGTTATATATTGTGAAAGGATTTTTTTTGTATCTAAAGAGAAGATCATGTGGTTTTTATATCTCAGAAAGTTTATGTAGTAGATTACATTTGTAGATTAATGTATGTTGGCCCATCATCCTTTCATCTTTCGATGAATCCTGCTTGATCATGTATGATCTTTCACATGTGTTCTTATGTTCGTGTAGTGACTGTTTTACTAAGAACATTTTTATGTTGATAAGAGAAATTGCTCTGTAATTATCTTTATTTGTTGGGTCTTCTTGTTGTTTAGGTCTCAAGGAAACTGGGCTTAGTTAAAAGAATTTGGCAATGTTTTCCCTGTTTCTAATTTGCAAAATAATTTCAGGAGTATTGGTGTTGATCCTTTTTTGAAAGTGCAGTAGAATTATTCACTAAAACCATCTGGCCCTGGGCTTTTTATGGATGGAAGATTTTAATTACTGTTTCTATGCCACTAGGGGTTATAGGTCTGTTTAAATTGCTTATCTGACCTGATATAACTATGGTGGGTTGTATATACCAAGAAAATTGTCTTTCAACATTTCTAATTTGGTGGAATACAAGTTTTTAAAGCATATTCTTATGATTCTATGGATTTCTTGATTATTTGTTGTTATATCTCCCTTTTTCTTTCCAAATTTGTGAACCTATATCTTCTCTTGCTGTCTTTTAGTTACTTTGGTTAAGGAGTTGTTAATCTTACCGAATTCAGGAAGAACCAAGTCTTTCTATCATTTTTACTTTGTATTTTTGTTTGTTTCTATTTAAGTTTTGATTTGATTTTTTTCTGTCTATTGCTCTTAATTATTATTTTTAACTAGGACTCTCAGGTATGCCATTCAGTTACTAATATGAGATCTTTTCAATTTTTATATAGATAATTAGTACTATTAATTTCTCTCTTAGAGTGGCCTTCATTGTGTCCCATTAAGTTTGGGTATATTATATTTTTATTTTCATTCAATTCTAAAATTTTCTAATTTCTTTCTTAATTTCTACATTGACCTATTTTTTTATTCAGAAGTGGGTTGTTCAGTTTCTATGAGTTTTTATAGTTTCTGTTAATTTTATTGTTATTGATATCCAGAACTAACCCATAGTCAGATAGGATATGGCTGTTACTACAGTTTTCTCGTAGCTGTTGAGATTTTCTTTGTGCCAAGTATGTGGTCAAATTTTGAGAATGTTTCATTTGCTTCTGAGGTGTGTTTGGGTAAAGTGTTCTGTAAATATTCACTAAGTTCCTTTGGATTATGTTTTTATTTAGTGTCAATATTTCTGTTTATCTTTTGTCTGGATGACTTGTCTTTTGGCAAGAATGGGTATTGATGTCTCCCTTTATTAGTCTGTGAGGACTGAGACATGATTTTTAGTAATTTTATTTTTAAATGTACTTGGGTGTCCTTATGTTTGGTGTAGAGATAATCAGAATTGAAATATTCTCTTGCTGTACTAGCCTTTTGATGGGCATATAGTGTCCTTCTCTCTCTCTCTCTCTTCTGATTAATATTGTTTTGGTCTATTTTGTCCAATATTAGAATAACTTCATTGGCTTGATTCTTGGGTCCATTAGCTTGGAATATCTTTTTCTGCCATTTTACCCAAGGTAATGTGTATCTTTGATGTTATGACATCTTGTTTTGGACAAAGCAGAAGGAAAATACTGTGTTTGAGTCTAGTCCTTCAGTCTGCATCTATTTAATGACATGTTAGTCTGCCTTTATATATATTACCATGCCACTTTCACTTTGTATCTTATATTCTTTCTTTGTTGTGTATGTTTTGAGTTTTCATTACTATGAACAAAGGGGAATTTCGTTTCTGGTCCAGTCTATTTAGTGTTATGTATGCCTCTTGTACTTTGATACACACTTCCAACTTTTGGTTAAATAAATCTTCTTTTATTATTTTGTTTAAAGTATTTTATGAGTCTTTGACATTGTCTTTTTCCCCTCTCTCCTCTATTCCTATCATTTGTTGATTTAGTTATTTCATCGTGTCTTGATGTTTATAAACTTAATATTTTTCCCACTGATGTATCTTGTCTCTGATGCCCAAGATTCCCTTTTCTACCTTGTATATTCTGTTGGTCATGCTTGCCTCTGCAATTCCTACTTCTTAAATTTTTCCTTTCCAGTTTTACTTCAGTTTGGGCATTCTTGACTTAATTTCCTCTATTATCTCTTGAACAAGTTTCTTCAATTTTTTCCTATGTTTGTTTGTGTTTTGTATATTTCACTAATGGATTTATTCAAATCCTCCTTATGTCCTTAACAATATTCATAATATCTGTTTTGAAGTCTCTGTTTTGTGCTTCAGCTGTATTGCATTCTCAAGGCATGCTATAGTAGAGTTTCTCTAGTAAACACATACTGAAGTGGCTGTTATTGATTGTGTCTTTATTTGAGCATCTCAGCATCTTGGTTTGGAATTATTGTAATTCTGGATGCTAATATCTGATCTTGCCTTTATAGGGTCAGACTTCTATTTCTTGGTTCTGGTTGCCATCTTTGTTTCTGTGGAGAGTGTGGTGGATCTGTGTTGGCTAGTAGGAACTGCTTCTAAATACCTGTTAGGAAAGGTCACTTGGGAATTCCAGGTAGAAATTATTTCTGTGCCAGGAACTGACAGGAAAGATTTGAGGTGGGCTAGAGGGAGGTGGTCTGAAAATATCTACAGGAAGGAGTGTCTTCCATGAGGATCATTGAAGTCTCCAGGAAATGGAGGAAGATATCACTACAGGCCCCTAGTGGTGATCTGCAACATGGCTGGAATTAGCATATTGGAAAAGATAGAAATGAGAGTGAAGATTGCCTCTGACTCCCTGACCAGTGCGGCTAAGTGGGTTTCCAGAAGAAAGTACCTCTGGATTTTGGTAGCTGAGACAAAGCACTGGGGTCAGAAAGAAAGCCCATAGGAGATCTTCTTGCTCTTTTGGCAACTGGGGCGAGCAATAGTTCCTATTTTTCAAATGACAGATTAATGAATTCCTCAACCCTCATCAGTGAAGCTTCTTTTTTTTTATAGTAGATACCAATTAGTTAGTACACAGCCCCACAAGTCAACATGCAGAGAATTAAAGAATATGCAATACTCAAATGTAAGTGGGTCATTTGTATCTAACCACTCCCAATGAGGTTCAGGTGTTATAGCAGAAGAGCAAGTAGAAAGATTGTAATAGCAGAGGGCATAGACATTCAAAATGAAACAATATTTGACAGATATTACAGCACAGTGTGTGTATGAGTGTACAGTTCCTGGGATTGTATCAATAAGACTCACAAAAGTTAAAGATGGCACCTGTTCCCACCATAGTCAAGGAAAGAGCTCATGAAGTCCCATTCTTGCCTGAGAAATTATCGATGGGTAATGGCCACTAAGGATGAGGGATCAGTTTCCTTCAGGAATTAAAGCTATGAGAAGTTACTCCCATGCACTTATATGTAGGACTAAGTAAACTCAATGGAATGTCTCAAAGGAGAGAAAAATGGCAGAAAGGACTGATGAAGAATTAGTGGAGATGGAATAGCATGTATACTTTAAGAAGATACACTATATTAATTCATTGATACTATTTTTTTAAAGTACCATCAAAGACAGGAATGGCCTTACTGACTTATCTGTGATACCTCTGAGTATCGAGAATTTAAACATTGATTAAAAGAACAGTATTGCCATGGTAACTGGAGGCATCCCCAGGAGAAAGATGGACAGAAGAGGTGGATGTGTTAGGAAATACTGCCTTGAATTGGCTATGTCTCATAAAAATGGTCAGAAGGCTAATGTTAGAGAATTTTAGCTTTGAATCTTTAGCCTAGCTTTCATTTGATTTTGTCTGGGATGAAGCATGCTTTTTCTTTAAAAAAGAAAAAGTCTTAGACCTATAGGGGTGCAGTAATAAGGTAAAATAAGAAAACCTTGTTGTAGGCAACCAGCTATGAAAGTTAAGAAGTCACTGAAAGTTGGGATGCTTGACTACCCTGCTCCCGATGTAGCCTTTTCTTAATTCTTCAAAGTTCCATCAAGGTCTCCATCCCAAAGTTTGATTGCCAGTTTACTTGCCAGAAGGTATGCATCACTGGGCTAAGGCTAAATGGTCATCTTTTCCATTTTACTGCTCTTGCCCTTAATTAATAGTTTAGTCTTTCAGACCTTCATCTGTTACACTTAAATGGATTTTGTAATTGGCTTTGCCTCCCAGTTAGGTCTGTTGCCCCATTCTAGTCCAGAAAGGCTCCCAATAAGCTCTAGCTCCCCATTCTTTTCCATCTCCTTGGAACATCTGCTGTATTTCTAATAGATTAAGTCCGACTAATATGATCCAGTAAGACCAGCACTCAGCACTCTAATGCACTTAGTTAAAAGATTATTGAATTTATTAACCATTTGTACCAATAGGGCTCTTAACAAATGCATTTTGAGGATATGACAGTCATGGTGAGTGAGTTAAAGGCTCATTATTTGGACTGTTAGTGTTCTTGCATGAAAACTGTATTTCTTGTTAAGACCATTAGCTGCTTTAGAAAACAAGAGCTGTCATTTCATTAGCTGCTCCACACATATCAACAGCTCCAGGGTGAATTCTGGTCACTTCTTGTCTGTGTCACAATTCTTTCTGAAAGTAGACTCTTTCCTACCTCCCCTGCCCAGTGAATGCCAGCAGCCTACTAGTTTCACTGTACAGGAAGACACCAGCTCAACAAGTAGCAGTTAACAAAAATCATAAGGTGGTAAGTTGGAAAGGTTTGTGTACTTTTAGTCTAATCTTAATTTTAAAATTGGAAGAAATAGGTGATTAACTTAGTCCAATTTTCAGTTAAAGGCAGAATAATAAAGATTAGAATTCATACATTCTACCTTCTAATCTAATTCTGTTTTCTGAAATGTGAAACACAGCATTTATGATAGAATCCTTTGTAAGCTTCTTTTTGTTCTTTATTCATTCAATCAATATTAGCTGGACTTTTTCATGTACTACCGGTTGATATTTAGATTAATGAATGAATTTATATGCTTGCCTTCATGGAACATAGATTCCAGCTTGCTAAACTAATACATAAGTGAAAAGTTTCATGTCATATAATGCTGAAAGTAAATAATGGCAATGGAGATGGAGAATTATGAACATCATCTAGAATGACATGTTAGAAAATGCCTATTTGAGGCCACATGGTATGAATAGTGACTTGGGGAAAGTGAGGGTGGATAGCAAGCCAAATATAGAGAAAAAAATTAACAATGCTGAGGCAGAAACAAGTTTTATGCATTTTACTCCCAGAATAGCAATAGCACAGAATAGCAATGAAGTTGATGTCTATAATAGTGGGGGAGTCTAAAAATTGCAGTAACTACATATATAATCATAGACCATAATAATTTCTAGCTTCTATATGACTAGAACTCTAAGTATGTAAAGCATAGAAAAGGAATATCTATGATATCAAGAAGGCTGACTAATGGTGGTGTGATCTGAAAATAGTAACTTTTCTGAATGATAAAATACAAACTCAAGTCAACCAAGGCTTCACTGAGGATGACATTACTTCTTAATTTTAACTAATTGAGTACTGACAGGGAGGAGAGCCCTAGAAGAAATGGAGTCAAAAAGTGACCAGATTTTCCTTACAAATTAATGGGGGGAAATAGAAAAATAAAACAGCAAGAAGTCCCATCTAGTGATGTAAAAAGTAGTGGGAAGTTCATTGAAGAATGGAAGAGAGATTGCTGGAAGATATAGACCTGAACTATAGAGAACATGACATTTCAGTTATGAAAAGGGAACGTATAAACATTGGAAAAGAGAGAAGGTATGTGGGAGCCTAATAAAAGATGAGCAATAGGGATTAGTAAAGGAAGAAAGGTGAATGGCAACCATGGTTCAGTGGCAAAAAGTCCATGAGATAAGAAGGCACTGTTGAGCGCAAATGGCTGTGAAAGGATATATGTTCTTCAATTAGGAATTTGTATCTAATTAATTAGGCAACCTAGAACCATTGAAGGCTTTGTGAGAAGAATAATGACAAAAATTTTAATAGGAGCCATCTTTAGTGCTTTATATAGTTCAAACTACAGAATTTAGTCAAGAATTTAGACCATTAAAATCTTAAAACTTTTGAAATATTTCAAAAGGACCCATAGTTATAGATACAAAATGGTTTAATAAAGCCTGATTTTTGAACTTTGTTCTTCACATCTGAGGAAGTCGTGAGGACATTTTTAAGAAAATTTTTGAAAACAGTTTTTTTTAAATTAAATCAAAGCATTTTGAATCTACTTTCATTTACTAATCAGTTTTAAAGGATGTTAACTGTTCACCTGCTACACTATCAAATTCCATATGATTTGCTTTAAAAGATCAAGAATGGACCAGTTGTCAGCATGTACTCTCATACTCTATCTGCTTTGACTTTTGAGGTTAGGTTTGGGTGACCGTAATAGTGAGATAAGATAGAAAAAGAGCTAGGTTTAGACAGTCGAATAGTATAGAGATGGGATAAAGTAAGAAAGCCACTCAGAACTAGCTGATAAAATCTTTAGACCTTTAGGTGATACAAAAATATTTTCACAAATTATGGAAACACAAAGTTTTCCACAACTGCTAAGAGCTATTGTAATCCATCCTCTTTAAAAGTTTGCTTTTCTACATTGTTTTCTACAGTCTTACAGATTAGTAAGATTAGTCACTGTAATCTCAGTGATACATGATAAGGTGATGTGTCTAGGGGTATTCTTTCATAGATGATTACTGAGAGAAATAGAAGTGAACCCATTCACTTCTCTACTGCACACATCTAAACTTGAGTTCTCTGTGCATGAAGATAACAACACTGGTTTCTGCTTCTGTCTGGTAACATTTGTTATTCTGCTTTTTAAAAAGGCATTTTGAACACTTTCTGGGTGTTGACAGCTGTTATTTACATTTCCCTTCATTACAAAATACTGCAGAACTAGGAAGAGATCAGTTGCTACTAAGCTTTGTTCTCTTCCCTGTGGTTTGTAGTAAGAATGAAAACATACAAGTAGGGGGTCTGGGATTCTTCTAGAAGAGTTGAGGGGAGGATTGAAGGCATGGAAGAGGATAACAACTCCAAAGGAAAACCAAAGAGTCAACTAACCTGGACCGTTGGTAGTTCTCAGAAACTGAGCCACAGACCAAAGAACACACATGGGCTGGACTGAATCTCCTTGCACATATATAGCAGACTTGGAACTCAGTCTTCATGAGGATCTCCAAACAACCGGATTGGAGGCTATGCCTAAAGCTGTTGACTGATTTTGAAATCATTTTCTCAAAAGAGCTGCTTTGTCTGACCTCAATAGGAGAGGATGCACTGAAACTTAAAGTGAATTGATACTCTAGGGTGGGCTGATATCCAAGGATGGGGCAGTGATTGGGATGTAAATAATAATAATAATAATAATATAATAATAATAATAATAATAATAATAATAATAATAATAATAATAGTAATAATAATAATAGGAGTCATATAATTTCGTGTTTCTCTAGGGCCAGTGGGCATAACTGGCAGTTCCAAGACAGGGAGATGTTTGCTCATAGGATCCTTTCCACGTGTTCTGCAGTAGATTTTGCAGTAGACTCTCCATTCTTCCACCAGAAACATGGCTTTCAGAACTGATTTCAACCCAGGCATTTCCAATCCTGAATCAGAAACATGGTTTGGGAACTGTTTGGATTCATTTCCTCCATGTCAACATTTTACATGCTCAGTTGCCCCAAAAGAAATGAAGGGCTTCAGGGTTTATGTTGTGCATTCCAAGGCTGAGCTTGTCCAGAGTTGGAAATTTGTTTTCTTTCTTCTATTTCTACAGGTAGAGATAGCAGTATAATTCAAAAAGTAGTAGCCCAAAGGGAACATCAATTTCATGATATGTTTGTTAACTTAACTTGCCTGATTAGCCTATTCTTTGCCATTTATTGAAGAAAAGAATATATATATTATCATATACTGCATGAAGAAAGTGTCTGAGTTCACATGGAATAATGGGGACTTTAATCCCTTAAAATAACAATTTAAGCAAGCATGTGAAACAGAGTGATTGTGTCATTCTGAAATTCCATTCTCTATATGCCTCAAATTGAATTAGACATACACCACCTTGTCTTGTTTTAAATTGAGCAAGTGATGACTGTAATATGAGAATTAAATATATACCAAAGTAAACGGCTTTTTTTTCTGAACAGATTTACTTCTGAATGCAGTCTTTTAGGAGAGTAGAAAAGAATTAGCCCTCAGTTCATGGAGAGTAGAGAGGAAGAGAACATCAACACTTGTTCATCTGTAAAACTGATCAATAGTTTCTTCGGTGGTCATGAGATTTTCTTGACTGATTCTGATGACTACTGTTTATAATGTGAAAGAACCTGTAAGACAGAAGTATGGAAAGCCTTAGAAGACTGGAACTCTCTTAGACCAAATTTCTATTTTCTCAGATTTTTCAACAGTAAGTAATGGAGACTATTGGATCAGCACCACACAAAGCTCACCAGTTGGCAATCTCTTATTGAAATTCACATCCACAATTGTGTCTTTTCCTTTTGGACTGTTTTTCATGTGTATGAATGTTTATGTATTAGGAAATCTAGGTCATTTTATAGCGAAATCTCTCTTATTCACTCATTTATCTCAGTCATATGTGGGTGGTACATGGGCAACTGTCTCCTTTCTCTTTCTCTGACAGACTTGATGACAATGAGAATCTTCTGACTTACTGGTTCTGCATTTCCTTTCCTTGGTAATATTGGTTATGTCCTTTCAGTTGACATGATTTTAAGTGTCCCTGTGTTATCTCTATCCCAGAGGTGCTTCAAGTCATGAAGATTAGTACTATTTGGAGTAGTTTTAGTATGAATGGTCCCATGACTTATATCTTTGAATGTTTGGTTCCCTGTTGATAAAACAGTTTAGGAATAAGGAGATATGGACTTATTGGAGAAGGTGTGTCATTGGGGTTGGGCTTTGAAGTTTTAAAAGTACATGCTTATCTATCTATCATCTATTTATCTATCTATCCATCATCTATTTATGCCTCCAACTTGGGCATCAGCTGTAACCTCCAAACCATTAATCTAGTTTTATTATGCCTGTTGTCTACCATCATGTTCCCTACAATGATGATCATAGGATAACTCTTTAATAAAACTCTAAGCAAGCTACTGTGCATATAATACTCATTATATACTCATATAATTCTTTATAAGTTTCCTTGGTCATGGTGTCTCTTCATGGTAATAAAACAGTAACTAAGGTGCAATTCTATTGATATTGCTTGTGTAAAATGAAACAAACTAGAAGATTACCTGTCTAATTTAAAGGACACTGGTAAGAATTTAGATCCAAATAAACTGTCTGCATCAATTTCCTTTCATAATATTTAATGACTTATAAGACTCTATTGCTTCTGGGTTAAATTTATTAATATCTAGAAATTTTTAATAACTTTTTATCAAGAATACAATAAAAATGTCTGAAATATTGTAAAAGATGTCTGGCTGTGTTTTCTCATTGTCATCTGGCTCTGAAAATCCAACTACTACTTTAAATTTTAATGAAATGATTGTCACAGAAACCTGATCTTTGATTTTTTTCTTCTATCATTTATTTTCCCTATTAAACCTAAAACCTTTTAATGCCAGATATTTTATTTGAATCTAACTTTATGCAACACAAATTATGTTGAACATTACAAATACTTAGCTACAGTTTAGGAGGGAAAAAGCCCCATGGCTATTTTTAGAATTCCCTCTGATACTTTTTCTTTTCTTTGTACATTTCCCTAGTAGGTGCAATCATATGTGCCACATATTATTTACAAGAATTTTGTTTTCTTTGATTTTCTCTCATTTTACATCTTTGCCACAGCCTTAAAATTTGAAATTTGGATTTATATGTTTTTTTTTTTTTTTTTTTTTTTTTTTTTTAATCGCATTCAGTTTCTCTTAAAGTAATCTTTTGGTAAGATAGACTTGGTTACAAAGTCAACACTTATTAATGAACTCTTTGTGTCAGAAAATACTTTGGCATTAATTCTACATGATGTATTTTTGTTCTGTATATGACAGAGTTTCATATAGCCCAAGCTTTTGACTCACAGTTTAACAAGGCTGACTTGATGCTCTGCCTGCCTCCATTTCTCAATTGCTGGAATTCTAGGTGTGAGCTATCAGCCCTGGGCTAATAATTTTTTTCAGAAATTAAAAAATATAATTTGAGATAGAGCTTTGTTATAGAAGAAGTAGCTAATAATCAAAATGTATAGATAACGAGAAGCAATATCATTAATTAGTTTGAATTTAATTTCTTATCTTCGGGCTTGTGATGAAAGAAATAAAATTAAATTCCACTAAAAAAGAGATTTGGAGAAAAAGGAATCTTGAGACTTAGTGATCCTCAATCTACATGGTACAGGGTTAATGTCACTTACTTCAGCATTCCCACTTTTGAGGTCTCTCAGGATCTGTAGGAGTGGTGTTCACAGCCCCATTTTGATATCAGAAGCATATCTTCCAGACCTGCTATAAGAGCTGTTTATGATAGTCAGTCCAGAAATCCAGACAGATTTTACCTAACCTCTTTTATTCACCTCCTGCAGAAGTGAAATAAGAAGGAAAGCATATTTGTATTTCCTCCAATAAGGGAATAAAGTCCTGAAGGTCCGTGATGCTCTGAAGGCTGAACAGGACACTTGAGACTCGAGACAGGCAACTAGGAATCAGACACTTGAACAAAGAACTAGGAATTAGACACTATTATTAGACATTTGTACTTGGAATAGTACTTGAGACTTCAGACTGGAGGCACTAGGAACTAGGAACTAGGGACTTGGAAAGAAGAAGAGAGACTGAAGAATAAATGGAATTGAATCACACTCTGGTCTCCATTTCTCGAGTCTGTCTTCACTCTCTCTCTTGCTGAACCTCGACCTACGGACTGGAGTAGCCTGGGGCAGTGCGGGCTATAACAATTTAGCCTCCAAGGCTTTTTTTCAGTGTAAGTTCCAATATTTGACAGAGTGGTATGCAACATTTTGGCCCCCAAACATGGGGTATTGCGGTTCTCAACACTAACTTTCATAACAGATTGTGCACTGTAAGAGAGTAAGATGGGAGGAGTATAAATCATTGGTTGAAATATACTGTCAATCTCTTTTATAATTTCTAATAAACTTTGACTTTGGAATTTATTTTTAAAGTATATTTTCCATAATAAATTTGTATCACTTACTAAGAAACTGAAGTACACAAATTTTCCTTTAGTTAATAATTCATAATTCAAAAATTACATACCAGTTTATCAAGGAGTAGTGAAGTTACATGGAAGTGGCTTCCAAGAAAATAAAGAAAATCTTGGAAAACAGCTCAATCTCACTTTGGCCCTTTTTCGAAACTCAGTAAAAATGAGACTGAAGTGCTACCTATTGGAGAACATATCTATATTCCCAGAATTGGAGGCTAAGACATGAGAGTGGTGAATTTAGGTTTATCCTATACAACATAATAAGGCCCGGTTTCAATAAATAAATGAATGAACCAAATGGAAAATTACTTTGGAAAATGCCTGGCTCTGCTCTTCCAATAGGATTCTCTGGATATAGGATTGACCCACAAGAAGAAAGCTAACATTGAGGCAAGCCCTTTGAAAGTAAATCAAAGACTCGATTCAATGATGTTTCCTTTCACTTACTGATCTGTTCTTATTTGGACATTCTCAATGTACACATGGGATCAAATTCCTGATAATCAAGAATCCATTGTTTCCTTGATAGTAATGATACAAGGGTTAACATTTTCTTTAAAACTACTTATTAGACAAATGTGATGGTATACCTTTAATCTGATTCACAGAGAGAGTCTGGTTTACCTCTATGAGTTTGAGCCAGCCTTAACTACTTAGCAAGACTATGTATTAGCTCACTATGTATAGAAAAGCTAAACAAAACAAAACATATAACAAACAAACCAAGAAAAAAACTTGTTTCCACAAAGAAGTCAAGTAATACAGGTACAACATGCTGATACCATACTACTTTTACTACTAAAATTTAGTTTTAAGGCATCAGATTCTATCGATGTTGATGATAATGTCACAATGAGGTTAAAATAAGGGAATAGTTCTACCTTGACCTTTGTTTAGTCTTAAAATCAAGTTTGTGTTTTGAAATTTGTTTAACAACATTTTTGTCTGAGAATTTTTTTCTTCTGTCCTCAACTAAAAAAAAGGAGATAAATTTCATCTTTAGAAATATAGCAAATATGATGGTTTTAGATCATGCTAGTGCATATCCCAGCTTTGGCTTTGTTTTGAGTATTTTATACTTCAGCTTCCCCTAAAGAGCATATAACACTGACCCTCAGCTGTATGAAACAGGATTCTTAAGGACATCTCATCTCCTAAAGGACAGTTGGAAAACCAACAGATATTCAAAATTGCCTTTCTAAGCCATGAATTAACAAGGGATTTGAACTCATCTACCCTGATCACTTCAAAATTGGATAAACTAAAAATAGTTTGCTGGAGAAGAGGATGAGGAGCCCCCATGAGGAAACAAATTTTTATGAGAGTCTTTGGGCACAATGGATAGAATTATCAGCCACTTCCAACTTCTTCTTACTGGGATGAACATGGCCATATCTGCATTATTGCAGCAAGAATGCAAGCCATTCAATCACATATACGTCCTCTTTACTTATTGCCAATTGTATCCGTCCCTGCTTGTTTTGCCTTTGGTTTGTCTGAGTGCATGGTTTCCTTCATGATTTGTGTTTGAAGATGCTAAACAAAACAAAACAAGAAGCTTTACAAGATCTTGAACATGGGGGATCTCTTTCCTCATGTCCCAGTGGGGAATAAAGTCTAAATGACTTTAGAAAAACTCTAACAACCTATGAGCAGTCCTCAAGTGGCCCCAGAGTCAGTCTGTCATCATTTAGATCTATGTCTTCCCATGCAGTGGATTTGCATGTGTTAAGACTCATTTAGAAATGTCACATGAGCACCTGCAATTTCGCATTGCAGTTAGAGTCCCAGTGTATCACACACTTGATTAATAAACTCTGAAGTGCCGAAATTATTCTCTGTCATTAATCATATTCTCTTCTACCTCTATATTACCTGAAATCATTAGAGGAGAAGAAAGTCTGAAGTGCAATCAGGTACCTGCATGCTAATGCAATGACTGCACTCTCAGCTCCAAATAGGCTAAAGAAATTAAATGGGAAATTATAAGTAGGCATGATTTTATGTTAGAGGGATTATGCAGCAATTCTTCTTTAAAACAGGGGCTATCTCAGAGAAATTACCTTTTAGTGGCATCTGTACAACATATCTTAATAGATAGTCTGGTAAAGTTCTCTTGCTAGAGTAGAAATTCAAAGAACTCCTGCTTTAGATTGCAGAAAGGCCCCAAGGGATTTCAGAAATTTATATATATTTTCTAGCAGTTGAATTGAATCTCAGAACTCAGGAAGCAATTTGAAATCATCAATTAGCAGAAATGTTTCTCACGTATACATAGTGCACCCATCAGTGTGGCTCTAACAGTAGATTATACAGATTCTTTCAGGTTTGGGTCCATTGATTTATTTTTCATTTGGACAAAATGGCTACACTGTCTAAGTGTTAAACACTTTAGATACATGATCTAAGGATAGAGGCAGTTGGATCTCTGTGTATTGAAGGCCAGCTGATCTACAAAGTGAATTTCAGGACAGAGTTACATAGTGAGACCATGTCTCAAAGAATAAAATCAAAACAAATTCATTGCATACAAGCTACAGAGACATACTATACAGATTAGCTAGTTTATGGAGGTTCTTTTCCACCAGGAGTGTAGCTATTTATTGTGTGTCTACAAATCCCTATCTTCTTTCAAACCTATAATGAGATATAGACAGTCACAAGGCCAAGTCCAAGGAAAGAAACATGATTTTTGAATGAGGCAAGATTAGAACAGAGTGGGAAAGACACATTTACCTTGAATTAAAAAAATTAAAAATTTAAATTATTTCTTACTTTATTTCTTTAAACTTTCTGTATTTCTGTGTTGAGAATCCTGAAATGCTAACTGTAATCTCCAACTGTCACCCTACCTATTCAATATAGTACTGGAAGTCCTAGCTAGAGTGTTTAGACAACAAAAGGAAGTCAAAGGGATACAAATAGGAAAGGAAGAAATCAAAATTTCACTATTTGCCGATGATATGATAGTATACTTAAGTGACCCTAAAATTTCTACCAGAGAATTCCTAAACCTGATAAACAACTTTAGTAAAGTGGCTGGATATAAAATCAACTCAAACAAATCAGTAGCCTTCCTATACTCAAAAGATAAACAGGCTGAGAAAGAAATTAGGGAAATGACACCCTTCACAGTAGTAACAAACAATATATAATATCTTGGAGTCAATCTAACCAAGCAAGTGAAAGATTTGTTTGACAAGAACTTCAAGTTTCTGAAGAAAGAAATAGAAGAAGATCTCAGAAGATGGAAAGATCTCCAGTGCTCCTGGATTGGCAGGATTAATTTAGTAAAAATGGCCATCTTGCCAAAAGCAATTTTTACATTCAATGCAATTTACATCAAAATTACAAATCAATTCTTCATAGTGATAGAAAGAGCAATTTGCAAATTTATTTGGAATAACAAAAAACCGAGGATAGCGAGAACTATTCTTAACAGTAAAAGATCTTCTGGGGGAATCACCATTCCTGACTTCAAACTGTACTACAGGGCAATAATAATAAAAACTGCATGGTATTGGTACAGAGACAGACAGGAAGAGCAATGGAATAGAATTGAAGATCCAGAAATGAGCCCACACACCTGTGATCACTTGATCTTTGACAAAGGTGCTAAAACCATCCAGTGAAAAAAGGACAGCATTTTCAGCAAATGGTGCTGGTTCAACTGGAGGTCAACATGTAGAAGGATGCAAATCAATCCATTCTCATCTTTTTGTACAAAGCTCAAATACAAGTGGATAAAAGACCTTCACTTAAAACCAGACACACTGAAACTAATAGAAGAGAAGTTGGGGAAGACCCTCGAATACCTAGGCACAGGGGAAAAGTTCCTGAACAGAACACCAATGGCTTAGGCTGTAAGATCAAGAATTGACAAATGGGACCTCATAAAATTGCAAAGCTTCTGTAAGGCAAAGGACACTGTCAATAAGACAAAACAGCAACCAACAGATTGGGAAAAGATCTTTACCAATCCTAGATCCGATAGAAGTCTAATATCCAAGATATACAAAGAACACAAGAAATTATACTCCAGACAACCAAATAACCCTATTAAAAATGGGGTACAGAGCTAAACAAAGAATTCTCAACAGAGGAAACTCGAATGGCTGAGAAACACCTTAAGAAATGCTCAACATTCTTAGTCATCAGGGAAATGCAAATCAAAACAACCCTGAGATACCACCTCACACCAGTCAGAATGGCTAAGATCAAAAACTCAGGTGATAGTAAATGCTGGCGAGGATGAGGAGAAAGAGGAACACTCCTCCATTGTTGGTGGGATTGCAAGCTGGTACAACCACTCTGGAAATCAGTCTGGCAGTTCCTCAGAAAACTGGACATAGCATTACCTGAGGATCCAGCTATATCACTCCTGGGCATATACCCAGAAGATGCTCCAACATATAACAAGAACATATGCTCCACTATGTTCATAGCAGCCTTATTTATAATAGCCAGAAGCTGTAAAGAACCAAGATGTCCCTCAACAGAAGAATGGATACAAAAAATGTGGTACATTTACTCAGCTATTAAAAGTAATGATTTTGAGAAATTTTTAGGTAAATGGATGGATCTAGAAATTATCATCCTGAGTGAGTTAACCCAAACACAAAAGAATACACATGGTATTTACTCACTGTATAGTGGATGTTAGCCCAAAAGCTTGGAATAGCGAAGACTCAACCCACAGATTACATGAAGCTCATGAAGAAGGAAGGCCAAGAGGGGATGCCTCAGTTCTACTTAGAATGAGTAACAAAAATACTCAAAAGAGCAAATATGGAAACAAAACATGGGACAGAAACTGAAGCAGGAGCCATCTGGAGACCATTCCACCTGGGTATCCATCCCATGTACAGTCACCTAAGCTAGACACTGATGTGGATGGCTGGAAGTGCATGCTGTCAAGAACATGATATAGCTGTCTCCTTCGAGGTCTGCCAGAGACTGACACACTCAGAGGGTGATGCTCACAACTAACCACTGATATGATCAAGGGTTTCCCAATGGAGAAATTAGAGAGAAGACTGAAGCAGCAGAAAGGGTTTGTGACCCCAGGAGGAAAGCAACAATACCAAACAACCAGAGCCCCTCACGGTCTAAACCACCAGCCTGGGAACACATAGGGAGGGACCCAAGACTCTAGCAGTATATGTAGGAGAGGATCGCCTTGTTGGGCATAGGTGGGAGAGAAGATTCTTGGTCCCATGAAAAACAAACACAGAGTTGGGGAGGATGTGATGGTGGGGAGGGGGTAGTTGAGGCAGGGAGTAGGTGGGGGCATAGCCTCATAGAAGCATGAGGGGGGGGATGGGATAGGAGGTTTCTTGGTGGTAGGAGGAAAGGGGTAAGGGGATAAAATCTGAAATGTTAATATAATACCCAATTTTAAAAAAAAGACAAAAATAAAGAAAAAAAGAAAGAAAGAGAAAAGAAAAAAAAGGAGATTTAATAACACAAATGGAAGGATTTAGAAATTTAGGAGGCAGTTTATGTTAATGGAAACAGCATCATAGAAAAAGGAAAATCACACCCTCATAGAAGCACAAAGAGGGGGGATGGGATAAAGGGATAAAAATTTGAAATGTAAATATTATAACCAATTTTAAAAAAAGGGGGGGGAAGAAAAGTTGTTAGAACCAACATCTTTATTAAAATGTCAGCCCTCTAAAAAAATTATCTTGATACTAAAACTTGTTTTGAGAATTGTATATTGCAGAATACACAGCCTTGGTGTATCTACTCATCAAGCAAACTGAGCAGACCTGCTCAAACCTCTGATGTCCTGGAATTCCATCTGGATGCAGTGAGACACAGTGTCAGAGGCTTATCAATTTACTCTTCTCTCCATCCCTCTTCTAATATCTCAACACCCGTAATCAGCTTGCAGAAGTCAATGAAGAGTCAGTGTCCCTATTCCCTGGGCTTGGGAACTAAGGTGGTTAATATTGGGCTGTCTTTCTACGGAAAAGTGGTGGTTTTGTTGGAACAAGGAGGATTAGCTAGGATTTATTACATATCCATAACCTATTGATAGAAATCTGTATAATTATTATCAAGATGAAGTTATAATTTCTTAAATGGTACAAATTTACTTTGATTTCAAATTTAAGGTTTCCATTTGTATGAGCTTCTTATTGATATAAAAGTGAGATGAATATTGATACTCTTATGGGCATTGTGCCTATATAACACATTTAGGAATACAAGGCTTAGACCCAGTTCTTCTTTAACTTTTTTAACTGATTTGAGATGGTTAGCCTGTGAGTTAAGTGACTATAGCAAATTCATGGCTTTGAGTTTATTGTTAGGGTGTTTTCTATAATTTATTTAGAAATAGCTGAGAGGAGTTAACAGACAACAGTCCAGATTACCTTACATGGATAGTTGGTTTTCAAAACATCAAAAGTCTATAGAATTGACATTACAAACATTTCTATATTAATGTTCATTTTGATTAGAGACCTGTCTGCTCCTGATAGCTTCCTGTCTTGAATTCTAAGAAGAAATTGAGCATCTTTGAAGTTACTCCAGTTGTGGGAAGACAGCCACTAGGAAAGAATTGCCTCTTTCCATCTACAGACAAATTATTGTCCAGAAAAGGACACACTTGCAGAATAGTTGACTGATTACATCTGCCTAAACAAAGTAATCAGCCCGTAATAATTCTGCAACACTAAGTTCTGTCAGATGATCCTGGGCCAGAAGGTGGAAGATTTGATGCTCCAATGTTCTGTAGTATAGGGGCTTTCCAGGTGTTCAGTGGTCTCTATAAATTGGCTAAGTTTTAGAAGCTATGCTTAGTGCTTCTTATCATTTCAGTTAACTCAGGCATTCTGGATTTCTGATGGGGTTGAAAACCTATAATCTCATAGCCAATTCTGGCTATTCACTTTGAGAGAACAGATCTGAGTGGATGGTTTTCAGCTGATATTCACTCTAAAGCCAAGAAAAAAAAGCCAGGTTCAAAACTAAGTGTTTTAGTTAGGAGAGATGACAGAGGTTCTGGTTAGTCAACAAAATGATGGACTGGGTATTAAGACTATTTTGTACCTCACTGGTACAAATAGGCATAATTATGCTCTAATTGTATTTTGAGAGAAATGCTTTATTTTAACAGGAAGGGTGATATGTAGGAGGAGCTAAGTTGGGAGGAGTAGTGAGAGGAAGAGGAGTAAGGAGAGGAGAAGAAGAAGGAGAGGAGAAGCTAGGTGATGAGAGAGAGAGAAGGGGGGGGGGGCATGGAGGCAGATGTTCACGTGTCTCCACCAGTCAAAGGTAGTTTATATATCTGGTTTGGGTATTGGGTTACACTTCTGATTGAGCATTACCAAACTTATAAAACCTTTGATTAACATTTTAAAAAATTGTATAAAAGCAAAAAGGAAAAGGGGGCATGGGATAGGGGTTTTCTAGGGAGGGGAAATGAGGAAAGGGGATGGTATCTGAAATGTAAATAAAATATCCAATTAAAAAAATAAAATAAATAAATGTGAAAAACAAGATTTTTTTCTATGTTTGCAAATAATGCCCAAGCAATTTGAATTGGATTATGTTGAATCTGTAGATTGATTTGAGTATGATGACAAAATATTAAACATAAATTCTACTCACGTATAATTGTGGAGAGTTTTCCATCTTTTAATGTCTTCTCAAATTTCTTTCTTCAGTGTAATAATATGTTCACTGCAAAGGTTATTTTTTCTATGATTACATATATTTCTAAGTATTTTATGCATGGGATTGAGTTCCTGATTTCTCTTTCAATACGTTTGTTGTTGGTATATAGAAAGACTATTATTTTGTGTTAAAATTGGATTGGTTAATTTGGTGACATTATTCATGAATTGAAAAGGATTGCATGTGTCTTTAGGGTTTCTAATGTATACAATCATACCATCTTCACACAGGAGTACTTTAACTTCTTTAATAATTGCCTCTCTAATGTTTCCTATTTTACTGTATTACCCAAGATTTCCAACACTATTCTACATAAAAGTAATGTGAATGGAAATCTTTGTCCTTTTTTCTGACTTTAGTCGGAATGCTCTTAAGTTTTTCTCCATTTAGTGTGGGGTTGGACGTAAATTTATCATGTACAGCCTTTATTGGTTTGAAAGATGATACCTCATCTCTAGCCTCTGTATGGCCTTTTAGCTAGAAAGGATGTTGAATTTTGTTAGATGGCTTTTCAGCATCTATAAAGATACTTGTGTGATTTATGCCTTTGAATGCATTTATTCAGTGTATTATATTTATTGATTTATGTGTGTTAAACCTCCCTGGATCCCTAGAATGAAGCAAACTTGATCTTGATGAATGAACTTTGTGATGGGATCTTAAATCTTGCTTGTCTGTATTTTACTGTGAATTTTCTTCATCAGAAAAATAGGTCTGTAATTTTCTTTTTATTGGTATTACTATGTTTTTATCTGGTTTTGTAATCAGGGGTAAAGTGGCTTTATAAAAATATCTGAAATATTACTTCCTCTTTTTATGAAATAGCTTTGGTTATGTTAGTGTTACTTCTTCAATGATATGGTAGAATCCTGCAGTTAATTCTTTTACCTGGGCTTTTATTATTTAAGAAAAAATCTTTTTTTTTCATAAATCCTCCCCACCTCCATATCTTTTCAAATTCATGTTTTGTTTCTCTTTTTTAAAAAGCCTACAAACTAACATATCAGAACAAACCAAAAAGACAAAAATGCCAGACTATAACATCAAACAAAGCATATGTGTGTGCTATTGGTATTGGTCAACTACCTCTGAGTGGTTGTTAAATCCATCTCACTCGATAGGAGAAAATGGATTTGTCCCTTTGCCAGCCAATATAAGTTGAAAATAGCTTTTTTGTTAAGGGACTATGTCTCTTTCTCCATGTTGGTATTTTATCTGGCTTGAACTTTTTTTTAGGTGTGCTGTCACATTCACTGTGAGTTCACATGTATAAGCTGTCCTGTGTCTGGAATATTCAGTTACCTTGGCATCACCTACTATGTCTGGCTCTTGCCATCTTTTTGCCTCCTCTTCCCAATAGATTCTGAGGCTTAAGGAAAGAGTTTTGATTTAAAAAAAAAAACCTCATTGAGGACCAAGAGATCCAAGGTCTTTCACTGTATGTACATTCTCCTGCTGTGAATCTCTGTGTTAATTGCCCTCTGTTGCAAGAATACACTTATCTGACAGGGTTTGAGCAATGCACTGGGTTTGTTGATGTTCTTTATCTTTACCAAGAGCCCACTCTGTTTCATTGATTCTTTGTTTGATTTTTTTCATTTCTATTTAATCAATTGACTTCATGTTAACTGTTTCTTCCCATGTACTACTTTGGGATTATTTTCCCCCAAGAAATTATTATACATCATTAAACTATTTACTTGAAATTTCTGTATTTTTTTGATGTACATACTTAAAGAAATAAATTCTCCCCTTACTATTATTTCTATTGTATTATATAGATTTGATATATTATTATCATTTTCACTCAATTCCAGGAAATTTTTAATTTCCTTCTTACCTAACCAGTGATCCATTATTTAATGATACATTGTTTAATGACCATGAGCTTGTGTTCTTTCTGTAATTTCTTTCTCTTTTTGTATCTGGCTTCATTGTACAGTAGTCAGATAGAATCCGGATGTTATTTTCAATTTTCTGTATTTGTTACTACCTTCTTTGTCTCTTAATACATGGCCATTTTAGAGAGAAGTTCCATGAGCTGCTATAAGAAAGTGTATTATTTAGTGTTTGTGTACGGTGTTCTAGAGATATCCACTAAGTCCATTTGCTTTATGCTTTCATTTAACTCTAAAAATTTGGGGATGCTTGCCTGGATAAATTGTGTATCTCAGTGTAATGTTAAGTTCTCCCACTATTACTATGCTGTGGTTAATATGTGATTTTATAGATGGTAGTATTTGTTCATGGCAATGGAAACACCAGTGTTTGGCCAATCTATATTTACAATTGTGCTGTCTTCTTGGTGAGTTATTCTCTTGCTGTGTGTCAATTGAACATCTTATTCTTCTGACTAATTTTAGTTTGAAATCTATTTTGTTTGACATTAAAATAGTCTACCTCCTGTGTTCTAGTTCCATTTGTCTCAATTTCCTTTTCACACTCAAATGGTTGTTCCTTTGACAGTTAAGTTATGTTTCCTGGAGGCAACCCAACATAGATTTGATTGTCCTATCTGCTAGTCTATGTGTCTTTATAATTGAACTAAAGCCAGTAAGGTTCTTTTATAATTGTAAGTTATATACTAAATTCAGTTCTGTGGTTGATGTTGTTTTCTCAGACCTATTTTGATTAACTATCCTGGTTTTATTTATTTTTCCCAAATATTAATTTGCTTATTTTTTTCTTCAGACTGAAATATTCCTTCAAATAATGTTAGTATAGCTGGCTAAGTAGTCATAAGTCCCTATATTCTGTTATATAATAGGCAGTTTGAATTTCTCTTTTAAATTTAATAGACAAATATGCTTGACTTAATAGTTATAGTTGTTATGGTGGTCTCTCCAACAATTTGAATACACACACTCTGGCTTTAAAACTTTCTGCTCAAAAATCAGATCTCATTCCTATGATTTTTCCCTTTGTGTGTGACTTAGTTCTTCCCTCTTATACTTTTTGATATATTTTGGTTTTTTCCTTTTTTATTTGTGTCATCTGAGAATGGTATACACTCACTGAAAATGTTTATAATTATTCTTTTGAGTTCTTTATGTTGAGTTTTACTGAAGTTATTCTCTGTAAGTAATAATGCTATAGGATTGGTGGTTTTGTGATGAATATATTGTTGTGTTTTTATGGTAAGATTTAGCCATCTGGATTTAAAACACTGGTTATCTTTTGGCATGAGATTATAGCACAGCAGCCTAGAATTCCAATGGAGAGTGATAAAATTGGTAGTCTGATGCTATTTTGAGATTAAGCCTAGGCTGTGTTTTCTAGTAAGCTAGGATAATCTATTGAGTCCAGATTTTTGTCAGAATTTTAATAATCTAATGGAGTAATGGGTTTTGGTAGATGTTATGAAATGGCTATACAATGCAGGATCAGGAGTGAAGACGAGTTGGCTACTATTGGATTTATCTAATAAGTCAGAGCAGAAGTACTGTGTAAAGCATATGGAATATATAAAACCAGTTTGTGGTTTCAGGGTCTGGGTTGTGGACAGGGTCACTTGCAGGAGAGACAGAGTGACCAGTTGAAGTGGCTGAGGTAAGATGGCTTGGAGAAAGAATAGACTTAGAACTTCAAGAAGCAAATGTAGTTACAGTTGAGAAAGGAGAAATCTGGACCACAAGAGCATCAGCAAATTTTGCTGATATCACAGGATAACAGATGCTACATTTTTTCCTCAAATGCCACAAAATAAGAGCAACAGGCTTTCACCCAATTTTTCTAGGTTAGCTTTTATACGTTCCTCCTTTGGTGCCAGTGACACACTCACTTGGAAGAAATAGGATCTGGGAGTTCTCCAAAGTAGGACTGAGGTACAGTGTAGAACTGGTGGGAACAAGGATGGAATTGGCAGAGTGCTTGCTCCATCAAACTGTGAGCCAAAGGATGACAGTCAAGGGCTGGAGAATAAGTGGTTTTATTGTCTGCTCTTGATCCACATAGAGAGGTAAATGTAGACTGAAGATAATCAGCTTCAAGAGTAGGCTTGTTTCATGTTCAGACAGGTTTAGAATTTGGACCTAAGGGAACATTAGGAGGGTAGGAAGGACTATCTAGTTTACATTGTTCACTAAGATTTATATCAGCCAAGGATGTTCAAGTTATGCCTTCAAGACCACTCTGCACCTTCATAATATTACCAAAAGTTATACATTATATTCTAGTCAATCTTACTCCATGTATCCCTTTGTTCTTTCTTATTTTTATGTTAATTATAGAATTATGTCCTCTATATGCATGTGTATAACTATCTTATAAGTGTAATAAGAAATATAAACACAAATTTATTTGACTGAAAGAAATTTTTAAACAATTTCTCCATATTATTTTTTTTGTTGTATATTAAGGTTTTGAACTTCCATTTTCATAGCATATATATCATGAATGAAGTGATTCTCTGTTTATAGCTAGAAGGTAACACTTTTTATTGTTGATTACTGCAAATCTGTGAAATTCCAGTCATTTTTTTAACTTCTTGAACCTGTAAGTTAGCCCCTTTATAAGAGTTGCTTGGTCATGATGTCTCTTCATAACAATAGAAACACAAACTAAGACATACATTAGCAAATTGATTATACTTTTTTGTATTTAATATATAAGTTTTTAATGTATTTATCCTTCTAAGTAATTTTTGACAACACTGCTCAATTGGTAATAATTTTTATATGTATAAAGATGCTAGATTATTTAATTTTGGGGAGTTCTGACATACAAATTAGGACTTTAAGAGCTGTAACTGGTGAATAGTAGATGCATAAATTAATAATTTGTTATTGATAATTTGCACATGATTCATATTAAATACAAAGCTCATTGGCAATATAAAAATAAAGTCACTTATCAGACTAACTAAAACAGAGATCTCTTATGACACAGCCTTGAGCATTCTCCATGTAACCTTTATTTCCTAATGTATTACCTTTCTGGTCTTGCAGAACATTTGATATCACCAAATTTCATCATTTTTATTGAATTAAAAGCAAATGACACATACCTAAGAAAATCATGTTTCTTGAATATTATAAAAGGTAATTTCTTCAGCCATTCCTACATGGAATAATGTTTGTGAGACAGTTTCTATTACTTATTTGTAAATGAAAATTGTACATGCATCATCTACTATCTATCTATCTATCTATCTATCATCTATCTATTTATCTATCTATCAGTCTGTCTATCCCTAGGTGGGGCAGTCTCTGGATGGTCTTTCCTTTAGTCTCTGCTCCACATTTTGTCTCTGTATTTCCTTTAGAAAGGAGAAATTCTGGGTTAGTATTTTTGAGATGGGTGGGTGGCCTGATCCCTCAACCAGGGGCCATGCCTAACCATTTAATATGATCTCTACAGTTTCTCCCTCCTCTTTGTTGGATATTTCAGCTAATATCATCTCCATTAGGTCATGGGAGTCTTTTGCTTTCCTGGCATCCGGGACATTCTGGTAGCTACCCCCAGTTCCTCATCATTGGCTGTTGAGAATATGTAGTTGTACTTTTTTCTTAGGGACTGTAAGTGCCCAGACTCTGACCATAACAACTCAGAACACAGCAGCTCAGACTTCTGTTTTACTTGTCCCTTTCATTCATAAACATTATGGGAATCAAAAGCATTTTTCCACCCAGTGATATTAAGCTGAAGCTCTCTAGGTGGAACCGTGAACAAGTGCTGCTGACAGAACATGGCTGACACGCAGGTCCCGTGTACCAATGCCTTCACAGCATCACAGATGCTGTTGAAATGTAAAGCCTTCAGGTGAGTATAAAAGAATCATTTTGAGAAGACGTGCTGCCCTGTGAGTAAATCACAATATTTAGACCTTCTTACTGCACAACAATGGCAGGGGCTGAGGCAGGTGCAAAGGCAAGCAATTATCCTCACTTACAGCCTTCCTGACAGTTACAGAATTTGTTGATTCTTTTGTATGACAAGTTACAAGGAAGATGGCTGTACTGAATATTTACTCCCTGTGAATGTACAATGTTGAGTCTTGAAATGAGGCCTTGGCAGAACCACGGAGCAGTATCTCGTGAATTGATCAAACATAGTGGTTTCTTTGTTGAGCCCAGTTCTCTGCTGTTCTCCCAGGAATGAAAAAAGGAAACCATTGCAAAGCTCTAGCACCCAGACAACTTTACAAGAGGAGTCAATACATGTCTGTCAATAGGCAGTGGGGCCTATCTTCCTAGGAGCTGGAGATATGGAGGTTCTAAAGCCCTCCTATTATTATTATTATTATTATTATTATTATTATTATTATTATTATTATTTAATCTGAGCTAAGAGTGGCTGCTGGAGTCAATGACTTCCTTTTAGATGTTGTAGTTATTGTTTTGGAGTCAACTTGGGTTCTAATTGTACTTGATATGGCAAAAATACAACATTTCAAGTTAGGAAACTGATTCAGAAACTCTGAGAACAGTCAGTAGTCACTACTACCATGAGGGAGAGAGAAAGGGAAAGGGAGAGGAAGACGGAGAGGGAGAGGGGAAGGAGGAAGGGAAGGGTGAGGGAAAGGGCAAGGAAGAGGGAGAGGGGGAGAGAGTGAGAGAGAAGGGGGAGAGGAAGAGGAGAGAGAGAGAGAGAGAGAGAGAGAGAGAGAGAGAGAGAGAGAGAGAGAGAGAGATATTGTATGTGTCTATATGTAGTATTTTCCAATTTTCATGAGACTGAAGTTAGCAGAAAGCACAAAGCATGAGGTCTAAGAGAAACTTTCTTGATATCACTCAATCGAAAACACTCAGTAGAAAAGATAGAGAAAAGCTAAAAAACAAACAAAAAAATGCACATACAATGGCAGACACCATAGCTAACCACAACTTTCTATGGTGATTTAGAATTCCAGAAATTACAAAATGATTCTTTATGAGTTTTGTGTTTGTTTATTTGTTTGTTTGTTTGTAGAGAAAAAATTTTGGAGTTTACTCATAGATGCACAGCCCCATTATTCACACCCATGATCATTTAAACAAAGTCCCTGACCATTCTGCAGAAAAGCAGCCAGTCTACTTTCTCTGTAATAAATCTCCATACCCTCATAAGACGGCTGGAGAAGTATGTAGAAGCACATGAGCTAAGGTGAAATTTATTAACCTTATGGAGTTTACCTCAAGCACCAAATAGCAAGGAAGTAAGGGATAGAAATGCAAGATCTTGTTGAGGTTTGCCTGAGAGTAGAGAATGCCCTGGGTAATGGGAAGGAGTCTTATTTGGGACCTGATCTGAAGAGATGTACTTCTTACCTATGTGACCTGAGTGTGAATTTGTATCACACACAAAAAACAATGGGTATTTTATTATGATTGTGACTGTGATATATAACATTCACTGTTCATAAGGGAAGGGCTATCCATGATCCCATATCAGCGACCTTCACAGTAGATAGTTGGTACTCAGAAAACGCAATACCTTCTTATTCAAAATGACAGCAACACTGGAAGCCATTTTCCTTTGAAAAGTAACCAAATTCTCAAGTCTTTAAAATAGATGCACAGAAAAAAAAGTTGTAAATAGGCATATGTTTGCCCAGAAGCAACACCAAGCATATGAGCCTTCCCTAGAAACTCTGCCTCATTCAGATTCTGTTTGGCTACCTGCATATCTCTCAGAGGATATTTCTAAGAATTCTGAGAGCTTTAAAAAGAAGCTGTAAGAGCAATGGTCCAGTTTCACACTGGCACACATTTCTCACTCTACACAGCCTTCTTCAAATTCAGGTCCTCCTGTTCACTGAAACAGAATCACGATGGGGTCCAGTTTTGCTCTTCTTTCTCCCAGGAAGGTGGCAGTCACACTGTTGCTCCAAGGCAGCTGTTAGCTCTCGAATTTATTTGGCAAGTGCCTGCTAACACAAGGTGCTGGGATGGATTTCAGAATACCAGCTACTGCCTTAATCAATGTGCAGCAGGCAAACTAAACCATGTGGAGTCTCTAAAATGAGGCGTGCCAAATAATCCCCATGAGTCTTTTGGTTTGGGGAAGAGAGCTGTTTGAGCATAAGTGTACTGTCTGTTTATACCCCTTTTGTTCTTTGCTTAGGGATAGCTTTCTATGGAGCTGCCTATAATGGCAGTTCCTAGAAATATTTCAACCACATGTATCACACTGGCAGAATCTGGAGCATCAACAAAAACAAATCCCAAATTTTTTATGATTTCCCATCAGTGAGAAATCCTACCTGTTCTCCATTTGGCACACACATTCCTCCAAGTATAAATGGTGGTCTCATTCATAGAATCAAACTTGAGGCTTCCTTAATGATTCTCAGGTAGATATCATGAAGAGGATCCAGGAAGCAAAGACCAGGGAAAGTGTAAGTATTCCTAGATATAAACATCGCTCTCTCTGTCTCTGTCTCTCTCTCTCTCTCTCTCTCTCTCTCTCTCTCTCTCTGTGTGTGTGTGTCTGTGTGTGTGTGTGTGTGTATGTGTATGTCTGTCTCTGTATAGCATTTTAAAGTAAAAAGAAAAAGCCAATACTTCAGCAATATAGAATGTAAGACAATCAAAATGAAGAAAATAAGTTTCCACTATGATCATGTAACCATTAGAAATTTGTGTGTGAATTTGATAGAAATTAAATATTCACAATGTTTGTTTATATAATTTACTTTTAGCTTTCCCTTATAATAGAAATACACCAGACTGATCTCAGACAAGGAATCAGGAGAAACACTTAGATACATTGTTGGGGCTAAGGACTCATTAGTATTCAGGACAGACAGATTAACCTCAAGATAAAGACTCTAAGAAAACTCACACTTTAGCATCAAAGACAGACAGAATTGTGGGGTCTCTGAAGAGGAGAAATCAAGATAAACATGGCAGGAGTGAGAGTTTCAGGTTCCTAACAGGAGGTAGGGAAAGGAGTCATGAAGAGGGTTTGTGACCACCAATAACTGCGTTGATGTAATGCATTTTTGTAGATGAGACAACTGCGAGTCTAATAGCTAATGACTTACAGTGTCTCTGTAGAGTTCCTGTTAATGTCTATGACAGAGGAAAGGATGCTGCATGGACTGTGGCCTAACAGCAGCTTTTTCTAGCATCGTATCCCTACAACGCCATGTTTACAGCTCTTGATAATATACATGAGTGATAAGTTTATAAGTCAATCTATTAAGACAATAGTTCATGTTATATACTGTAAAGAATTTCTCTTCATTCTTCTTATTCATCTTTCACTCTCCTTTTTCTATTTCCATATATATAAATTTGTTATACATATTCCATATATACAGCATATATTTACCATATAGATATAGTTCACTCTGTAAATTATAATAAACAAATACATTCATGTATATACATACATTACTTGGAACTCTATAGCATATATAAATTAGAAACATATATATGATATAACTTACATGGGATCATTAATATAGGATTAATTCTTAGTAAGAAAATAACTATATTTTACAACTCTAGTTACTTTTCACCAATTATCAATTTACCATTTTATCTGAAGTATATAAAAGTACTCATGTTTCAGCATTCCTATAAATATAGACTATTATATAGCATAATATTTTTTCTAAATTTGAGCAAAAATTATAAATTAATAATTTGTTAATTATTATGTACAAGTAGGCCTAACTTGTACAGAATGAGTTAGCATTTTTTCATGCTCTTTATATACTTATTTCTGTATTTATTTCAGTTTTGTTTGTAGCCTATTTATCTATTCTGAAATAGATCTTTTAAAAATTACATATAATGATTTAAATCATACTAACAATATTTTCATTTCCATTTTCTGCAAATGGCTTTTTCTGTTCACTACTTGCCATTTAACATTTTCCTGCACATTTGACAAGAGATCCTTTTTAATTAGAAAACTGTATAGTGAAATCTGTTGACCTTTGTTTTGGAGCATCAGTTTTTTTTTTTTCTATTATGCTTGGGAAATAATTTCACATAACACATTTTATAATACTTTTTATATGTTTTCAGCCATTGAATGTATTTATACCGTATTGTAATTCATTCTTTAAAAACTTCATGCATACAAACAATTTATTTAAATTACATCCACCCACCACTTTTTTCTCTCAACTTTATCTGTAACTGCCCCACATCTCCATTTTATATTTTATCTTCTTGCTTTAATCACTGTTCTATTGCTTTGAAAAAAAATCATGACCAAAGCAACTCTTATGAAAGAAAGCATTTATTTGGGAGTTGGCTTACAGTTTCAGAGGTTTATTCCATTATCATCAAGGCAGGGAACACGGTGAACTGGAGCAGTGGCTGAGAGCTACATTCTAATCCATAGACACAGAGAGAGAATGCCTGGGTATAACCGGACTATTATACTTTGTGGATTCTTCTTTGTCCCACCCTTTATTTCCCCAGTTTCACTCCTTGTCACTAGATAGGATAGAAGAAGGAGAGAGGAGAGAGGAGAGAGGAGAGAGAGAGAGAGAGAGAGAGAGAGAGAGAGAGAGAGATCGAGATCTGAATCTAAGTTATTTCTTTTGTTTCTTCTTCCAGTACTTCCTCTAACAAACCACAATTAACCACCCTGAATGACCATCCACCCCCCACCTCTTAGGGCTCTACCATCTATATACCCTCTGAAGAGTTCTCAGAATTCCAAATGTCACATCACACAATTGGAGAAACTATCTGCAGCTGACAAAATCATGCCTCTCCTAGAGCATGAGGTAAATCACAGTCAGTTGCTATGAAGAGCCAGAAGCAGCTCCACATCCTCACACTTGGGATTAAAACAAAAGCATATTTTTATAATATTCCTGTGATTTAAAAAAAAAATCCAGAATTCTCACTATAGCTGATAGTGACTTAGGCTTTTGAAACTTCAAAGTCCACACCTAGTGATACACTTTCTCCATCAAGGCCGTACCTTGTAATCATTCTAATGTTTCACAAATAATGCCATTCCCTGATGACTAAGCACTCAAATGTATGACTCTATGGGGGGCATTCTTATTTAAAACCACCGCACTTTTCCAATCTCTCTTTCTCTTACAAACCACTTAGTCCAAGTAATGCTGCCTATGTATGCATGAGTAACCAACCAGGGACGATACTTCTTAGAAGAATGATTCTTCTCTCATCATAGCCATCAGTTGCTTATAACTCCTCAGCTAGAGACAGAACCTTATGTCCAGAAAATATCTTTTTTCACAGAAGTCCTCCCCAACTTCTAGATCTTGCAGTCTTTCTTCATAGTCCATGAGCATTGGGTTGTGGATGGGTACTTTGATGCTGTATCCATTTAGCAAAATAATAACATTAAATTTGCTTTTCAAAGCCTATTCTTGGCCAGGTTTACAGTACAAGGCATGAGGGTCCTGTGGAGTAGGTCTCAGAAACAGGCATACAATAATTGAGTATGCCCATAACCATCATGCCACCATTGTTTTAGTAAAGATGTCATGTCAGGACAGATATTACTGTAGTATGGAGGATTCACAGGTGATTGAAACATTTGTTTTTTGTCACCAAGTGATATTTTATACTGTTATGAAAAATAACCAATAGGAAGGAAGCTCTAGGTCAGCACCAAGTTGATGTGTTCTTCTTCTGTGATGTTCATGTATATGTAGTATCTTAAGCAATAAGATTTTAACATTGCTTACTGGTTCTGGTGAGTAACCCAAAAGTCTTGTATGGAAGATCTCTGTAATACCCTTGACCAACATCTGGTGCTGTGCTTTGTTTTATAATATACAGCTTTTGGGAGACTGATTATCCCCCATGAGTGGTGGGAGAGAGTTGGGGCAGGAACAACTAACACTAAGTATGCTTTACAAAGCCATATGGAGACTTACTATCTTATACGCTTTTAAAAATATGTTAAGTAGTTATTTAATGTGATTTCAATTTCAATCTGTGATACATCTGAAGGATTTTTAATGTAAAAAGGCTTATAATAAATATCTATTGAGAACTTATTAATGGTAATGGTATGGTGAGATAGAAAAAGAATATTTAGTGATCTGGCTTCATGTTACCTAATATGTCTTGCTATAGTTGTTTTCCTTTTTTTTCTCCTTTCGACCTTTAAGGGTAACAAGAATCACTATCCCACAAGAGAGTAATGGCCTTTATAATATTCACTGCTTTGCAATGCTAGAGATCAAACCCAGGATTTCAATCTTGCTTAAGAATGTGTTCTACTTCTGAGCTATAATTCTGATCCCAGTTTTGGTACTATCATTTCACTATATATCTTATTATAAAATATTTCCTGATAAAGTCAAATGACATTCACCACATTTGCAAATTATTAAACTGTCCCTTATACATTGATACATATGTAATTGTGGAGGCAGTGTTATTCAACAATCCTCTTAAAGCCTAATCATAGAGACCAAAGAACCAACCCTATGATAAACATGATGCTGCATGAGGCATATTTGGACAAGCGATTTTTTGCATTGGATGAATGGCGGTGCAGAAATATGACATTGACAGAATGAACTTAGACATTCTGAGCCCCATGATTTCCAGAGTCTCTATGGTAGAACTAGATTCATGGAGCTAAAATGTTGCCATTTCATCGGTAAGTTAAGGAGGCAGAGTTTGAGCATTGAAGTGAAACGACTTGACTGCAGAGTATCCTCTATGTGAAAGAAGGAACCTGCAGTGCTTCAGGGAGTCTGTCTGCAGATTCACACCAATCACTGAGATCTTCATAAACTGGTACAGATTCAGTCTCTGAAAGGACCATAGCATACCAGAAAGAGGCCTGGACCTCGATATAGTACTGGTATGACCCAGAGAAAGGAAAAAGACACCTCTGCATTGAGATGTATAATATAGGCTCCAGAATAGCTGTAGGAAGGGAATAAGAACTATACCTTAGATTAAGACTATGACCTAGTTCTAAGGATATAAATTAAGGGATCCATCTCTAGCAAAAGCTTACACCAAGTAAGGAAAAAACTTTTTATTAGAACTCACAACACTTACATACAAATGGTAAAAAAAAATCAGAAATCGCTCCAGAACACCATATACAACTGAAACTATGCATGCACCTTTCCTGAAATAAAATAAATCCATTTAAAAGTATTAGATGAGCCAAATAATGAAATTAGTAACCAGAGCAAAAGGCCCTGTCATAAAGATTTTTCAGGATATAAATGAAAACATGACTATAATAATAAATATCAGTTATGAATTTTTAATTAAATTATTTTATTTATTTACATTCAAAATACTGCCTCTCTTCTAAGTCCCCCCTTCCAGAGTTCTTCACCCTATGCCCCTTTCCTTGGCCTGGAAGAGGGTACTCTCCCACCCCAACAACCCACCCCCTTATACCCCTACCTCACCCCTCCCAGAATCCCCATTCCCTGGGGCATAAAGTCTCTACAAGATTAGAAATATCCTTTCCCACTGAAGCAAGACAAGGCAGTCCTCTGCTACATATGTGCCATGGGCCACAAACCAGCCCATGTATACTTTTTGGTTTGTGGCTTAGACTTTAGGCGTCCAGGTTAGTTGATACTATTGTTCTTCCTATGGGGTTGTCTTTACATTCAGCTCCTTCAATCCTTCCCCTAACTTTACATAGGGTCCCAGACCTCAGACCAATGGTTGGCTATAAGTACCTGCATGTGTGTCAGTCAGTATAAGTGTCCTCTGAGAGGCTCCACTCAGTATACATTGGAAACAAATGCAGAGACCTACAACCAAACATTAGAAGGAGCTCAGCAATCTTGTGGAAGAATAAGGGGAAGGGTTGAGGGACTCAAATAGGATAGAGACCCCATCAGAAGACCAACAGGTAAACTAACCTGGATCCTTGTGGGTTTCCTGAGACTAAACCACCAACCAAAGGGCAAATTGGGGTGAAACTAGGCTCTTCACACACACATGTGGAAGATGGGCATCTTGGTCTTTATGCAAATCCCCCAACAACTGAAGTGAAGCTGTTCCTGACTCTATTATCTGCCTATGGATACTATTTTTCTAACTGGACTGCCTTGCCTGGCCTCAGAATTAGAGGGTGTGCATAATCCTGCAGTGACTTGAAATGCCATGTGGGGTAATACCAAGAGGGGCATTCTCCTCAGAAAAGAAGGAGAAGGATGAGGGAGTGCTGGGATCAGCATGTAAAGTGAATAAATAAATAAATTAAGGGGGAAAATCTGAAAAAAAAAAGAAAATATGTGATAAAAGATACTTAGAATGAATCTTAAAAACAATTGGTAAAGGAAATGCTTTTTCCTGCTGTGGAAAAAAGAAAAAGAAAAGAAAAGAAAACAAAACAAAACAAAATCTAGCTTGACTTTTGTTAGGGAAAAAAGAAGTTCTATTTTAGCAGTCATACAGGCAAAGAAAGGGTTCCCACCTAATTCTAAATTTCTCCATTTCTTTTACTATGAGCAAGAAAGAAAATAACACAACAACCAACAATGCACAAATGAATAACATTAAGTAATATTAATAGAACACAGGAAACTTCACATAATTCAAATAGCCTATACTCATAAAAATAAGCATTAATAAAATTCCAAACACAGCTGTTCTTGTAAAGTGCTGCTAAGAATTGTATGTATATGAGAAAGAGACCTGGGAGAGGAGACAAGACACTGGTGGAAGGTGGTGGTGGATGATCAGGCCAGTAACCATAGAAAAGAACTAGAGTTGGCTGTGTAGGAGCCTGTGCTTCTGCGGGAGGAGAGATGAAAGAAAAAACTCATTTTATTGGAAAGGAAACATTAAAACAAAAAGATAAAAAAGAAGAGAAAACTTCAGGGACCAAAGAACACCAAAAGCCATCCCTTAATGAGCTGCACTTTGCCACACAGCAACAACAACAAATGACTTTCCATAATACTGAATGCATTCACAGAACTTGCTGACAGGGGAAGAGAAAACAGTGAATGGCCAACTAATAAAATCCTCTACTAGATAATCAAGATGAAAAAGCTGACAACTCATCCTAAACTGATTCCAGAATCCCACAGGGAAGGCAGTTTGGGTCTGTAATCTCCTGATTCTTTTACTTTTGTGAAGAAATTACAGCATCCATTTCATTTTCTGAAACACCTTTATTCTGAGCCTTCCCATACAAAAATTTGACATTTCTGTCATTCTTCTTACATATATGAGTGAGACTTCTGTGGAGATGGATTTTGTGCCATCTGGAGCTCATCTTGAATATATACATTTATTTGCGTGAATATATAGGTTCTTATTTATCAGTGCCACCGTCTACTGCATTATTCCTCTTTTTCCAGAGTGGACTATAGGGACTTCTTTGAACTGACTTTCATGTTTTATGGTATGTTCCTATAATTTTGGGACTATCTCCTAACTTTTATGCTCAAAAGATTCTTTTTAAATGCTTTTTCTTCCTTCCTTGTCTTGAGATCGGAACATTTCCCAAAGGGCCCTGGTTCCTTTTCTTGCAGAATGACATCTTCAGTAAAATTCAGTTCCTGCATTCATCCCCCTGAACGCACATTTAAAATCAAAGATTCACTCCTGAATCTATTCCTGATATATCAGATATACCTTTGAACTAATTGTTTACACTGTTTCTAATGATTGGGAAGATGAGTGGGTCCCCTTTACTACAGACCGCTACTTGGGAAGACTGCTTCAAGTCTTTGTTCAATACTACTTTCATTTCTAGGTCATTAGAAACATCACTACACTCAGAGAGCATCCACATTTTTGAAGAGTGATTCAAAAATTTAAATATATATACTATATTAAGATTGGTAAATTATGCCAAGAAGTGGTGCATATGGACCATATGGTAGATCTTATTTTAGTTTTTTCTTTGGGGGGGGGGGTAGAGTTCTTAACACTGATTCCCATAATGGATGCACCAGCTAGTGATTCCACCAAAACCAAATGAGTGTCGCCTTATCAGCTATCATCCTCAGTGTTCTCCGTCAATTGTTCTCTGGAAATTAAGCCATTCTAACTGGCATAAGATGAAATCTCAATTAATTTTAATTATTTCTCTAACTATTAAGTATTTTGATAAGTCTTAAAGATATTTATTGGGCATTTTATTTATTCTTTTGAGAGATATTAAAGCCCTTATTTATTGTTTTAAATGGGTCATTTGGTTTGATTATTTGGTTTTTGGGTTATTTTTTCATTTGGGACATTAATCCTCTATCAGATATGTAGGTAACAAATATTGCTCCCATTATGTGCTCTTCCTTTCATTGGATTGTTTCCTTAGCTGTACAGAAACTTTTCCATTTTATAAAGTTGCATTTGTCAGTTGATGATCTTAATTCCTAGGTAAAAGGAGTCCTACTCAGAAAGCCCTTTCTGTCACCTGTATCTTCAAGGACACTACCTGTGGTTTTGTTCTTTGTTTTTCATTTGTTTGTTTGAAGATTTATTTATTTTATGTATATGAGTACACCATTGCGCTCTTCAGACACAACAGAAGATCCCATTACAGATGGTTGTGAGCCACCATGTGGTTGCTGGGAATTGAACTCAGGACCTCTGGGAGAGCAGTTAACCGCTCTTAACCGCTGAGCCATCTCTCCAGCCCCGTGTTTTTTGTTTTTTTTTTAAATAGAAGTTTCAGCATTTGAGATTTCACATTGATATCTTTAGATTCATTTGAAGTTGATTTCTGCACATAATAGTACAAGTGGGTCTAATTTCAAATTTCTAAGTATAAGTTCTTGTTGCTGTGATTAGAGTACCTCATGTTTGTTTCTGCTCCTTTAGTCCATTGATCAAATGCCTGTGTTCACACCAGAACCATCTTGTTCTTTATGAATCTTTCTCCGTAATCTTGAAATCTAGCATTCACATTTTTTTCTGAGTATTGTTTTGCCTGTCATCTAACAATGATCCCTTGTAGTTCCAGATGAATTTTAGATTTTTAAATGTATATTTCTGTGAAGAATATAGGGACTAATTGTGAGTATTCCATTGAATATGTGAGTTGTTTTGTGAGTATAATTATTTTTACAGTATTAATTTTACCAACTCGTAACCACAGTGGGATCATTTCATCTACCAGTGTCTCCATCAGTCTTTCCAAAGACTGAACGTTTTCATTGTAGATGTCTTTCATTACCTTGATTATATACAATCTCTTCTGCATATACTCACTCAGCCATGTTTACTGTTACTGTATTCACAATAGCTAGGCAATAAAAGCAACCTGTAATGTTCTTCCCTGGGTGAACAGATAATGAAATTGTGATACACATGCACAGCAGAATTCTATTTATCTGTAAAGAAAAAAAGCAAATTATGATATTTTCAGGTAAATGGATAGAACTAGAAAATATTATACTGAATGCAGTAACCCCAGTCTCAGATATAAATCTTTACTTGCCAAGTGTGACCTGGAGTCACCACAGAAACTAGAAAATTCAAAAGGAACCATGGGGTGTGGCCAAAGACAGAGCTCTGAACAAGAGAGACCTTAGAACACAGGTACTATGAGGCTAAGATGAAAAATAGAGGGGCAATGATTTAACTGGGAAGGTGAGGAGGCCAAGGGCTGGGAATGAGGCAGAGAAGAGGTAAAAAGAACATTAAGGAGGTTTTAAATAACCTATATCTATTTGAAAATACATTGAGTGTGTATGTGGGGGTTGATGGTGATGAGAAAACAGATCATGAATTTGAGGGGGACCTGGGGAACAGGGAATGAGTGGAGGTCACATGGTGGGGCAAATGATGTAACCATAGCATTCATGAGTGGAAGTAGCAAAAGTTAATCTAACTGGGTTAGATTATCATTCTTGTTCAGATTTGCCTCAAAGAACACAAAATTACATATCATTTGAAGCAGAAGTAAAATATTGGTAAACTGAAGTTCAGCTCTTTAAATAACCATCTTATAATTATATATACGTATGTATGCAAGTATGGATATATTATGTATTTTGTGTGTGTGTATATTTATTGTTAATTTTTCTTTACTTCTCTCAAGATGGCAAAAAATCCTGTTCTCTAGACATCTCTGATCACCACCATCTGATGAGCAAGAGTGTGAAAATCAACGTTTCCAACCACAAATTGCTCCTCTGTTACATATGTCCTCCCCTTGCAACAGTCTTTCCTTGCCTAGCTACAATTGTTCCTGTGTTCAGACACCTTTGCCCAGTAAGCCAGTGTCCATCAAGTTGGTGTTGTGAAGATGCTCTCCTTGGCTCCTACTTTACTTTTCTTCAGAATTTTACTATGTATTCCTTCAGAGACATTACCTAGCCAGATTTATTACAAGACATAGTTGGTGTGCATTGTAGTCCAATGATTTTTACCAGGATCCACCAACCTTCATATCTCAAAATCTGAAACCAATTCTTCTTTTTAGAGTACCCATATTTACACATTGTTGCCAATTTGAGAAATAACCAGACATGCTAAGGATCCATTATTTCTTTGTTTTTAAATTGTGCTAACTCTGCTTATGATTTCCAATTCACCCTTCTCTACTAACTTGAGGCAAAACTTCATTAACCACTACCTAAGATCCAAGGGTCCTTGGTGCTGATAGTCAGTCCTCCATATCAACCCTCATAAAATAATGTATGATATCATGTTAGACAAGCAAGTACTCCATTCCTGAGTTGTACACACTCCCTTGAGGTTATTCTCACACCATATTCTCCTAATCATATCACTCATTTCTCAAGGGTTTCCAGCGAAACTCTGCACATAAGTTTATAACTAAACTTATGTGTAAATTTTCTATTATCTTTAAGATAGCTTTCCTGCTTACCTGATTTACCATCTCTCCTCTGTACCTATTGTTTGCTATGTGAGTTAACAGTTTCTTTATTATTGATTTTGACTAATATGATAGAATCAACCTCTTTAGTCCAAGGAAATTTTCTTTTAGTCTAAGTCAGTAACTTACTAGTGATGAATTTACAGAGAAAAAAACCTTCATTCATACACATACATATATAAAATCAACCCATGGTTATCTTTTTACAGTCTGAAGAGAATTAAAGTAAACAGAAATTTGAGGAGGTAGTTTCTTCAATAAAAGGGGATGTCTCCATTAGTAGTCAAAGCTGTATAGGTAATGGTTTTTACTGTTTAGATCGGGCTGGATAATAGATATTAGAGCAGAATAGTAAAATCTGAGGTGATAATCTGCTGAATTCGAAAAGTTGATAAAGTTTCTTTGATTTGACTTTCACCCCCAGATTTGCTTTGCCATTCTGGATAAAAGTAAATGATATTTTGTAAGAATATTGAGATCCACTGAATTCTGGTAACATTGCTTGACAACTTTGCATAATTTTTTAGCAGCCCTCCAAGGTTAGGGTGAGAGTTTTAAATTTTTATTCAGAACAATGTTGGCTGCTATCATCTGTCACACCTCCTTACTTTATGAAGTACAACTAAAATAGCATCACTTCTGTATACTTTGGCCATCTCGTGATTTTTCAGGCTTCTCCTTCCTCGGATGTAGACCAAAATAAAACCAAAGACAAATTGAAACTAGATTAAAGCAAACTAAAGATACTGTGGTTAAAAAAGGAGAAAGTGGGTAGTGTGCCATAAGGACAATTTCAGTGCAGCCCTGAAGTACGTATAAAAGCAACTCCCATCCATGTCTATGGCACATAAATAGCTTTTCCCATGACCCAGGCAGACTGTGTCACACTGATCTCTTAAGAATATCCTTAAGAGAGAGGTTGCAATGAGGAATCCAAGATTTTCAATGAGAAGGCAGACCCACACCATTGTTAAGAGTCTCATAGTTTTTATGAGGAAGAAGCAGGAAGTGTTGAGAACTACAGCCTTCATAGAAGCTATCACCTGGGGGACTCAAGACTCTTGCAAACTCTTCAACAAACATATCTTTGGGCCTATTCCAAGGAAGCAGCTGCGCTGTTGAAACAGCAAGTGCATATTGCTGTATGGCTCTTAATCGATGATGCCACAACATTAATGCAAATGAGAGCCCTACCATCATTAGAATATATACTATTTAATGGTCAACAGATATGACCTTGAATGAGAAAAGGGAATTCAGCTACTTGGCATTTTGCTCACTATAGATCATAATGGATTAATTAAAATTGTGTAAGGATAATAAAATACCCAAGGTAAATGTAAAACAACACAGAATTGCACTGAACAGCATTAAAATCACCATAGCTGAAAGCTTGCTACACTCTAAAACTGATAGAGCTGGAAAGCAGCCCTGATGAGAAAGCCCAGCTCTGCTCACGTTCTAATCAGACCTCTCCTATGGAGGAGTGCAACTTCCCAATCCGATCAGTTTGAACTACATGAAGAGGCTTCAGAATTTCTTCCTCTGCCAAGTATGCTCACAAAATCAAGTCACCAAGGACTCTGATATTCCATGGGAAGAACACTTTACAGCTTCCATTTAGCTAGGGAAGGACCCAGTAAGTTCTAAGAACCATGTCATACCCTTAAAAAAAACCCTTCACTGCTGGATTTGTTTATTATATCATTGTACGTAAAACAAGAGGTGTCATGTCATCTAGCAACTAGATGACCGTGGAAGCTCAAAACTTGTAACAAAGTTGTACTTTGTGCTTCTTCCAGTTCAGTAACTGTGATTTAGCTCAAGACAGCTATAGTTAAACTCAAATATCATAATTGGTAAAGAGTGAAATTAATACCTGGATGTACATTTTAATATAAGCTTTAGTAGATAACAAGATTGCAATGTGATTTAATCCACTTAGAGTAAGCTAGAAATTAAGTTCAAATGTGCAGCAATTTAAGTCAATTTCCTTGGAGAGAGTAAAAGTGTAATGTAATGACTAAGAGCATTTCTTCAGGGAATTTGGTTTTGGTTGGCTTACTATTGCACAAGGTATGTAATATAGTGTTTGTGTACTGATTTGTTTCTTATATATGCCTGGGCAGATGGGCAAACTGGCTAATAGGGAGGATGGAATGGGTGTATTTCTTTTCTTTTTCTTCTTTCTTTTTTTTCTTCTTTTTAAAAATTCTATTCTTACTCAAACAGAAGCTTGAAGAATTTACCTTTCCTAGATCCATATATGAGGTATCAGTGGAAGCTCACACAATTTAATAAAGCATTAGAAAACTATTGACATATTTATGGATTCATGTAGCCAAGGCTCTCCTCAATCCCTTCATGTAGCAAAGGATGACTTTGAATCTATGCTCTTGGGATCCACTGCCAGACTGCGAGGATGCAAGCATCTACCACTCCACCATGTTTTTTAGGTGCTGGAAATTAAACCCAGAGACTTAAGTATACTTCACCAAATGAACTATATCCCTAGCCCCTTTCTTGTAATTTTTGCATTATATCTGTTTCAGTGAAAAACCCTGAGATAAAATTAAATCCCAAGTTTTCTATGTGATAATTACACACAAAGTTTCTAAACCAGTAGGGAGTATGTCCAAGTCAGAAACAAGGTATTTCAGCTGAACATACTTAGAAATAAGAACCTTCTAGGAGCCTTTACTCCTAGTTCTTTTTTTTCCCCCAAAGTTGATAGTTTTACCAAAATACAAGAAACAGAATATTCTAGAATATTTCTGAGGTGAGTCTCTTGTGTAGTTCTTACTCTCAGCATTTCATTTACAGTTCTTGAACACAAACATAGCCTTAAACATGTGAAGAGAGCCCATGGTTCTCTGTGAAGCTACTGGTCATAGGATATGCAATTTGAAAGAGCAGTTAAATAAAGCATACTCACTTCAGAATATTTTCTCCTGCTTCCCAAGTGTATTTTATTGACTATTTCCAAAGAAAATGTGTGAGCTAGCTATCTTAGTATTTTCATTTTAGAAAACTCCTAGGAGTTAGTCTGCCAGCTAGAGGAATTGCCAAGTAAAACCACAGGAACTGATTTAATTGCAATGGAGGAAAAGAGTAGAGAATGAGATCAAGTCAACATTTAAAAGTAGTGGAGATAAGTGGGGATGGATGTTCACAGAGGTGTGGATGACAAATATGGTGACCCACTGAATCAAAGTAAGTGTTAAGGAGAAGGTACTGTGATTGTTTGGAAAAGAAACATCATCAATACTTGATACATTAGGTCCCCAACTACCCTTGTACTTTCCTCCACTAAAGAATCCAATATAAGATTCAGCATGCTGTGTTTTATATTTCGGAAAGCCATATCTTGTGAGAAAGAATTTTTTTAAAAAATAGGCATGAATTCAGAGGAGATAGAAATCCCCATAGTTGTTATTCTTGTGTTCAGAATAATCAGTGCTGGCTGGAATTATCTATCTGCTTTATGGTATATAATATCTAATTTTTAAGCATTCACTCGTCAGACATAAGTTTGTGAGCTACTCTATGTGTAAAGGATATGATTTTTTCTCTTGTGGAAGCCATAGCCTGTTTATGTAGTAAATTGAGTATGAAGAAAAATTATAAGATGGAATTTGCCTCTAAGAACGCAAAGGATCATAGACAGACAGAAGAAATAAATTCTTCAGTTCTTTGTGTAAACATGGAATATTGCCAAATCGTCTCTGTAGAGGTGACTTGTGAGTTGGATTTCAAAAGGCGTTGCAATGTAGGAAAAAGCATTTCAATTAATGTGTGTTGAGAGGAGTGATTTTGACAAAAAAAAATAGCATGTGATACAAAGAGGACTGAAAATTGTCACAAGGTATGGCTTGAATGGTAAGAGTCATCTAAGATTTTGATAAACAAGGAGAAACAGAGAGAGTTGTGCAGTGGGAAATCTAGGAGGGGCTCATGCATGGAATTTCAAACATGTGTGTCAAAAATGTGTGTCAGAAAGTACACTCTCAGTGATGTCGAGAATGAAGGTCAAGGAGATGGAAGACTTGATGTGGTCCTCTGGGTTTCCTAAGGACACTAACAAGATAGGAGAGAAAGATGGGTGCATAAAAATGTCTCTTATTCAACTTGGGAGCCTGGATGCCCAGGTTCTTTGACACTCTGAAATGGTAACTGTATAACTCAACAGCAGTGTCTTTAAGAATGGAAAAAGGCTGCTGGGAAAGAGTATCTCATTGTGTGAAGGAGACAGTCTGTCTTCTCTGGAGAAGGGCCGTCCTACACTATGGGCTTTCTATTGGACACACGGATTTGGCTCTTTTTCTACCACTTGGCATAGCTGGAGAACTTGAGCAAGGTGCTTTCCACTGCTGCCCTGTAAAAACAGAAAAATCCCAGTGCCCTTCTTTAAATGTTACTCTGTCATGAGCATTAAAGGAGGAAATAGAGCTTTGTGTCATACCTCTGCTGGCACATCTGAAATGCCAGCAAGAATGAGGATTAGAGCAACAAGTGACAGACAGGCTGACAACCCTTCCTCTCCCCTCTTTGAGCAAGGCATCAGGTTGTTTATTCAGTGGATATGGAGTTTCAGGAGGATCAGCTAAAGACAGAAGTTAAGTTTGTTTGTTTGTTTGTTTTTAATAGTCTGTTTTCAAAAGACCCAGGACCATTCCATTAAAATTGTTTATTTCATTAATGAGGGTTGTTAGGACAATGTCCTGAGACAGATGCATGGGTGAGCACCATCTTGAATTCCCGACTTCAATACTACATAAAGACACATGGTGATAGAAAGCATCTTGACATTCACATACAGAGTCATCACATCATCAAGGAAGTATAGCCTATAAGAGTTGACAGAAGCATCCCAGGTTACAGTGGAGCAGGGCGAGACAAAGACAGAAAGGAAAGGGGGAAAAAGCTGTTAAATACACCAAGCAGCAGGAAGACCTTGGGGGTAATGCACAAGAAATTAACACGGAGTAGAATCTCCGTGTACAGCTACAGCCTTGGAGACTGCAATTAAGTGCTTTTAACAAGGCTCCAGTAGTCTGGTACTAAATGTGGAAATTCTAACTTAATGAAATGTCATGGGGCCCCCGCTTCTAACAATCTATGCCCTGGATGCCAAATGGAGCTTCACCTGCTGGAGAAACAGTTACGGAGGAAAAGAACAAAAAGCCTGCCAGCTGTTAGGAAATAGAACAGAATGAGGCCCCGGGCCCTCGGGGAGGCAGAAAATTAACACAGCCTCTGTGTCTTGTTATGTTTTCCTTACCACTGTGATTTTTCTCTTCTGAATTTAAAATTGTACATTTCCCACTGGGTAAGAGTCTTTTAGAAAAATAGTACTGGCCCCGGAGTCCGGACACTGCAGATTCGAAGGTCAGCTTGGGAATTAGATTGTATCAGGCTAGGGATGAGGTGCAGCTTGCAAGGAATTCTAATAACTGCTTTTATTATCTGCTTCGGTATTTTTCTTAAATTCACAATTTATATTCCCAGGTGGTCCATTAACCTAGCTATTCAAGGATCTCCTCAAAAGAAACAGCTTTCTCTGTATCTTATCTATAGTCATCCTTACAATGTCCTGCAGAGACTCCCGAACATAGCATCCGGCTTCATTTTCTCCATGGCATTTCTTAGCCCATAAAATGTTATTCGTCTATTAATTATTTACTGATAACTCTGTCCTGCACACTCTTAGTAGAAGTTCCATGTGAGCAGGAATCATGCCCTTCTATTTTTGACACAGTTCTACCCAACCCTGAGTGTAGCCTTGAGAATGAACTCAGTGCTCCAGAAAGATGCTAGGACTCAACTTTTCAGTGTAGATATGAAAATGACTTCTGAACTCTTTATACCAGTCCCAGTTTTCTTCCCTGCTGTCTTTATTGCATGTAGTTCAGATAATACTAGGTCTATATGTTAATTGGTAGATAACAGAAGATTACAGTAGGACAATTTCAGATATTTTAAGATATGAAATTCATGTATTTTCCTACTTAGGTTTGTTTTTTTTTTCTTTTAAACAAAAAGATATGTGTGTTTCATTGCTTTATTTTCTTCTTTCTAGTCCCCATTTCTACCTGTCACTATGTTTCGAATTCAGTCCCATTACTCAATTGTCAATGTTTTACACAAGCACGCATGCATGCATGCGCATGCACTCACGTGTGCATGTGCACCGATGTACACAGTCTTGCTAAGTCTATCCTTGTATGTATATGTTTTCAGGGCTGACCAATGAATACTGAACAATCACTGAAGGAGCTCACACTAGGAAGACAAATTCTCCTGTTTCAGGTATTCCTCAGTTACCTGTAGTTAATTTTTTACAGTGGAGAACCATGAGATTTCTCCCTTTCATGTAAATAGAACTTTTAGTATTCCTGTTCAGGTCTTATTTGGGCAGCCATATTGTTGATAATTGATTGTTGAAATCTTTCTCTAATTTCCAGGAGACAACATCACAGGAGATTTTCTGATCCTCTGGCTTCTGTATCTTCCCTCCCACAATGTTTCTTGAACCTTACATGCAGGAGTTGTGTTGTATATATTTCCATGGTCTAGGCATATTGTGATGAATTGTAGTATGCATTTTGACCAGTTGTGGTTTTCTGGAATGACCTTCATCTGTTGAAGAGAAGCTTTTATGATGAGGGATGTGTCTAATTCTAATAGAGCACATAAGTATCTTTAGTGACATTTTATACTTTTAAGGGTTAGATCTATTTTAAATTAAGTTTATGTATTTCAGGTTTTGCTATTGATATAAATAGCTCTCATTTTCTTCATTTCAAGGGTTAGTTGCTAATACTAGCTAGGCATGTACTATTGGTTCATATTATAGCCTTCAAATATGCTAACTGCTAGGCCCAATACCTCATTTTTCAGTGTCTATAAAAGATTTTACATAGGTATATAGCAATTTCAAATAGAATTTTACTTACTTTCTGGTACTTTTTTTTTTGCGTTTTATTCTTGACATTGTGCCAAGCAGGACTTTCAGTAAAAAAAAATTAATGACAAATGGAAACACCCTTGTGCTGTCAGAGACCTCACATGGAGGCAACTCATCATGGAAACTGATATTAGTTCTGTTTTTTATACTGGAAAAAGATGTTTCCTCTTATTTCCATTCCCTAAAACAACAATTGCTTAGAGTACTTACTACCTATGGCTTCACAGTTAGGTAGAATTTAATTGAGTAATGTCATCTGAGTCCTTTATGGGAATTTAAGTGTAAATCTGCCTATTTACTAGAAATGAGCAAGTGAATAATTTGCTTATGTTGTTGTTGTTGTGCTTATGTTGTTGTTTTTGACTAGTTGAGGCTCCTGTCTTATTCACTTATATATTTATAAATATTCACTTTTCCTATTCCTTGAACAGATTTTATACTTCTCAATTTTTAATTCTGGTAGGTTAGTTAGTCATGTATTCATGGTTTTAGCTCTGTGTTATCTGAATCCAGGGGTCTAAATCTATTGCTTAGATTGAATTGAATTAGCCTGAAGCAATACCATACTGCTTCAAAGGTAACAGATTCTTAATCATTTAAAGCCAAGAAGCATGATGCCTGTATCTCTGTTCCTTTTGAAGATATTGTTGTCTTTTTTGAGTCTATATATGTTTCAGCATCTCATTTGATTTTCAGTTTAGAATGCCATTATGATTGATAACAAATGCCTTAATCATTTAGGGGTAATTGCTGACAGTTTATATTTTTTGTATGTTTAAAAAATAGTCATATATCCTGGTGTGTATGTGTTGTCTTTTACTGATGAATAACAGCATTTATCAGCCTGTTTACAATATGGAGTACTCTACAAAAATTTTTTTTTGCATAGTTCTGTTTTCACTGGATTTGTAATTATAACATCGAATTACATGGCATGTACTAGCTTTGTATTCAGAAACCTGTCCCTGGTGTCTGGTTTAGGGTAAGTTCTGCACCTGCTTCTGTCTAGTAGTGTTTCCCTGTTCTTGGTGGCTCCATGGTATTTAGAATGTGTTGGGGACTCTATGATTTCTGAAGTAAAATTACTCACAAACCTATGAAAAGCTGAAAGAGGGCCATTCTACTGTCATGGAGAACCAAGACAGAGATTTTTTCTTCCATCTCCTTTGTCATTTACTAAGGAGAGAGGTGATAGTGAGTCACTGTATGCTAGTGCAAACATATGTGTTTTCAGTGACCTGTACTCCTGCATCTTCTTTATCAACTTTGACCAGGTAATACAGAAACATTGTTTCTTGTGTGATCTTCAAAAAGGCTCACTGTTAGGCACATATTTCAATCTTTTCAGGGCGAAGTCAGACAGTTCCTAGTCTGTCAAGTTTATGGTGAGATTATTAAGAAATCCTTTTAACTCTCAGGATATCTAGTTTGGTAAATTGAGCAATGTAGCAGGGATTGTTCTGGGTACACATGAGAATCACACATATACTGTTTTAGAGTACAACAATTGTAAATTGGCTTTGGACATGATTAATAAATGGTATTTCTGGCTGCACTGTCTTTATTGACTTTTGACTATTTGCTACATTACTTGTGTGAAGAATGTTGGAGTTACATTACATTACAGATATATAACATTTTACTTTCAGTTTTGTATGTTTGAACACTTAAAAATTATTGTTTGACTGTTTCATGTCTTTATGACTATAACCCTTTTTCACAAGTTCCATTCCATATTTGTGTCTTTTTTATTTGGTTGCATGGCCCACTGAGTTGAATTATATTTTCTTCACCAAGCACAGGTGGTGGTTACATACTCCATCGAGGCTGAGAAGTGGCTAAATCATTGAGGAAACTGGAGTCCACTCTACTCTCCTAAGGTGGGCAGCTTTATCACCCTATCCAGTGCTCAGGAACCATCAAAGAAGATAGGAGGAGGTACCAGCAGAAGGTGGCTGTTGTTCCTGACACTCTTGAGCTCACTGAAGTTGTGGCTAGCTGTACAAGACCAGTTGAGGATGATGATGATTTATGCATTTTGAAATTTTGTGATCACACTCATTTATATTTGATATAATTTTATCATCCAAATAAAGCAGCCATTTGGCATTTAAATCTTCTTTTTAAGTAAAAACAAAACAAAAACAAAAAATAATGAACCCATATTTGCTTACTAGTAGTATTGTTGAAGCATTCTGTAAAGGACATTGATTTGACTGAAGTCATTACAATGAAAACACTCTACTTGAAGTCTATCAGTTTATATTTGGCCACCTCAAGGTAATGGATTCTTTTTGGGTAGACAACAAATGTTACACCCAAACGCTAATGTTTAAAAAGCAAGATGTATTCAACAAAACAGAAATAGCTGATGAAAGTTAGGCCCTGCAATCAGTTTCAGGTGATTATAATTTCTTCCCATGTTCACATCCAGAGCTCCTCTCTACAATTTAGCCTCCCAACCAAAAATGCTACACATGAGAAACAATCACTAACAGGAAAAATACAAAGCTTATATAATTGGCATACAAATACACTTATGTGTGAGCAAGCAGGGACCACAGTGAGTAGATGCATAATCTGGGCTTGCAAGGCAGTTCAGTCAGTGAAGAAGTGCTGTCAAGCCTGAGGACCTGAATTAGATTCCTAGGTCTATGTGATGGAAGGAGAGGATTGGCTTGCACAAGTTGTGCTCTAACTGACACACACACACACACACACACACACACACACACACACACACACACGAACCAAATTGAAAGCTTCCTATATTATTATAGAGAATGGAAGAAGTGTTTAAAATTGAATGTTGTTTCTGTTTAAAAAATTATTAGCTCTTTGTGAATTTTGTTTACTTTGTTTAGGTTATATCCATGTGCCCTAAGTCTTCCCTGATCTATTTCTGTGTCTCATAACAAAAATAGCTTTCCTTCCCAGCTCATTTTTTTGTCTCAAAAAACAAACAAAGAAAGAAACAAACAAAAACCATCAAGACCAATTTGTGACGGGCAAATGATCATCTAATATTCTTAATTGTGTTGCCTTCCAATGGAACCTGGTCCAGTTGCCACTGCTTACATTCAGAGAAAAATTAACTTGCCATCTTCCAGCAGCTAGCACTTGTCATTAGCTACTCAGCTATGGGTAGGTCCTCATGAACAACTTCAATTCCCATGTTTATTTGGTTTTCACAGGCTTTGCATACACTATTAAAACCACTCTGAGTTCATATACACAGTTGTCCTGATATATGCCCAAGACACTATTTACTTGTGGTCATCTACCACTTCTGCCTCTTACACTTTTACTGTATACAATGGTCACTAAGGCTGGGTAGAAAGGCCTGCATTATATATGCTGCATTTAGGGCGGGGCATTCTTCAGGCTCCCATTCTATGAACCTTGGCCAGCTTCTGTGTTAATTGCTCCCTACTGCTAAAAGAGGCTTATATGAGGGTTGAGAGATGCATTAATTTATGGGTAGAGCAATAACCCATGAAGAATCAATGTAACATATCCGTTTATCAGAATGATAGTAGTAGGTTCCCTGTTAGAGCCTATGGTATGCCTAGACACATGTTCTAGTATTAACAATTGTGTCAAGTATGACTTTTCCCTTATTGGATATGAATTAAAGTCAATCAGAATATGGTTGATTATTCCCATGATGTATATGCCACAATTGTCCCACTATAGGTATGTCTTGCCTGGCCAAGACATTATTGCCAGTCATTATTGTAGACCATAGGATTCAGAGATGGGTAAGGTTCATGATTACTTTTCTCCTCTAGTAATGTGCATAGCATCTTTCAACACCATGAAAGTTAGCCAGTAGGTAAAAAGCTTCCATATGAGTGCCAGGTAGATTTCTCTATGCTCTACAGGTCGAGTATGTAGTGTCTTCAGCAACATCAACTTACCATCAAGCTCTGGAGGGTAATTAGTCCAAGTAACAATGCAAAGAATCTGTAATGTCCAGAGATCTATGAGACCTCACTTGCCCATGACTACAGAAGGGGCATACTATTCTTTGCATTTGGCTATTTATTTGATACCTATGTTACCTAAGAGGGACATTGTTACCCTGTTTATGTATATTTTAGAAAACATTTAAGCTAGTAGGTTTTTATTACCTTTTTCAAATTCTTTTTGTGTTATTTACTGCTCCCTGGTATCCTTCCCTTGCTCTCCTTTCCCCCTGCCAACTTAATATTTCCTGTTTTGTTACTCCCTTCTAATCTTTTCAAACAGTACACCACATCATCTCTCCTTAGGAAGAACAACAAAATCAACCAACCAGACCCCTGAGAGCCCCCAGGAACTAAACTACCAACTAAAAAGTCCACATGGGGGGACCCATGGCTCCAGCTGCATATGTAGCAGAGGATGGCCTTGTCTGGCATCAATGAGAGTGAAGGCCCTTGGTCCTGTGGAGGCTTGGTATCCCAGTGTAAGGGAATGCTAGGGTGGTGAGGTGGGAGTGGGTAAGTGGGTGGGGGAGCACCCTCATAGAAGTAGGGGAAGGGGGGGAGGGATAGGGGATTTGCGAAAGAGAAACCTGGAATGGGGATAACATTTGAAATGTAAATAAATAAAATATCCAATAAACAAAAGACACATTGCTTGAATTCCCTTAGTAAATATCTGACTTCCTTAGATACTAAAACAAAACAAAACAAAAGTTACTAAAACAAAACAAAACAAAAGTTACTAAAACAAAACAAAACAAAACAAAACAAAAACAGCCTACACATTTCTGCAGATTCAAAGCTAATGTTCACAAATGAGACAACACAAGAATATGGTTTCTGGGACCAAGGTTGGCTCACAACTGCCTATATTTCCAGATCTAGGAAATCCAACAGTTTCTAGATATTTCAGGTATCTCATATGGACATACTCACATGGGCATACCCTGCATGACACAGACACATGTAAAATAGCATACCCACCCTCAAATGAATTTTGTTATCTAAGTGAAAGTCTCTACTGTGATACCTGAAATCCATTAGCATGGAAATACAGGCAGTAGTCTCTCTCTCTCTCTCTCTCTCTCTCTCTCTCTCTCTCTCTCTCTCTCTCTCTCTCTCTCTCTTTCTCTCTCTCTCTCTCTCTCTCTCTCTGTAACCTTAAAGGCACCACCACTGGAAAGTCCATTCAGAATGCTTGTTGGTGTAGCTAAGCTGGAATGCTAGCACTGATCTGGGAGCTGTTCAGACATGGCTCAGTTACAGTGTATTTACAATCTTGGAGTGTCCTATATAATGCTACTTTTGACATTTTCCCAGGTCTTCGAATTTTTCTGTCAATTTGTTGCTCTGTAAAGGTCCTGATTAATACTTATTTCATTATGATTATTTTTCAGAAGAGCCCATAAATACACTATTTTTTTCTGGCTAGAATTTGACCCTTTTCCTTTCTGAACCTGAGCCACTGGAACATAACAAGTCTAGTGAACTTGAAAGTTCTTCCCCGAGCCTGTGAATCATCAAAAAAAAAAAAAAAATGTCATCTTGCATAAGGAATACCTAAAGCCAATCTTTGTCCCCATTTCAAGCACAAATTTCTTGGCACATTATTGGCACAGGAAATTATTTTGCCTTTTTTTTTTAAGTCATTTTACTGCTCCATTGATAAAGCACCATGACCAAAGAAACTTACAGAGCAAAGAGTTTATTTGAGTTTACATTTGTAAGTGCATAAGAATCCATCATGGCTGGGAAGTCGGGCAGGCAGTGCACAGCTGTAAGTCACATAGAGGCCAGAGCCAAAGCTAAGAGAACATATCTTGAATCTCCACCATGAAGCAGGGAGATGAACCTGGAAAGGGCACAGGGACTTGAAACTCTCAAAGTCTTATTCTAGTAATGTACTTCCTCCCACAAGGCCACGATTCTCAAGCCTTCCAAAGAGTACCAACAACTGAGTATCAAGTGTTCAAAGATATGAACCTATGGGAAATGTGCTCATTCAAACCATCCCACTCCTGCTGTATCTAAGATTTCAAGCACGTATATTGTTTCTCTGTGTTTTAACACAATCTCTCTTAGAATCTTTAATAAGATCCCATCTTTTACAGTTTTTATAACCTAGTGTCATGCCAGAGCAGACTTTCCAGTACCCTCCAGGAGTCAGTCAAGAACAACTGGCTTATAAGTGCATGCGATACACATTTGTTGAAAATCTTCTCACCCTGATACTGCGTGCTGCACTACCCATTCTCATATTGTAGCCAGTCTGTCTAGGTCCCTGCTTCTTGTCCACAGCTGTAACATCATCCCTCACATCCAACAATGCTTTCTGAGATGGTAATATTGAACATCAGTGCCTCACTTGATGCTAAATATCATTTCCATCCTTTCTTCTTAATCTGTCTTCTTTTGTATTTAAAGTAGATTTCCTGGAGACTCTACTACAGTTGGTTGGATCTTTATTTTTATTTGAATTGACAACATATATTCGGAATGTATTTCATCATTCCATTTGGCATCATTATTGATGACTTGGTTTTTATTGAGTTACTATGAATTTATTTCTCCATCACTGCCAACTTTATATCCTTTTTGTTTTAAATATTTGGAGTACCATAAATAGGTTTTATTTCATTTTATCCTGAGCAATAAAATGACTTTCAGTTGTTCTGTAACAGCCTTTGAGTACCATATAGTTAATTCCTTCCTGTTTCTGACATTTTTTGCAGACCTTTTGTATCTCTTTGTACTATGAAGTTATTCTCATTTCTTTATATTTAGCCTTTTAGTTACTATTTATATTATTAATAAATTAACTTATTTCTGAGACAAAGTCTAGTGTTGTCTAAGCTCACACTCATTTTGTAGCAGAGGATGGTCATGACTTTTTATCTTCCTTCTTCTACTTCTAAAGTACATGGATTATGTGTCACCATTCTGGGCTTTAGATTAAATCCAGGGCCTTATGCGTTATCAGAAGATCCTCTACCAAGTAAGCCACAGCTTGCAAAGAGTATTTTAAAGTGGTTAATATTAAAGATACTGTTGTATTTTGTATACATGTATAATTGTCCTTGCTTTTCTCATATCTGGTTGAGATCCATTTCTAGCTAATGTCATTTCTCATATTCATTCAGAGCACTCTTTAATATTTTTGCTAGTGTAACTCTAACAGTGATAAACTACCATACCTTTTATTTCTCTGGAAGTGTTCCATTACCACGTTTGAGAGGTATGCTCATTGGATTGTCAGTCTGTGCTGACAGAATACATGGGAATTTTTCCACTTAGCATTGTAAACTTATCACTCTATTCTATTGTTCTTGACATAGATTTTTATAAGTTTTCTTCAGTAATTTTAAACTTTTTTCTCTAATATAAAGTATATATTTTTTTTTTGCTTCTGTGACCTGTCACCTGAAATTTTAGCAATTTGATTATGATTTGCTTTGGTAGCTTCACTTTAATTCTTCCTAGGGTTTGTTGAGTGTCTTGACTATTAATGCTTATACTTTCATAGATTTGAGAAAACTGAGTTCTGATTCCTCAGATGGTTTTTAACATCAGCTCTCCCCACTCATATGCCTTTCATTATATGCACATAACACCACTTAGTTTTTTCCTCAGAAATTCTGATGCTCATTCTTTTTCTCTGAGGTTCTTCTGTTGGCTCAATTTTTTGTTGTTATAAGCGTACCTGACGTTTGGTTGGTTGGTTGGTTGGTTTTGTATTATATGTATGTAATATTAATCCCATTGAGAATCTATATCAGTGAAGTTAGTGTATTTTTCACATATGTCTCTTTTTCTTATTTCCCACATCTCTGTCCTTGTGTCTACATATTTGTCTTGACTATTCTGAGCGTAGGTCCATTTTACTAGTCTCAGTTCATTCTTTATTTCCAAGTCGATTTTGTAAATATTTCTGTCTTTGTTGTTGCTCACATGGTGAGCTTTCTCAGTTTTGGACTTTGTGGTTTTGAATGCTATTTTCACCTGGAGATAAAGACAGTTCAAGAACTGTCGTTTATTTTAAGATTGCTAGGATTAAAGTGAAGGTTTCCTGGGATGGTCTAATTTCTCTCAAATTCATTCATCACTGGTTGTCCTTCAGATTATTATTCGTTAAAATTATGCCCTGTACTTTCTAGGGAAGAGAAATGACTTCTTTTGTTTCTTTTTGTTTTTGTTTTTGAGACAGGGTTTCTCTGTGTACTGGAACTCACTCTGTAGACCAGGCTGGCCTCAAACTCAGAAATCCACCTGCCTCTACCTCCCAATCACTGGGATTAAAGGCATGCGCCACCACTGCCCGGCGAGAAGTGACTTCTTGATGGGGAAGGCCTATGAGCTTTCCTTCCACTCTGTTATAATGTGGCCCCTGTTTCCTTTCAGGCCTGTGATAACATAACCCTTAGTTCAGTTCTGGAAAAGATGGTAGTGGACATAAATCTCATAGGGAGTGATGAGATGCCTACTCAGTCCCCTTCCTCCTCTCTGGCACTCATCTCTGAAAATCCCAACTGCCTTGACCTATCTGGGCACAGATCCATCTCCTCATGTCAAGGGGACCAGGGTGTTCTGTATGATATCCTCTTAGCTCTACAGCCTGGTCACTGACTCAACCAGTTCCCTGGGGTCATCAAAAATCTTGCCATTTCCATTACTCCACCCAGAGATAATGACCATGTATGGCCAATCTCTTGTGCTTGCATCATCATAAATATGCTATCTTATTTTTCATTTGTGATGAGAGAGACTAGTTCCTTGTACTTAATAGACACAGATGCAACTAGAATTCCACTGTCTTCATGAGACATTTATTTTTACACTGCCATTAGCGGTGTTTCATTGTAGTGTTTTACCTACTATTGTACCAGTTCTCTTCCACAGTCTTATAAGCTGTCAAATTGGTTTCTGCTTCATGTTTCTCCTGTAGCTTGACATATGTGTTACACAGACTTGCCATCAACATTACTCCAATGAGTTTTATCACAATAAATACAAGTACCATCCTCTCATTGCTAGGGACAAGTGCTGGAGTGATCCTTACCATTCGTTCCCTTATACTCCATATTCAAGTGATGAGATATTCTGTTACAATTGCTGTTCAAGTGCATTCAAGTCTATTCTGTACTTACCACCTCTGCCAGCATAGCCCTAGCTTAAAGCAAACTGAACTTTCTGGTTGTTAATTTGTTGATTTATTTTGGAATATTCCAATATAAGTTTATTATTCTTTGTATATAATTAAGGATAATCATTTAGTAGCAAGGAAAACTGACCTACACTTCTGCCAAATTCTTAAGTGGTTTTCACTCTTACCTGAAAAAAAAAAATGTCCCAAGGCAGTAAGTAACAAATAAATCTCTTTTACTGCATCCCTTCCAAATTAGTCTTTGATTGTTTCTTGTCTTATTAGTGTCACTATAATCAATTAATATAAATATGATGAATATTCAAAAAGTATGTGTTGAAATAACAATGAATGACTACAATTTTGTTACATTTCACCAAATAAACACTGGCACGTGAAAGGATGAATGCTGGAATACACCAGTCTAGGCTGAGACATGGATTGTAATCAAGGAGGTTTTTGTACTGAAAAAAATAATTCAAGCAGGATTTGATGTTTTCTTCATTTAATCTGAGGTGTTACTAGTTGAAATCATGGCTTGTGTTTCTATCAATCACATACCCTCCAGGTCTCAGGATATTTATGTTTTAATTAGATTAAGGAAATATATTACCTATGTAATATATTTCTAATTTCTTTCAGTTCTTCTCTTTTACATTTCTGGAACAGTTTGCTGCTAATCTATAAAATGGTTTTTTTCTGACTTTTGTGAATTAGCTTATCCTCAGTATCCCTGTGAGTAGTTTGTAATAGATCTTAAATGAATGTTCTGCTTGAGTATCAAAGGCCCCTACTTTAAACACTCAAGCTTTGAATGTTTTTTAGTCAAAACTCAAGCATCCATGAACTTCTCTATTGACCTTTAAGTTTAATATTATTTTTAGCCCAGCCAGTCACTAAATATGACCAGAAATCAACTGTTTTCCTTTTAGATTTCTCAATCTATTTAATACTAGAGAACCTATTTAATACTAGAGTAAGTTCAAATCCATTCTATTCCCAATTATTCATACTAGGCAATGTTTGCTTTGAAACAGGTAGATTTTGTTTGATCCTAAGAATTACTTATCATTTAGAATATCTGAAGCTCTGCTTTAAATCTGTGAATATATTTTTACCCAAATTAAAACTAAGAATTTTATGCTTATTCACATTATTTACTTGAGTAATTGATTGAATATCTATAACTTTCCTCCTGGTGAATACTTGTATTGAAATCATTTTGCCCCATCTGATGATGAAAGGAGGTAGGGCCTTGTAAGATAATCACAACACATGGGTAGATCCTCATGATTCAAATTAGTATGTTATAGAGCAAAATGATAGCAAGGAATTTTGTACTTTTTAAATCTTTGTTTTCTGACATGTGATGACACAGTGAAGTTTGGATCATCCCTCAGAAGTGGTCTCTTGTAAGAAGACAACCATGCTGATTTCCTCACCCCAAATGTTAGTCTAAAGAATACCTTTTAACTCTGGTTAGGTTTTATGGCAGGGGTGTTATTTTTGTTTGCTTGCTTGTTGTTGTTAGTTTCCCACTCTATCTTTTATTACTTTCTTACTGTTTTGTTGTTTAATTAGTTCTTTGACAACCTTATCATGTACATTATATGTTCTGGTTACTCTTGTCCTCCATTCCATCATCTCCCTCCCATCTCATTACCTAAAAACACTCTACCCGTCACTTTCTAAGATCCGTGACTTTTGGGTTTGTTTTGGAACCATTTAGTTTAAACAGAGCCATGTTTGTTATGATTGAATTGTGACTATCCATTGTGGATTGACAAACTCAACAGTGAAAACATATCTGAGCAAAGTGCCAGCCCTTTCACTAACTCTTACAGTGAGGGTCATGCATCCTGCAGGTCCTTCTTCTCTTCACATATGACTGTAAATGGACCTACTTTTAGATATACCCAGTACAGTTATCCACAGTTGTTTATGGTTTGCTATAATAATGGTGGACTGTTATACAGTAAATAGGATTCCCAGCTCCTCTCTAAATCTTCTGGCTCTCACCCATCTCTGCTACAGTGTTCTCTGATCCTTGAAGAGGATGTTTTTATGTCACCAAGGATATGGTGGTTATTGATAGCCTCCTGAAAAAGGTAAGGTAGAAATTGGTTCCAACAGAAACTGAGGCATTGCAATATCAAATACGTGAAAACATAGAAACAGCTTTAAAATCAATTCACAGGCACAGGATGCAGGAATTTTATGATGCATGATGAAGGAGTCAAGATTGCTAGGAAATGATTTTTAAAGGATATTCTAGAGACATCTCAGAAATTCAGGAGGAAAGGGACAGGGTCACTTTTCTTCTCTTAGAGGAGACATAGATCATTGATCATTATAGCCAGAACATTGATAGATGGATAAATACTAAAAGCCATTCTAACGAATTCTCTGGTAGAAATGTATAAACAGCGATTTTGGTTATAAGGTAACAAAGACATTACTATGTTGTGTTCATGTCTAATATGTTATAGTAGTATAATTTTAAAAGGATTTAAATTGAATATTTCCAACTAGGTGATCTAAGTAAGATGATGGAAGAATGACTTGGAACCTTCTGATTGAAAACAGGTTATAAAAAGTAAAAGAATTGAACAGTGATTGGTTCAGAAAATGTTTAACATTTCCTGTGATTTGTTATAATTCTGAAAAAATAAAATATAACAAATATATTCTCATATAAAATATAGAATTATTAAGCAGAGAGTAACTAAGATGTAAGGATTTATAAAATCTTCACCTCCCTTATGTTGAAAAAATAAGAAAATAAAAAGTAGGGTTAGAATAGAACAACATCAACTGTATAGCCATGGGATGCTTTGGTACTAAGATGTCAGTCATGAATTCCATACTCAGATACTCCAATGATGTCCTACAGCTTCAAACTGAAAGAGACAGACAGAATAAGGTATAAGAAGTGGGGTTATTTATTGAATATTTTGTAACTTTAGGTATATTTAACTGTTAGTCTGCTTCATTTTTTTAAGATAATGGAAGAAGGACTCAAATATCAATTTATAAATTTTCAGGGCTGCTATTTTAATTTAGAGGTACAGGTGCCACATTTTTTTTGATAGGCTAGATGATGCCTTTAGTTTTAGGGATTGGGTTCTGGGCATAAGAGAAGACTCAGGACTGCTATCTTGTTGGATCTGGTGGATAGAATACAACTAAGGTAATCTAGATAGCAGAAAATTGAACTAAAGTGGGATACTGTCAGATTTTAAATCTCATGAGGTATTCCTTGCTGAGGTTTGGTTTTTGTGGGCTTCAATCCTGCCTTTCTTGTTTTCTGTCTTTGTGTTTTTATTAGAAATAACTAGCCAATGCCTATTCCACAACTGTGTTTTGGAAAGATATAACATGTTTATTTTTACAGACTTTCAGTTGGAAAAGAATTTTGCTTAAGGATGAAGTTCTGTGCATCTTTCTTATGCATGATTTTTATGATGTTTGATAACACTTAAGCTTTTGACCTTGAAGTTATTATATTCAAAGGCTGTAGTTAATGTATTTGATTTGTGAGAAGGACATATGTTTGAGGAACCAAACAAGGGTACCACTAATTGATAACTAAGTGTGTATTGCTTATAATTCATCCAGCACATAGTGCTTTGTTGTAGCAACCTCAGTTGACTAAGACAAATGGCTTACATGGCTATTATTTTTTTTTTCTGAGTTAAACCTTGAGCCTTAGACTCTAAGGTCATTCTTCAATGCACCCACCCCTCCTGCCAACTCTAGCATGTCACAATCCATTCTTTTTCACCCAACCTCCCCTTAGTGGCACAGATTACAACTGTTTTCAATTAATGTACAATGCAATGCTAATTAGTTTTTGCTTCTGTTGTTGTTATGGTTGTTGAGATTTTTTTTTTTAGTTCTTTCTACTTTTACTACTTAAATTATAATTGAATTGGTTATGGATGGCTCTGCTTGCAACTTCCAAATGACTCCAGAAAAGAATCTGAGTTGCAGTTGTTTTAAGAAATGCAGCTGTTCTCTGACACACTTCATAGGTGTTAACTTCACTCTTTCAGCTAGGTTTTTATAAAATTTCTTAATTTCATTCTACTATTAGTTTTAGCTATCAATTCAGTAGCAACAATGCCAAACTCTTTTCTGTTCACTGAGGTTTCAAATGCGCCTTGAAAAAGTGAATATTCTTTGAGCATCAAAACAAATGATAGGACAGAAGTTTCTTCTGATCTGATATAACTCTTAAAATGCACCTTGAACGACATGACTTCTTTCTCCAAACAGCACACTCCTTTGAACTCACTGCAAAGAGTATCACAAGACCTTGATACTGGATGTTAAAGCTTTCTCTGAAGGTCTTCAGTTTATGACCTGTATATCATCCTAAGCTTGACAACTCTGTTGAAGGAAAAGATTACACTATCTTTTTCTTCTACTGAGCACTCAAGATATACTAAAATACATTTTAAATATGTAGAAAGACATTTTCTGTCCTTTTTCTAGTTGGGTAGGTGAAATTATAATGTTGTTGAAAGTTGTATCATGGTGCTTGCCTCTTTCCTGCTATGTCCTCATGCTGCCTCTTCTGGTAACCAGTTCACCTTTCTTTTGTGTTTATCATATTAACATCCATGATTTGTTTGTTGTAAAGCTGGTCTTATTTCAACAATGCCAGATCTTCCCTAGTGAGTTTTTACATCCATGTTCAGTACATGGCACATACATGTCAGCTCCATGACAGTTTACTGCTGTTGGGCATTGAGTGTGAGCATTGTATTAGCCAAATGATCATATCTTGATTTTGCTCGATTTTCTCTGGGAACAGAAAAAGTCAATTCAAATTGCTATTCTCTGTCTTTACATCACAAAACTTTTATAGATATGAAGCAAATTAACTATATAAAATGATTAAGAGCAATGTAGCAAAGTACAGGCAATAGTCACTCTACGTCTCCTTGTCTCTTGTAAGTGTAAAGAAGATACACCTTTAAATCAGATTGTTTTCTACCCACATGTCTTCTCTTCAGTGTCTTTGGGTAAGATTTTATGGTTGTATGTCTCATATTTTTTTTACTTTGTTTGTTTGAACATTAACTGGCAGTTTAACTGCTGGATGTCTTCCTTATATAAAATGTGATGTAGAAAGTGTTCACAATAACTCAGAAAGATAAAGACCATAGCTTTCTTTTTAAGGGCTTAGTGGGGGAAGAAACATATATTGATTGTCAGTTCAGAGAATCCTGAATGGCAGAGGCTTAAGGAGGTTATGAGTTTTGAGATGGTATGCTTCATGACCTAAACTTTTTATAGCTGTAAACTCTAATCTTGTTAGACCAGTTAAATTATGTCATAATGAAAGCCTTTGGTTTATGTAGGAAACCTACAGGTTTAAAGTCCCAATGTGTATTTTCTTAGTTTATCTTCATATGAACTCCCTAATAGTACATGTACACCAGCGTTCTCCTGATAACACTAAGAAGTTATAACCTTCCTAATACTTTACCCTCTGATGAAGTTTCTCATGTTGTGGTGACCAGCAACCCTAAAATTCTTTTGTTGCCCCTTATAACTATAATTTTGCTACTGTTTTCAATCATTATCTAAATATTTTTGGAGATAGAGGTTTGACAGTGGGTTTACTACAAATAGGTTAAGAACCATTGTCTTAGACTAATTCCATTGGAACACTTATGCTAAAAAAAAGCCCATACTGCATGCAGAATGTGCAACTTTAGAGAACTGGTTATTTTAACCATAAAAGGTATCAATTTTCATCTTATCCAGTAAATCAACTTATTTACGCACAGCTCTCTGAAGACAGGAAATGAACAGTGAATATATTTTATTCAAAGCCAATATCAAGCCATCAAAGTATAGCAACAAAAAGATTATTTTATACTTTCTTACTAAGGACACAGTATGTAAATTCTTAGGTATGAAATAATAAAGTAGGTCACTTTCTGGGTTAAGATGCAAAGAAAATGAAAATATATGGGAGAAGGCAAAAGTTTGGGGAAGAAACTCTTGAAGCCTTGATATGCTAAAGAGTATTTCAAAGTAGAATTTATTTTTTGTAAAATATATTATGTAAATATATATGTAAACAGTTGGTTTTGTGAGCCACCTCAATCAAAGATCACCAAAAGAATTCTAAAATGTGAACTGCACACTGGATGAATGTATTTTCTCCTAAAGATTTACATTTTTTTTGATGAAAAAAACCAAGTAAAAAACTTTGTGCCACTTATGAATAAAATTTGGAAAACTATAAACATCAATCAGCATTGTCCCTCTGCAGTGTGAGGCACAATTTTTCTTAGTCCTTTGTCATAATGGAATGTTGCTAGTCACCAGGTATCAAAAAACTAATCAACTCTGTTCTTTTAGAATCATCCTATGAAACAGTGAGAAATCTTGTGTGGTATTCTAAAAGATAGACCCAGAAACCAAGGTGGAAGTCACAATGATGGTCTGAACAGAAAGTAAAGTTTCCTGTCATTAGGGTCACTTAATATTCTTCTTGAGAGTCATTGTTTGCCATCAAATGTAATCTGCCCCCCCCCAAAAAAAAACAGTGACCATAAGGTTTCAGATAGGTAATGGAACACACCTTGATTAAAAACTAAAGTGAATCACCATTGAAAGTCTTCCTGTGGCTAGCTTGTACTATGCTCAGTGAGATATTGATTTTTTTATGGCTCATTTGAGCACAATAAAGACAAGGAGATGTTTAAAGAAAAATAACAATTAAAAAATTTGATTATGTCAGAGGGTGGAATACCCTATCAGGTTCCATTCCACAATCTCTGGGAACAGAGGATTTTACATGTCAACTGTATTTTACAAGGACCTCTTTGTGAGATCACTTAGAAAGGAAGAGAAATCAGAGTTGCATTAGAAGAGAGAGACAGTGAAGTATCGAGATGTAGTTTCTTCTTTGGAATTCTTAAATTTCTTTAGACCTAATTTCTGGTTGCTAAATACTGTTTAGCTCCTAAACAGTACTAGGAGCTAAGTGTTCAACAATAAATTAAAGATGTAATTTTAAAACATAATTTCTATAAACATAATAGAAACAAAGTGGTATTTGGTGGATTAGTTTGTGTGAAAAAATTAGATTATGAATCATTATATGATTCATAAAATCTAGAGCAAAGTAAAATGCCTATCTATTTACAAGGTTAGCATACTCTTCAGACATCAAGTTACTGATCCGTGATTCAGGTTAGTGAATCAAGGTAATGTAACCATGGTAGCATAGTTGAAATTGGAAATGAAGGAGGAATATACCATTATCCAGTGGCTATTAAACAAGTTACAGTGTGAGGTATTAGATATGTATGTGGGAAGGTGTTCTTTGTAAATCCAAGCTTTTATGCATATTAGTTATTTGCAGGTCCCTGATTTTCTCAAGTATAAGTCAACGTAAGAAGGTACATATTTGCAAATTCAATAGATTTTTTCCATTTCTCATATTTTGCTTTGAAATCTATAAACTTCCCTTTTTCTCAAAAGAGTAGAACACTCATACATTACTAAGATAAATTATCTGTGTTCCACTGAAATTCAGTTCAACCACTTACAGACCAGCACTTATGTCTGTCATATGCCTGATATGATACAGAAAATTCCATAAAGAATCTTTGTCTCTTGTCTATCCCATTCTCCAATATGTTTCATACAGTTTTTTATAGTCACCTGTAAAAATCTATAATCTGTTCTTGTTCTTCTACTAGCATGGAATAAATAGCAGGCCAGCCATAATCATTACACAGTAATTTGAAAACCAGTATTGCTATATATGGTCAATTTGTGGTATAGAAAATTTTGTTTACTATAGAACAAATCTGGATGAAATCTATTCTTATATTATAACTTGAGGGCTCAGTCTGCTTTAATGATTTTTTAAGAGATACTCTTAAATTATACAGTGTGGCTAAAGAAAACACAATAGAAACCTTAGCAAATAATATTGAATGTCCAGAGGGCTTAGCTGCAACAGGACTCATATCAGATGAAATTGTATGACACAGATGTTTTCTCTAATTCCTATTACAGAAGCTTCTTGTCACAACTTTCATAGCAAGACATGAACCACACAAGAAAGAAATTGGTGACTAAATTGTTCAAGTACATTTTCAACACACTAATACCGAGATAACCATTTTTTAAAGAAACAAAATTGAAGATACAAACAAAAATAAAAAAAGCAGGTGTGAATGTTTGACTCCATCACAGCCAACTATAAAATATTGGCAAGTCCTGCAATATATAGACTTCTAACACTCATGATTTCTAAATTTAGGAAATTTTACTGAAGAGCCTCAAAATTTATTCTTCAATTTTACCATATTGAGGATCCATGCACAAGTCACAAAAATATAAAAGGGATGTCAGGATCTTTGGAAATCTGGCTCATATTAATGTCACTTTAAGTTCAGCCTCAATATTGTTTCTCCAATACATTCTAAATTGTTGTAGATCAACAGATGCCCTGATCAAGGAAAAAAATATCTTTCCTTATCTATTTTTGTCTAATTTTGACAGCATTCTTTGGAAGAGAAATCATTAGACAAAACACATTCCCAGGGGTCAGTAAAGAAAGAAGAAAAAGGGATTAATGTTGGGCATGAAAAAAAGTCATTGGAGATTCAAAACTTTGATTTGTGCAAATGATTTAATTATAGGTAATATAAAATACTTAAGGAATTGTCATGTGAAAGAGGCATTAAAATGATTTATATGATTGCAACTTCAAATGTTAATGGGGAAAATAATAGTGAAATCGATATCCCTCTATAAGGAATAAACATGGAAGCCATCCCTTTACCTACTACAATTCTCCATTTTATGAGCACCTTTACACACCAATACCTAACTAATTTTTCAGGAACTGACCCAATATTAGGTGAGGATAACTTCTAAGAAAGCCTCCATGTAGCCTATGAAGACAACACATAGTAGGTATAGAAGAAAATGGTATATCAAGACTTGTAAGTACAGATATGAGGGCCCTGGACTCTACCTGCCTTCATGCTTCAGCTTTCTCATCTACTTAAATAAAATGTTAGTCCCTGCTTTCATTATCTGGGTCTTCTTTAGGAGCCAAACCAAGACTGATGCCATAGCTAGGATAGAAGAAAACATGGGAAGGCTCTTATGACTGAATTTCTATGAGGAAATAGAAAATCTGCAAATAATTCTCTGAATCATTTTAATCTCCTAGATGTGCTAATAAGTTATTGTGCAGAGGAAAACGTATAATTATACTGAGATTATGCCTGTCTGCTATCTACAATCTCTAACCATGTGGTCTATTGTATGCATACTTGAAAGTATGGCAGAGACTTGCAACTGAGGAAGCACATACTGATTGCAGAAGTCTATTAACATCTCTGCATGCTTAAAGTTTTTAATAAAAATTTAATGCTACATTTATTATCTCCTAGTTCATTCTGCATGTACAATGTTTACATAAGCTTGTATTTCAATTGTCCATTCTCTAGTCTATTCTGTTGGCATACTTAAATCCATCCCACTGCGGTTAAAAATTAGCAATTTTTAATAGTTTAAAATTTGCTCATGAACAACAGTATTTTTCTATTTTTAGTTTTCATATCTTCAAAGACTTATTATTAAAGTATTTTCAGAAATTAATTACAGAGTTTGACCATGCAAAATTCAAATATTATGTTAAAGAATCAGTAGTATATGGTGTACTTCCATAAGAGTTTTTGCCCCTGTAAACAGCTTTGACTTTTCAAGTGCTTTGGTTTGCTTTTTCATTCATCTGGAGTTTCTTTTACTTTCTTCCTTTTTTTGCTGGACGTTAAGACATTGTTGGTACAGTGGAATTATTCTTTTATTTCTTTTTATGATGTTTGTTTCTGCATGCAAGGGGTTCTAGTCATATTCTTGAAAGGAAACGTGAGTTGTAGTTAACATTAGTTTTATATGTAGTCACAGTTCTACTTTTTCCTTAGATAGAAGTCTCAGCCTATTCTATTGTTATTATAAAATGTCACAAACACTTGGGCCAAGAGGAAAAAGAAATCTGAATTAGGCTATGCATGTTCAATTAAAAGTCTAGCCTTTACTATATAGAAGCAGGGAACTGTGTAACAATGGAGAAGTGATATTTTGAAGAGCAAAATGTGTGTGCCTGTGTGTGTGTGTGTTGTATCTTCTGGGATGACTGCCGCTGCAATGCTAACATCTGTTTTTCCTATGAGAGCTGATATTTAACATTTTGTTTTTAGCCTCTGTTTCTCTTCATCCTGTAACAATGGAAAGATCTGTATGCAGTGAATGAAGAAAGAACCTGGGAAAATAATGAAGCAAACTTTTCCCCAAATAATTCCTGTTTTTTAATTTTTATTTCCAAAGCCATTTGAGAAACACTTCAACCACTTGCTGTGTGCATCTACATAGTTTTCTCTACAATCATTTTTTATTTGCTGTATTTGCCACTAATGTAAATGGTTTCAAAGCTCTGAGTAGAGCTTCCTCTTGTGCATCTGTATCTCCTTGTCTCCCCGGCTGCATTTCATTCTTGGCAGTCCTAACAATTGCTGCTCTTTCTTACTTCTGTGTGAATTTTGTTTTGAACTCGGTAACTTCATAATAATTTTTTCTGAGTATTTTATTAGTATGACACATTTGCATTCTAATGTGAAAATTCTGATTGTGAATAGTTTTCTTAACCCAAAATGAAGGTCTGTGTAGTTTTTCACTATCTTCCTTTCATTATTTTAAAAAAATATTATTTTGTATTAAAAATTTTTGCCTATGTATCTACACACACTATATCTATTCTCTGAGTCCTCCAAGGCCAGATGATGATGTAAAAGTCTCTTGAACTAGAATTACAGTTGGTTGTGTACATATATTAGTGATGTATATAGTCCCCAATCCTCTACAAGAGCACCAAGTATCCTTAGGGACTGAGAAATCTTTCCAGTCTGCCAGAAGTTTTTGGAAACTTACTTGATGTAAGTTTTTAAAAACAGTCTTATTAATCTCATTTCTAATTTTTTATTCATGCAATTGTAAATAGAGCCATCTTTTACATATTTGTTAACTAGTTATTGTTTGGTATATCAAAGTATTATTCATGTTCAGATAATTCATGTTAATTTTATATCTTTCTAATAATATTTTTCTTACCAATTGAACTTACATATCAACTTAAAACCCTTTGGGCTTTTCACATATAAATTTGTATCACTCTCATGAGGTACATTAAAAATTATTCTGTTCAACCACTGTGCCTGATATTTCCAAGACAATATTAATAAAAAGTAGGGGCAGGAACATTCTAACCCTGTTCTTGATCTTAACTGATAGGTCTCTGGTGCACACTGGGTAGAACACCTTTGCTTGAATAAGATTTGTACATCCTATCATTTTAAGAAGATAACTATTATCAATCATCTATTTTGCATTTGTTAGGTACTTAAATATTTTCCTTATTCTTTTATGTTTATCAATATAAATAACATTGTAAGTAGATTTTCTTAAATTGAACTATCATTATATTTATCAAGGAACTCTGATTTTATTGTCACAATATGTTCTTCGTAAATATACTTGCAAACAATATTCAGTGCCATTTAAAGCAATAATCATGGGTGACGTGGGTAGAAAGTTATTTTGATATAATCTTTATTGGTTGTTTCTGAAAGTAAACTATTTATTTTGCCCAGAAACTATTGGGTGTATCTTGTCTTTGAAGTTTTGATAGATTTTTTGATAAGAGAAATCAAGACTGCAATATTCTTGCCAACAATTATCAGAAAATATTCCTGTGTTCATTCTTTGATTTTTTGGCATTTCAAACACTCTATATCTGCTAGGGGCAGTTCTAGAAAATTATGTTTCCCAGGATAATTCTTTGTTCTATGTACGATTTTATATTACTTTGCATAAAGTTATGACAATTGTTTCATCATGATTTTATGTATTTGTTTTTCTTACATTTTCCTACTGTGCATTCTATCTACTGCTTTTCAGAATTAGATTACCTAGTGTTTATGAAATAGTTATCATTTTTTCACTTGATTTTAAATATTTATTTTCTCATCTCATGTTTTTAATATAGTTAAATTTTTTTAGTTTTATAAGACATTAGTCATTATTTATTTCCATTACTTAATTACATTAACCTAAATATTCACAGCTTACTGTTGCCTTTTTTCCCTTGATTTAACTGTATCTCACCAAATGGGTATGAAATATTTTTGTATAATTTTTAGTATGACTCTTTAAAGATACTCTGAAGTTCTATTTTTTTGTTGTTTTTGTTTTTTCAAGACAGGGTTTCTCTGTGTAGTCCTGGACTCACTCTGTAGACCAGGCTGGCCTCGAACTCAGAAATCCACCTGCCTCTGCCTCCCAAGTGCTGGGATTAAAGGCATGCACCACCACTGCACGGCAAATCCTTATGGAATATCTTTGTGACCCAAAATTAAATTAAATGAGTTTATAATTTGAAAGTGGAATGGACTTTTAAATTTTTTCATTAGAAATGTATACTATATTGTATTGTTCTGTAAAAGATATTAACATTTTCTCTATTGCAATTTATAATATATTTAATCAAGCTTCATTTTGCATGGAAGTTGTTTGTCCTATTGAGGAGGAAGTTATTGGCATATATTCAGTCAATTTTGCTCACTTAAAACATTGCAAACAGGCTTTCAACATGAAAAACTCCTAATATTAATGTGACATCAGTTTCTGTCTGCATGTCCTACTTCTTGTGTTGCCTGACAGCTTTTGCTTTGATACTTGCTGTGCAGGTATTCACACCTGCAACACTGTTATCAGAAAGCATACTCTTTAACATTTCTGTCTCTGATTCCATAACTTTTAATGTTTTTTTTTTTGACAAATGTAACCCTAGCTGAGTGAAAATTTGGTATGTACAAGGCTTGCCCCATACTCACATGTCTGAGCCCCCCAAGTACTGTGTTATGATTGCATGCTTCATGCTTCTGACATTGAGTTATCAAGGTTAAAGTATCTTTGTTGCTTGAGTTCTCTAGTTTATTTTGCCTACCTTTAATTTTTCACATTTCTGAATCACATTGTTGTTAACTGAATTTTCTCTAATGTTCCACAGTGCTTTTTTCTACTAATAGGTAATTAAATGCAATTCAATTTGGGAATATAATTGTTATCTTGATATTTACTTCATTTTTATTTTATGCTATGGTATATACTATAATCTGTTTTTTCCTAGACTCTATTGTTTTATTTGGACATTTAAATAATGTAATAAATCTTAGTGGCAATAAAAATTTTACTTTAGCCATTGCATTCATACTTAATATTTATTTATTTTTAACGTTAAAAGTAGACTTTAAGCCAGGCATTCGTGCCTGTAATTTCAGCATTAGAGATGTTCAGGCAAGAGAATTGATGGGAGTCCTAGGCCTCCCTTGGCTATATGGCAAGTATAGGGGAAAGTGTGGGCAAACTACTGAGACCCTCTCTCAAACATACAGCAAAAATGTGAAGTTTCAGATAATTCTTATTACCCATCATGAGGATCAACTAACTGACTCTTCAGTAGGTTTTTGAACCAATATGTTATTTCATTTCCAATTTTGAAGAACAAGTTTTTTTAATTAGCAACTTTTTCCCTTTAGGCTATCTGAGGAGAGTTTTCATCCTTTTTAAAATAACATGAATTTATTTGACATGTTCAGGAGTTAATTTATCTCAAATAATTGGGAAGCCACCTGTGTCTTTGATTACCTAAAAGTATCCACTGAAGTCAATTCTACTAGAAATTTTCTCATGACTCCTTTTTGTACGGTGTGTCATCTTTTCCCCATGTTCTCATTTTTTTAATTTCTATGCACATATTTTGTTTGTATTGTGGTCTTAATAATTTCTTTCTACAGTGTACTTTATAGCATTTACAACTATATATTCCTCATCTAAAAGAAATATCATCATTCGGTGGCCATCGTTGGATTAGAGTCAATGTCTAATTGTCTAGTTGTTAGCCTTTATGCTTCATATTTTTGTCCATTAAAAACATTAAAATATTTAGCTTTGTTATTCAGTTAATTAACAGCAATGGTGCTCCAAAGTGATGGTTTTGACAGTCATTACATAGGTTCTTATGACTAGCATTTGGGGATGCTGCATTGATTTTTCTGCCCCTGATGATGCATACATAATAATAAGAATTCTTTTTTCTTCCTCACACTGTCAAGTCCACAAAGCAAATTTAAGCTTCTTCGTTTTCCAAAAGATTCTGGGTCTGCTTCTTAGATATACTTTCCCAATTTTTAATTCAAATTGTGGCTCTCACAAACACCACATCAGTCCATTTTTTTCTTTCCTTGGGTGACCTTCCACATTGAGAGTATTACAAATAATTCCTCACATGCCTTAGTTACATTTATGTTGCCGAGATTCAACAGCATAACCACAAACAAGCTGGAGAGGAAAAGCTTTATTTCGTTTATACTCTAGGGACATAGCCCATTGAGAGAAAGAAAGACAAAACATCAAGAAAGAAACCCAGAGGCAGGAACTTAAACAGAAGCCATAGTGGACCACTGATTATGGCTTGCTCAGCTGTATTTCTTTTTCAAACTAGGATCATCTGTCGAGGGACAGCACCATGTCTAGTGTTCTGAGCCCTCCTCTAACAATTAACAACTGAGTTATTACCCACAGACTTACCTATATGTAATCTGATTGGTAATATTTTCTCAGTTGGCATTCTTCTTTCTTTTGTTTTATAAAGTCAGTGTCCTATTGCTGTGAAGAAACAGAATGACAATATCAAGTCTTGTAAAGGATAGTAATTATTGGGGGATCCTTTTAAATATAAAATATTTATGGATAAAAATATTTTGAATTTATAAATATAAATATAATACAACAACCCTTTCTCAAGAAAACAAAAGGAAATGCACAATAAAAGTGAAATTTTAATGATAATATCTGTTAAAAATATATTCTTTGCAAGAAACAAGTAATTTTATGCACCACACTAATTAAAAGGTGTTTCAAAATTATTAAAGGACAGAATGAATAATGCAGGAAATCATTGATTTCATGGAGACTTGACATATATCTTACAACAAATGTAAACAAAAGGAAGTTATAAGTTTGATGAATCCATTTGTAAATATACATAATAAAGGATTCACAAACTAATTGCAAAAAGGGCCAAAACAAACACAAAAAATAAAATTAAAAAAGAGAGAAACAAAACACCAAATGAGACAATATTCAAAATATGCATACAGATGTAAGAACCGGCTCAGGATGGGGTCCCACATACAGCTCCTTCAAAAGAGGAAATGTGGATAACAAATAAATAATATGAAACTATGTTCATCATCATTAGGGAAGTTCAATTCCAAAGTAGAATTCAAGACTAGACTATGTCCATGAGAACAGAAAAAACAAATCACAGTATAGCAAATACTGGTGAGGATGCAGTGAGATTAGATCTCTCCCACACTGCAGAGAGTAAGAAGGCAAAGAGGGTGTGAAATGAGTTGGGCTATTTATAAAACGGGATCACAACATACAATCAGAGTTTTATGTGGCATGGGGAAACCAATCTTAGAACATAACATACTCTGTGTATCTATGATGCAACAGTTTTCGCTCCTTCAATCTGCTCTCTAACTCCTTCATTGGGAACCCCATGATCAGTTCAATGGTTAGCTGTGAGCATCCACCTCTGAATATGTCAGACTCTGGTAGACCTCTAAGGAGATAGCTATATCAGGCTCCTGTCAACATGTACTTTCTGACATCCACATCAGCATTTACCTTTGGTGACTGCACAAGGGATGGATATCCAGGTGGAAAAGTCTCCAGACCACCCCTCCTTAAGTTTCTGTCCCACACTTTGTCTCCATATTTGCTCCCTTGAGTATTTTGTTACTCATTCTAAGAAGGACCGAAGCACCCACACTTTGATGCTTCTTCATGAACTTCATGTGGTCTGTGAGTTGCATCTTGGGACTGCAAGCTTCTGGGCTAATATCCAGTTATCAGTGAGTGAATATCATGTGTGTTTTTCTGTGATTAGGTTACCTCACTAAGGGTATCTTCTAGTTCCATCCATTTACCTAAGACTTTCTCAAATTCATTGTTTTTAATAGCTGAGGATGTGGAGAAAAAGGAATAGTACTCCATTGTTGGTGGGATTGCAAGTACAACCACTCTGGAAATCAGTCTGGCGGTTCCTCAGAAAAATGGACATAGCATTACCTGAGGACCCAGCTACACCACTCCTGGGCATGTACCCAGAAGATGCTCCAACATATAACAAGGACATATGCTCCACTATGTTCATAGCAGCCTTATTTATAATAGCCAGAAGCTGCAATGAACACTAATTCCTTAAGATGTTTCTCAAAAGCCTCTTCAGTCTCCAAGAGTCACTCTGATCTCCTGATTTGTCTTTGGAGTTGTTGGTCTGTGTTCAGTGGCATCATAGAAGTGCTACCTCATAAAGGCAGAACCAGATAAACAGCTTCTGTTGACACGTTTTGCACAATTAGCCTGTTTCTGAGAGGACTTCTGGGAATCTAAGTTTAACCTTCATAAGACTTGAAAATTCCAAAACTGTGCCAGTCTCTGTGTTTGGGGGAGGAAACCAAGCTCCTGGGAAAAAAACACTACTCCCCACCCACATACCAGGAAGGAAAATTGGCATCAGAAGAAAAACATATTTTGTTAATTATATTTTACTTCTAGGGTCTTTTAAATCAAGCCAGAAGAAAACCATGAACAATTTGCTTCTTTTACCCTTGAAAAGAAATTTTTAAAAAATAGTGAAAATAATAAATCAGTAGTCCAAGTATCTGCATAGTATGGGTTGCTTTTCCACGTGGCTGATCCAGAGATTTACAGAGACATGCTTATTCCTCTCAAGTTGTTACAAAATTGCATCAAATTGTGCAAAGATGGGGAGAGTCACCATTGCTTTGTGAAGATCCAATTGCTCGCTACAGAAACACCACATTGGCCACTGGTCAAATGCTGAGGAAGACTACACTTTCTTGAAATAATAGGAACATTTTTTGTTTGGGAATTTTAATTAATAAGGTATAACCTTTAAAACAGGTAGAGGAGAATTTATGAATTTAGAACTGGGACAAAAAATTAACTCTTGTAAAGGATGTTTGAAGATTTTGTGACACAAGCTGATATCAATGCATATTAAATATATAAAAATATATACACCTATACATATATGTGTCCAATCTTTATATGAATCTGTGTATATAATATATATGTATAGATGCATTAGGTTTATAAATATATTATGTATAATAGGTGTATAGATGTGTGTATAACATGACAGATACATAATAGATATAAAAAAGATGGTTTGCTATGTAGATAGATGATAGATAGATAGCCAAACAGATAGATAGACAGACTGACAGATGGATGAATGATGATAGATACATAGTATCTCTAATCCTCACACTGCATAATTTAAACCCATAAAAGCTTCCAAATATTAAATTTTTCAGCAGCCACCTGAGGTCAAATGTAGAAAATTCTACATCTGACCTCAAGTGGCAGGCTACATCAACACACTCAATTATTTAAGAGAGTTATATAAAATAACTTCAGGAGATATATATATATATATATATATATATATATATATATATATATATATATATATGAAACAAAAACAAATCATATCCTTTGACTCAGGTCCCATCACCAAGATGACTCATTATATGTAACCAGTGTTCTAAAATCAGAAAAATCCAAAATCTGAAACATTCTAGATTTTATTATTTTTATTAAACATTCTACTTATGGGTACATAGGTAAACATAGATACATTATAATACAGGTTCAAATGACTTATGTTCCTGAACATTCAGTACAAAGGGGACAAGCACAGATGGTTACCAGCGCCACACAGTTACTATTCACCAGAGTACCCCATGTTTACCCATTGCAATATTCTGCAGAGAACTGATTTTGGTGGGTGAGAAGAAAAAGAAAATCTGGTATTGGATTTCTGGAGTCAGAAAAACACCGAATAAGAAAATAAATATTTTATATATCACCTGCCAAGAACTCAAATCTCAAATGACATAGCATACCTAAAAACAGTCATTATGGTCATATACTCATTGGTAGGTGATAGTGTATTTGCTACTTTGTTTAAAGTTTTTAATAGCATTCAAATTCACTGTGTGTGTGTGCACAGTATATGCATTTTTTTGTCTGTCTGCTTGTACACATGTCTGTAAATGCAAGAGACAGTTGGGTTTTTTTTGTCATATACCTTCATAGGAACACTATCGCTTGGGGTGACATTAAATGCTCTGTGGTGTAGATTGTTTTCTGAGCCACCACTGGAAGCTGAGTTGATTTCAGCCCAGAGTTGGTTCCAGCTGTGTCAAGCTGTGAACTGAATCTCTTAGTATCAAGTCTGGCTTGCGATAGAACAGTTTGTCCTGCACAGACTGAAAACATCTTTGCTGTAGAATTTTAAAACCGGGAGTGAGTCAGAGTTGTTTGAATTCATTTGGACACAGTCTGCAGTATACATTATGCCTGGAGGAATTTGCCCCTGGTTAATAAAACTACTCAAACACAGAAACATCACTGCCCATAGTGATATCATTTGCAGCTTCCTTCCAAACACCATAATATTTTTTTCTTTCATGCTTTTATTTTCACTCATGGTAATCTTTTTACTTGAAATGTTGGGCATTCCTGTATTTGTTTTTCCATCTAACAACAAAAACAACGACAACAACAACAAAAGATTATTCTCTAAGCTCGAAGCATTGTTTGTCAGAGTGTGAAGCTCTGCTAACAGGCTGCTGTTCTCTAATAAGAGTCTGCATTGGACATCCCAAGATGTTATAATACAAGTTATTTTCCATGCAAAGTGTCAAGGGGTACTGAGGTTTGCCCTTTAGCTCAGTACACACACACCTACTCAAAGTGGAAGCAGGGCTCCTGCCAACAAAATATAATGTTCTTAAATTTTATTTTAAATACAATTACATTAGTTCCCTCTTCACTTTCTTTTCTCCATCCTACTCTAAGGACTCCCCCTTCAGTATGTCTCATGTCCCCTGCTCCCCATCCCTCTCATAACAGTGGCCTCTCTGTTATTGACAAAAGTCTCCTTAATGGATGAGCCCCCTACTTAGCTATCTAATAAAAAGTGTTAGTTTTGAAAACTTGTGCATAAACAGACTCGGCAAGTTATATTTATGAGTTATGCTCATATATATATATACATATATATATATGTATATATATATATGTGTGTGTGTATCAATGATAATACTATAATTTACCTTTTTAAATAGATAAATATGTAACTTTTGCTTTCAGTGTCCCAAAACAATGACAAAATATAAAAACAAGCTCACAGTGAAACTTCATGGGGATTTCTGTGTACTCTATAGTAGTAAATGTAATAAAATATAGCAGATTTTATCACTCCAGTACACAACATTTTACAAAGTGTTATTATATGATGCTGTTCTCCCACAGCAGTGATGACAATGGTATGATGCCATGCCAAATAAAGCTTAACTTTTACATTTGGAGAGTCATACGAGTACTTATTTTGACCACTGACGTAATGCCATCAATAGACCAGACCAGCTGGATGTCCTTCAAGATGCTTAAATAATCAAAGTTTCTGCATATTACATTGTGAACAACATGAGATAACTGATAACTGCTAAGATATGATAGCAGTAGCATTCTGCTGTCTCTGCAAACAGGGAAATAGATGAGCAGAGGTGCATCAGCTCAACACTGGCCTTCAGTGGATATGTATTAAATGCAATAAAGAGTCAACAAATGGAACCACTATGCAACTTATTCAATACCTAAGAAAATGTCTGATATCCACTATCCTTTTCAAATATGATGGTGGTTGGAATTTTAATGGTCCCCATAAATTCATATATTTGAATTCTTAGTCCCCAATTAGTGGAATTGTTTGGGAATGTTTAGGAGTTATGGTCTTGTTGAAATAATTGTGTCAGTGGGGGTGTCTTTTGAGGTTTCAAAAGTCTACTTAGGTCTCAGTTATCTCTTTCTGTATTATGCTTGTGGATGAAGACTACTCCTATAGAACCATGCTTGCCTGCCTACTGCCATGTCACCTGACATGAGGGTAATAAATTAATCCTCTGGAATGATAAGCATCCAAGAAAACCTCATCTATATGTTACCTTGGTGTCTTACCACAGCAAAAAAAAAAATGTAACTAAGACAAATACTCTCTATTTTACAGCTAATTAAAAAGACGGACATCAGCATCTCTTTACAGAAAAATAATGATATGTCATGGCACACACATTAGAACAGATAAAATTCTACTATTACTTGTAAGGCTCAGACGAGACAGAAATAGTCAATATTCATGGGAGCTCCACTCCTGCCAGCTTCTTTCAAAAAGAAATATAATCACATCAGGTAAGCAGATGAGTCAAAAATGCTGATTTAAAATTTTAAAATTTTAAAATGATTATATATATATATATATATATATATATATTCATATTTTCCTCCCCAAATTTCTCCCAGGTCTTCCCCATCTCTGTACCCACTTGGCAGCACATTCCCTCTATATCCCTAAAATGAAACAAGAAAAGCAAAGACAAAATAATGAAAATTAAAAAAGAATAAAATAAAGAATGAAAAAAATGAATAAGAAAAATGATAGATGTTGAATGATAGATAGATAGATAGATAGATAGATAGATAGATAGATATTACCTAAACAAAATTAAAACCAAATAAAACACAAAAATCATGGAGTCTTGTTTGCATTGGGCAAGAGCTCCTGGTCACAAGGGCTGCCCTGGACTGTGATTGGTGTATGCAGTGACACTTCACAGGAGAAATCATTTTTTTTTCTAGCAGGTATGAATTGCAAATAACTCTTTAGAACAGGTGAAACTTTGCGTATATTTCCTCTCAGTTCTATAATTTTGTTTGTTTTGAGTCTATGCAGATTTTTTGAATGCTGTCAAAGATTTAATATTATATACATATACATACACATGCACATGCGTGCACATGCGCACACACAAACACACACACACACACACACACACACACACACACACACACACACACACACACACACACATATATATATATATATATATATCCTACATGAGTTTCCAGAAAAACTAGGAGGTCCCTGAGGTCCCTGGGTCTGGACTCTGAAGGCCCTGAGGAAATGCAGTTGGGGCTGGTAGGGGAGGCTCCTGAAGGCAGGCTGCAGAGACATTAAGGGTAAATATGGAGAAATAAGACTGGTGGGCAGGAAGAAGTGATATTTTTATATTTATCAAAATCATTTGTGCTAGATATTATGGTGTTGACTTATAATTCTAGGACTGGTATTCTGTATCAGGAGTATTGCTACAAGTTTGAAACCAGCATGGTTTATATACTGACTTCTAAACCAGCCTAGATTACAAAGTCAGACCCTATGGTGATAGAGACATACAATATATATACATACATAAATAATTGTTTAAGAAATTATAATCACACAAGAATGTATACATGGAAGTTTATAGCAGTTTTATTCATGATTACTAAAGCCTGGAGGCTGCTAAAATATTCTTTAATATATAATGAAAAATACACTTTTAAATGCTTATACTAGAATATTATTTTTTATAATAAAAAAAGCTATCAGCCATAAAGACATAAGAGAACCTTAAATAAAAAATGCCACAAGGGGAAAAATTGAGCTGCAAAAACTCCACATTGTATTATTCTAGTCACTCTCTAAAACTAAAATGTAAAATTATAGAGGAAGCGAAAGGCTATGTCACCATTAAAGTTGGTTTGGAAAGAAAGAAAAATACATGCAGCATGTCGTGTTTCTTAGGGCACTCAAACTCTCCTGTATGATACTGACATAATGGGTCCAAGTTGGATGTTAGCTAAAACCCATAGATCGCTACTCTCATCCAATATTTGAAAGAATAGAGCTGAAAGAATAACCCTAATGTGATCTATAGTCTTCCCTATATGTGTCAATATTGGTTTATCAAAAATAACACATGTATCACTATAAAGCATAGAGAAACACTTGAAAATAGATTTCTTTCATGGCCTGGGGAAGGAAAGATTGTATATGGAAACTTTCTTTGCTTTAAAATGTACTTCATTTTTAAATTGATAAAGCTGTAAATATCACACAACATGATGTTTTAAGTCATATGTATCCTGGAGGTCCAAAACAACAAAATGAAAAACAATCCTTAATTCCCCATTCTCTCCCACTAAAAGCATGGTAGTGATCTTTATTCAATGATCTTTATTTATTTTGTCTAGAAGCCTCTCTGTGCTCTACTCTACTATATATTTCTTCTTCTACTGTGGTTAAGAAGCCGGTATGGGACATCGGCCTGTAGGTTATTCAAACTGTGTATTAAGAAAAGAAATAATAAGAGCTTGTTTTTGTAGACTCTATAGACCTACAGTTAACTGATCTTTAAACATTAAGTTCCTATTCAGCTAAACCCCTTCACTTTTGCTATAACAAATGGACCAAAGCACCAGTCCTAATCTGTAGAGTACCACTTTCTAAGGGATGAAAATGGTAAGAAGTTGTCTGTGCATAGTTTTCACATGCTTATAGGCCCCTTGGAGAAGACCACAAAGTAAGATGTAGTTCCTAGTTTTTATGCCATGGCTGACTGATGCTGGAAAATTCTCGGGCTCTCCTGCAAGCACAAAGTTCATATTTGTTACAATAACTCCATTCTAGGGTCTGGGTTTCTCTATTATGAGTTTGATGCATCTCCTCCCACTCAGATCTGGTCATCTGCACCCAAGCAGAGGAACAAAATGCAATCAACATCTATTAACTTCACTTATGTTCCCTAGAGGAGATCAACTATAGCCTCTTGTATGCTTTTTAATAATGCTGGTTTTGTCTTTGCTAACATTCTTCTAATCCTCCAAGGAATAGACTTATGAGCTTAATGCATGGGTTATGGGACTATAACCCATAGTTATAGTGGGAAATTCATTTTAGGTCCAAGCCAGGTAGACTCACTTCCTTTAAGGAAAAAGGGGCTGCTTCTACTGACAGTACCATTTCCACACAATACAGAGTCTGGGATATTCATAATGATTTGAACTGATTTGAAAGTTCTAAGAAGTTTTCTTGTAGTCTATTTATTTCCCAAGGATCTTCAACTTTTTCTCAGAATAGAACAGGTTGTCTCATATGTTTGAATTTGTTTTGACTGAGTAACACTTAGAGTTTATCTCAGGTTCCAATTTAAATGTAAGCCTGTTCTAGATTGAAAGGAGATGAGAAATTATTTGGCTTTGTTTTAGCTGAAAGCCACAGGCTAACCATTCTTTCCTTTGAGCTGTCTACCTTATTCTGAGTCGTTATGTTATGACTTTGTTCAACAGTGAGACTCTGAAGGAAGTGTTTATTTTTCCACATGTTCTTTGTTTTAGTTACTCTTTGTGAAATAGATATAACATCTACTGTGGATCTCATGGATCACCATGTTAACTATTTTCTTTTTATATCTGCACCTAATGGTTTGAATCACCAAAATCAATTTGTTATTTCCTGCGGCTCTCCTACATGTAAACCCTGCTGGTTTTAATTATAATGTCAATCAAGCTTCGGTTTGAGAAAAAAATAAAAAAACAAAAACAACAACAAAAAACCTCTAACCAGTTTGAGCAATGTATGTTCTTGTTTTGTTTTGGTTTTTTTTTCTTTGTTGTTGTTGTTGGTGGTGGTGGTGGTGGTGGTAGTTTTATGTTTTGGTTTGGTTTTGGGTTTTTTTTGTTTTTCTTTTTTTTTTTTTGTTTTCAAAATTTATGAATGTAGGAAGGACTGGATTCTGATTTCTGATACAGCATTCAAGACAAATACCAAAAGAGACACTGCAAAGCCTGGTCAAAAGTTCCTTATATTATTACCACTATGAAAAAGCTAAAATTATCTCTTAATCACATTGATCAGGAGGGAATCTATACTGAAATGTTTACTAGAAAATACATGAACCAGGTTTTCCTTCTTCCAAGTCGTACCTACAAATGTTATATTATACATTATGTCTTTCTTCTAGAAAACTATTAAGTTTTGACTAGTTGATAGCAGCATTTATACTAATGTAAGTGCAGGCAAACCTAATATTAGTAGCAGAAGCTCAGAAACAGCAAAATGGGGCTACATTACTCTGGTCTCCCAATTCATAAATACCATCACATTAGCTAATCATAAATTACATGTAAGCAAACCAAAGAGAAACCATTTGCTTGCCCCCTTAAAGGTTAGGAAATAAGAACAGTTGTGGTGTCTCAGAGCACCATATGTATCACATGTGTTGTTTTATATAACACACATATAAATTGTGTGTTAATTAAAAAATTACAAAGAAAAACAATTTCAACTTTGGGAATATGTTTGGCTATTTATTTGTTCCTGGTGCCAGGCACTGCAAACATGGTAAGCTGTTTTTTATTTCCTGCTTCATATGTATATGTGTATGTATATGCTGTAGGAATATGTATGTGTATGCGTGTAGGTGCATATAATGTATATATGCATAAGTATGAGCATGTGTGTGTATATGAATGTGTATATATATATATGTGTGTGTGTGTGTGTGTATGTATGTATATGAAATCCCCCACATTCATTAACACTGTGCTGTATCAAAAAGAGTGTATATGATAAATATCAGCCTTAAGACATACTGAGTAGAAGAGAGCAGAGCAGAAACACTGATTCTCTTCACATAGACTTCGCTTACATTTCTTGTGCTTCTACTTCACCAAGTTACCAAATATGAAAGTCACCATGGGTCCTTACCGGAACATCACAATAACTAATACTGCTTTGTTGAATAGTAATTTATTAAATTAGAGAAAGAATGTTATGGATAAGACACTATTGCTGTGTCCACCATACTTCACTTATAGCACCCAGAGAAATGGATCTCAAACAGACTGGGAAACTTCTCTGCCTCATTAGGTAGCTTTACTGGTGCCAGAAGACGCTATGTAAGCTACTGAGGATGAAACATTTGTGATATTATCCAGTGCTGGAGCCTGAATATATCCATACTGAACAATCACATAATCCTGGGGTACTAACTTCTTCGTGATCGAAATTGAAGCATGCTGCATAAAAGAGAAGGGTCTCTCTCTCTCTCTCTCCATCTCTCTTTCTCTCTCTTCTTTAAAAAATTAATGGAGAAGTCACAGGCCCTGGGTAGAACTTGATATTGTTACTTTGCTAATTGATCATATTATCCAATTGCCTGCTGAACTGGTGATTTTATATTCCTGTGATAAAATGCCATGACTAAGGTAATGTTCAGAAGAAGATTTTATTTGGATTAAATAACAGAGGTGTAAGTGTTTATTATGGCAAGATGTGGAAGTTATTTTATTGGCAGGCATGGCAGCAGAAACAGCTGAGAGCACACATCATAAAATGCAAGCAGGAAGCTGAGAAAGCAATCTCAGAATGGCATGAGTCTTTAAATTCTCAAAGCCTGCCTCCAGTGACACATCTCCTCCAACAAAGCTACAACTCCTACAGTACCCCAAACTGTGCCATCAGCTGGCTACCAAGTATTATAATGTCTGAGATTATGGACAACATCTCACTCAAAACACATCTTCTAAAAGTTTATGTTTGTACCCATAAACTTTGGTCAAAGATGTTTCTTTTTTACTGGCGAGCAGTCAGTTGAGAGATGCATAACAGGTCAAGGTGCTGAGAAAAATTCAGAGTGGTCAGGCCTAAATGAGTCACCTTATCAATCAACCCTGCGGCACCTAGTCTGAATGTACATCAAGGATAAAAATGTAGAAAATAATTGTAAGAAGCAAAGGATGGGGGTCGGTGCTTCTGTGAAGTTCTTCTGGACATAACATGGCTATTGCACTTATGAATGCATAATAGATGTCAGTACCTTCTCATGGCATGTCCAATATCATACTAGTCATAATTCCATTATAGGTGGCAGAGATAATCCCCAGAAAATATCCTTTACTATGGGGAGTGGCAGGTATGGCCAATGGTAGGTTGCCCATTTTCAAGTGCATTGTCCCACACTTGTACACAAACGAGTAGCACCAACTGAGCTTGGATATTTATCAACAAAGGAAAAATGACATGAATTGGGAGGGGGACATATTAAGGAGTATACATGGAGATTTGGGGGAGGCAATGGGTATAGATGTGATTTATTTTATTGTATACCGGTATAAAATTCTCTTTGTTGTCATTTGAAAGCTGAGCTTGTGTTCTGGATAAAATGCCTTATCAAGAAGGCATACTGTGCACTTTTCTCCTCTGACACCCTTCAGTTCCCACATCTACTCAGTCTTCTGCTGAAAATGGTGTTTCTCAACTCTGAGGTTATAGAGTCTTGTAAATGTACTCCAAGCCCCTGTGTAGAGTATATGAATATAACTGAATTTGAAGTGATTCACGAACTAAGTTCTCAGAGATAGCAGCTATTCAGTAATAACATAACTCCTGGTGATGCCCATTTGTCAGAGAAACCCTGGTTGTAGAGCAGCATGGGAACATCTCATTCTATGTCATGCTGAAGATGGATCCAGTTTCCTATTGGATCTTTGCCATTTCTACATGTATTCTGCTCATGGAAATCATCAATGTCAAAACAAATCCATCTCATATTTTTCTGAACTAATGACAATTTTAAATATTAAAATTAAGAAGGGAAGTGATGTAGACAGAGGGATGAAAAGGAAAAAGGAAGAGGAGAGAAAGGTAAAGTGTAGAAGTTATGCCTGGTTCTTCTTCTTATCACCATGCTCCCAGGAATAAGACTCAATATATATAGCTATATATATTTTATATATATATATATTTTATATATATAGCTATATATTGTCCATATAGCTATATATTTTAATCTTCATTCTGCTACATGACTGGTTATCTTTTGACTGGTTATCTTTGCTCAGGTACCATGCCTTTGTCTCCTCACATATTCCTGGGCAGATCTTTCCTTCCTGGATCTACTGAAGAATTCTTTTTGCCTCCTGGATGTCCCACCTTCTATTCCCTTCCTAAGCTATAGGCTACAGGCTTTTTAATTGACAGGTGATGCATCCATAGAATATGCAAGATATTCTTTTTACAATAAAGGTCCTAACAAAGGTGACCTCACTGAGAAGAATTTAATAATTCATCTTCACTTTCTGAACCAAGTTCATTATATCCTTTCAATCTGAAGTCATGAGTGAAAAATGACAGAATTTTTTCATAGGAGATTTGATAACATGTATTGAATTAAACATAGAAAGTGTTTAGGTTGGAGAGATGGCTCAGCAGTTAAGAGCACTTGCTCTTGCAGAGGATTCTGGTTTTGGTCTCAGAATGCATGGCTCACAATCATCTGTAACTTCAGTTCAAAAAAATCTGATGTTTTCTTTTGACTTCTGTTAGCATCAGGCACACAGGTGATCCTTATATAAATATATACAAACACACATACACACATAAATAAGAAAACAATCATTGCATAGGATATATATTAAAATTTGAACTTTTAAATTATGGACATGTATTATTCAAATATTTATTATGAATCTGTTAAAAGTTTAAAGAATAACTTATAAGACAAAACAACTCTTCTTATAGTATCTTTTAAAATGTTGTCATTACCTGTTAGAATATAAAAAACTTTTTTTTCTCTTTGTTTCTTATCCCCAGTTTACTGCCTTCAGCTTCAAAACAAAAAGGGTTTTATACTGTCAAGGGCACGACTGGATCATAGGTCCTGTAAATCAATGAAAAAGGTTAAACCTTTCATTGCCCTTTAACCTGTCTTTTCTACATTTCTTTCCTGTCCGGAATTCTTCATTTGATCTTATTATCATTTTTCAGGCTCAGAGCCATTTCTTCACTGGCTATAAAAGATGTCATTCTCCATCATTCTCTAAGTTTGAAAAGACAACTATGAAAAAAATGGTTCACTGGGAAATCAAAGAATAGAGTTTCAAGGCTGAAAGCATGCCAAAAGCTATAAAGAAGCCACAGAGGTTAGGAGAAGAAGAGAATCTGAAGATTTCTCTGGAAGAATGTGATTGGCAATTAGGAGGACACAAATGACCTGCAGAAAATCCAGGTCAGTGGTGGCATATGTCATATGACTAACTGTAGAGTAAAAATAAAGATACAAAATTCATAATCATATATGTAGGTTTTCTTTATCTTTAGAAATATTCAGATTAAATTGGTAGCTGTCCAGTGGCCAAGGAGGAACTGGGTTCACCTGAAAGAAGGGCTGGAAATGAGAAGGAGATGGAGAGGTGAAAGAAACATCTAGCCAAGACAAAGTTCTCTCATCAAGGCTCTAAGTTTAATATTCAGTTTGTATATGTAGGGAGAGCCCCACCTAACCCAATCTTTGTTTTAGCTGGATTATGGGATTATGTCACAGATTATGTTGCAAGTCAAGGTCGGGGGGCAGTCTATTCTTCTAAGTTCATGTAGGTATTTGCATATGCAGCCAGGGTGGATGACTCCACCTAGGTCACATGATCTTTCCAGCTTGCTCAAGGCTGGGGAAGGGCACATATATTTAACTTCTGCCACACAGTATGATCAAATTTTATTAATTAAAGTAGAGGTTTTAATTATTTATTATCATCTACAGTAGATTTTATTGGTTGGACTCATATGGAGGTTCTTTATAGTGACCTCTAGTAATTGTTGTCAAATACTACTATAACAAGAAAATGAAGTGACAATCCACAGTCTCATATTTTGACCCTTTGGTTCCTGGATAATGATACAAAAAAAAAAAAAAAAAAACCCTTTAGGATATAGGAAGTAGGCCATAGGGACACAAATTTGAACATTAAACCTATTAAACCTAGTTTCTATTCCTTTCCTCGATTTCTGATCTTTGTCCACCATGAAATGAATAGATCTCCTTTGTCATACACTCCTTCTGCCACCATCTCTTTCCAAGCTCATGGGGCCAAGTGACATGGACAATGAGGTATAATAAGTTCTTCTTCCCTCAAATTTTGTCATGTACTTTGGTCACTGTAACTCAGTTGGCACACTCTTCTGAAAATTTGATGGCACTGGACATCTAAGATGACTCGTTTGAATGAATGACATTTGATTCTGACAACTTCCAGTTTATGCTGGAATTTGGCTACAGACTGTGTTGACACTGTGGACTAGAATCTTGCTAATACCCTTTCAACATGACTCCCCTATAGCATGCTGCATTCCCATATCATCTTCTTAAGAATGAATGTCCCTATTGGCCAAAGAGATAAGACTAACGATAAAAACACATCATTAGCAGTTCTCCAACCTCAAGTGGATTTCACACTTGAAATGTTATGTTATATGGCACATGGCAATGAATTAGAAATAAATTCTATAACAATTTAAAAATTCTGTGATACACTCTGGGCATAGCACCACATCTGTGAGTATATAGAAAACACAAATTAAGATTAGTTGATTATGAAACAAAGAGGACTTGAAGTTAGGATGGGGTCAGAGTGTACTGGATTTGAAAGGAATTAGGCATAGAAATAGCAAATCATTGTGACCAAGATACATTGTATGCATGTATAAATTTTTAAAAAATTAACAAAAATAATTTATCAATTTTTTTGTTATATATCATCAAATTACTAACACACAGAGAGGCCTACACCTTACACTATCTACAGCATTATCAGAATGAAGAAAACTCATTTCCTTCAGGACCCACAACTAAAAAAGCTTATCAAAAGCAATTCCTTTGGCTATAGGGAAAATTGATTTATAAATATAGCAAAGAGAATGCAAGAGACAAAAAACAGGTATTCAAATTTTAAGAGAATACAGATTAATTAAATAAATTAAAAATTTATTACATAGTGTATGACTAAATATTTGCCATAATTCAATGTTAGAAATAGTTTTTTTAAAAATAAAGGTTCTTTTTTGGCAGATAGAACATGGCAGAACAGTAGATAGGGAAGACGAAGCTCTTATTTTGAATACATAAATGGTTGACTCTGAGCAAGATATAATTCTTTATTTACATATGCACTCCAGTGCCCACATTCGTCAAAGCATTGTGCTCCCAGTCAATAGTACCCTTGTACCTTGTTTGTTTAATTGATTGCAATGCTATGTCAGCCTTCACAACCAAAGCGTCAAATATTTACAGACTGGAGAATGTAGTATTTGGCATAACATGGTCCTTCATCCCCGATGCAGCAGATGCTAGAGTTTACACAACATATCCACCCAGACAGAAACCCAAAATTTATGGAAGTAAATAGAGTTATGTTCATAGATTGCCTCAAATCCATGAATATTATTGACAATCATCATTGAAATTGCAGCAAACAAAACTATGCTGGTTTTCCAATTCATTTGTATTGTCAAATAATATTTATACTATAAACGTTAAAAGATCCCATGTAAAGAAGACATTTATGAGACAAATATTTGTGTTCTTGGTTTGAGATCTCTTCTTGTACTTCATTCCACTTCTAACTATCCATGTATGACAGACTTTGCTCCACTCAGACAATGTGATACCCTGAAGTGTAGCAAATGCATCACCTCTTTTGCCTGGCACCACTGCAAGAGTCTACTGTTTTAACAGTTTTAATTTGCACTTGGTTTCTTTGAAAGAAGTCTTAGCATGGCAGAACACTCAGAGCTGCATCAGGAGGTCACTTGATCATCTGAGTCTAGCCAGATCAGGGCTTCTATGGAAGCAACCAAGCAGTTCTGGAAGGCCACTAGTCAGCAGTGCAATAATGATGCTGACTATGATGGCTTTTGCTGACTGTTTCCTTCGCTCTTTGTTTTGTTAATACAGTGTGTACCATACCTTACAAGCCTTTCCTGGATGATAAAGTAGGGACTCTCCAACAGATAGAAAAGTAAATGTCTGATAGAGAGGAAGAACTTCAATGGTAGAGTTGTTCTCAAGATCCACAGTAGAGAATGGGATGAAGAAATGAGTAGATGAATGAACAAATGAATGAATTAATTAATGGATGGTGACCGGCTTATCATCTAAGAACTCTTGAGCTAAGTGAGTACTTGTATTGAGATTTTATCTATCTGAGCCTAGTTGATGAAGTATACTTTACTAAGAAGTAAATTAATGGTTAGATTTTATTGAGTTGTGAAGCAGGCCCAGTACAAATGTATAAGGTTTTATGAACCATAGTTTTATCACATTCCATACAAAAGAAGTGTCTGAACATAATAGAATTTTATTAAAATGTCTTTAGAAATTTTGTGAGATAAGAAACATCTATTAAGATGACAACTGGGAGCACATTCAGTACTCTTAAACTATCGTGGATGCCAAGAAGTGTATGCTGACAGGAGCCTGCTAGAGCTGTCTCCTGAGAGGCTATGCCAGAGCTTGACAAATATAGAGGCAGATGCTGGCAGCCAACCATTGGAATGAGCATGGTTTCTCCAATGGGGTCTCCAATGGAGGAGTTAGAGAAAGGATTGAAAAAGCTGAAGGGAATTGCAACACCATAGGAAGAACAATAACATCAACCAACCAGACCCCCCCAGAGCTCCCAGGGACTAAACCACCAACCACCAACCACCAACCACCAACCACCAACCACCAACCACCAACCACCAACCACCAACCACCAACCACCAACCACCCACCAACCACCAACCAACCACCAACCACCAACCAACCACCAACCACCAACCACCAACCACCAACCACCAACCACCAACCACCAACCACCAACCACCAACCACCAACCACCAACCACCAACCAAGGAGTACACTTGGAGGGACCTATAGCTCCAGCCACATATGTAGCCGAGGATGGCCTTGTTGGGCATCAATGGGAGGAGAAGTCCTTGGTCCAGTGAAGGCTCCATGCCCCAATATAGGGGAATTTGAGGGCGGGGAAGTGGGAGTGGGTGGGGGGGCTGGGAAACACCCTCATAGAAGCAGGGGACAGGGAATAGAATAGGTTTTTTGGTGGGGGGAGTGGAACGGGAAAGGGGATAACATTTGAAATGTAAATAAAGAAAATATCAAAAAAAAGATTGGAGTTTTGTAGTTCACATAGGCCTTTTTTTTTCTCTTTCTGCTTGGCATAACCTCCTTATCTCTGACAAATGGAAGGATAGCAAGGAAACAGTAGACAGGAAAAAAATTCTCCCAATTACATCAAAAAGTCATACATCCTTTTTGTGGTTATACTCAGTAAACACTTGTTTGTTGATTCATTTAAGAACTGCCTGACACTTAGAATGTCATGACAGCATCTAAATCCTCTTTTGACTGAAATATATGTGCCATTTGTGCATTTAGTGATCACATTTACATCATATAATGTAGGATTATTATGTTACATTCTTAAGCAATGCAGAAATAAATTCAAAGTTTTATGAAACAGTAGGAGTCTGGATGCAGAGTTAGGCTGAGCACACTCACAGATTTCTGCTCTGAACCATTATCTCCTGTGTCTCTTGAAGTATTTATTTGGCAACAGTTGGCAAGACCAGTGTTACCGCATCTTACCTGACCTTAGCAGACAGTAAGAATGGAATTTCCCCTTGGTGATGGTATTGTGAAGAGTGAGTGATCCATCCAGTCGACTACGAAACTGAGGGCAAAGATTGTTGTGTTAATGAGATTATCTGAATTCCAGTCCTGAACCAAACTCCTCCTTATATGTTGTTAGTACACCACTATCCTCTGTTCTCTGAGTAGAAAGCAGCTAAGTGTGGTACCCTAAAGGAATGTCAGCAGGAGGCAAGCTAACATTACATTAAGACGACTGGCAGATGATGCATTCTCCTGCTGGTACACTGAAGAGGATACCTGTATCTCCTGTGAACACTCTTGCTTCTTCACCACAGTGAAACCGTTCTCCATGCTTTAAAATTAAAGACCCCCATCTAAGGTAGGAATTAAAGCATGGGTTATATTAATGAGGAAATATCAGCAACATGCAAGAGCCACATAGTTTTAAGGAAACTCAAATTTAACTAGGTTTAAACCAATTTCCTGATAGCTTTGGAATTTTTCTTCACGAGGTCCCAGTTCTGTATTTGGATCTGAAGAAGCTGCATGATTTAAAAACGTTTTCAGTTCCAGAATTTACTATTCAGAAAGCAAAATGATGGTATCTAGAGGAAATTATTAGACAACTTTAATGACAATAAACAGGAGAAGCATTTTAAGGAAAAAACTGAACAGAAAATTCTTTCTCTGTCCTCCAAATTAGTAATCTGAAGAAGGGACCGTGCCTAGGAAGTGAAGCATCTATAACCGCCCACCCCCACGTACAGGTAGGATGATGTTCTTCTATACAGGGTTCTCAGTTTGACATCAGGGTGTGAGAGGTGAAGGGGAAGCACACAGTGATAGTCTTACTGGTCATGATGCACCATTGCTCAAAAGATCAGTTGTTGCAGTAAATATTATTGGGGATTTTTTACCCTACCTTAGATTGTTTAGTTCCAAAATAACAGACACACAGTTCTTATATTTATAATAAGCTTTAAGAGCACTAGAGCTGGGCGGATATCAACAACTGTCTATGCTATTTTGTCGACTTCTTTGTCAATAATCCTGAGATATGACTTATGTTTCACCTGGGCCACTCTTACTCAAACAGGCCAGCACTCGGGGCCATGCTTTCATGATCTACTCACCCCACCCCACGGTGCTTTCTTCCTTCTCACTCCATCTGCTCATGCTTCCTCCTCAGTTCTCAAGCCCTGGAATGAAGCCCTGCCCACCTCTCCTGCTCCTACAGGTTATAGGCATCTCTATTAACCAGTAGTTTTAAATTGAGGAGCAAGATTTGCACAACAAAAGCTGGCATGTATAAAAATGTACGTATCTTGAGGCAATGAGACCTTTGGGAACAGAATTTAGCGAAACAGTACATAGCAACAGACCACACCTCAACAATTAGTGGCTGGGAAATCATACTTTCATAGCTTTGAAGATATCCCAGTTAATGTGCATCCCAGTATAGGCTCTCCTTCTCAGTCTCTGTATTCATGTTCAAATCAAGGTATCTCTGAAATGGATTATTTAACTTGGCAGTTAAAAGGTCCTGAGCAACTAAGGAATTGCAAATTGCGACATGTCAGTTGATTATGTTAGAAAAACTTCTAATTATCTTCATAAATCAACATTTAATATCTATGCTCAGAGCCAGACTGCTCCAGGTTATCAATATATTTTCACAAATGAGAGGATTTCTTTCATTTCTAAATCTGAACACTATTTAGAATATTATTGTTAGGTGTCATTTCATAGCATTTAAATATGACATTAATCAAATTAATATGAAAAATTAATATGTTATTTCAGAAGTACAAAGGGTTGGGGTGTGTGTGTGTGTGTCTGTGTGTGTGTGTGTGTGTGTGTGTGTTTGAAGGCATTAGCCATTAGTAGTCTAAATATAAGACCATTTGTAGCCATCTATACCTTCACTCTGTATTGTTCCATTGATGAATAGTTGTATTAACTCCTTATTTTGGTAGCTGTGAGTAATAGCATACTAAATTTGGATGTGTGGAGATTATTAAATACTTCGATAGTGTGTGGTTCACCTCAACACTTTGAGAACTAAGCAACTTAATATATAGTGTCACCTAAAAATGTCAGAGCTTTGCTAATAGTGATTTCACACTAAGAGTTAGATTGATGGATAATTCCACTTTGAACTTTGTGAAACACATTTTTTTCATAATAGTTATTTAAGGTTTCATTCTCCTGAGCAGTGTAGCAGAATTTCCCTTTTATTCATACTTTATCCATGTATGAAAAAAACATTCCTGTTTCTATTATATTCATGACATATTTATTAACTATCAAAGTATAGATTTAGTTCCCTCATAGAGGCAGTGGAAGGAGGGATGAGATAGGGGAGTTATGGAGGGGAAACTGGCAATGGAGATAACATTTGAAATGTAAATAAACAAAATAGCCAATAAAAAAATTTGAAAATTTGTGATTCGATTATAGATCATTGGTTTAGAGTTTTGATTACTGATACATTTCTCAATGTTGTGGTTAATAAACACGAATATATATTTGCTTACTTTTTAGGATGTATTTTATACTTATTTAATGTGTATATGTTTTGGTCACATGTATGTATGCATGTGCAGTACATGCACACCTGGTACCGAAAAGACAAAAAATGATGTGATCCCTCTGAGTGGAGTTATAGATGTTTGTGAGCCACTGTATTGGTACTGGAAACTGAACTCCAGTCTACTGCAATTGATGTCAATACTCTTAACCACTTAGCAAACTCTCTAATCACCCATCAGTTATTATTTATATTTATGTATTTATTTATTTATTTATTGATTGATTGGAATCTTGTATTGTAAAAATTCACTGAATTCATTTATTAGTACGAAAGGTTGGAGTTTTTCATATTCTCTCTGTCTCTCTCTCTCTCTCTCTCTCTCTCTCTCTCTCTCTCTGTAAATATATGCCCATAATATGCACTTAAGGTCAAGTTATTAGTGTCACATAATCTATTTCTACTTCTTCCACACTGATATATATATATATATATATATATATATATATATATATATATATACATATATACATATATATATATATATATCATGGTGCTGATAATTAACAATATTATATTCTTCATAAAAAGAAGTTAAATGTTCTCATTAGAAAAATGAAAAAGCAACCCTATGAGACAAAGGGCATGATAAATAGCTGGATGCATGCTCATTCCACAGTGTAGAGGGACACCGCAACACTACCTCACACAGCTTTAGTATATCATTTCTTAATTTTTAATTGTAACAGTCTTCAAGTACTGTAACATCATTAATATAGTATTGTAGAGTTATGTTTTGTGATGCTCTTTCATTATCACCATGACCACAAATATTCAGATTGATTATATAGTTTAATATATCCTAACAAATTTTGTCAAAGCTAATAAAACTACTAAATCCCCCAACTATTTTCATATTATCTCTGTCTGTCTCTGTCTCTCTGTCTCTGTCTGTCTGTCTATTTATCTATCTAAAACACATACACAAACATGCTTAGTGACAATAGCTGCCTGAAACATCCTATGAGAATTTTCTATAGAACTTTTAAAAACTCCGGAAGTAAACTGTTTCTTTTCTTTTCATTTTTTTTTTTTTTTTTTTTTTTTACCTTTTCCCCCTTGTGGCAGCTGAAAAGGCTGCCCTTGGCCTGAACCAATTTATCAGTTTCAAAGGAAAGGATAATAAAACTGTCATTTCTGGCTATAGTACTGAGGGTACTGGTGATACCTTGGTATTAAGGCTTATTAAAAGTAGAACTGCCTCGTAGTTTTTCATATCAAAATTGCTTTCAAGTATTGTTGAAGCTCCATGTTATTCTGGATGGGAAAGGGGGGAAACGAGAAGAAGAATAAAAAAGGAAGAATTCAAAGTGACCCCAATGGAGCACTGTAGTCGCTGAGCTATTAAGCATCTGGCTATGTGTCTGGTTCTTGGAGTTCTCCAATCTTCCAGACACAGCCTGGCAGCAGAAAATTAATTTAAAATTCACTTTCCTCACAGACCTGCTCAAGATACTCAAAATGTGAGGAAGGCTTACAGAATCAAAGTAATTGTTGACTAGTCCCTAGGTACTTTCTGGTTTCGACTCCTCTAATAACTTGCACCTACAGACAGCCTGTTACCAACAAGAGTTTTGAAGAAAAAAAAAAGTAAATACATAAATGATTTACCCTGAGTGAGGAGTGGGCCAGAGCACAAGGTTTGGGCTTAGGTACAGCAGTCAACTTAAGTGATTTTTTTTCTGTCAACTGGCCAAGGACATTTATATTATGGAAAAGTATTTTGGAGGTAAAATTGTATCTGTTTAAATTCTGGGGATTTTGTTCATTATTTGGATAAAGTAATAAAGACCATTGAGTTTCTTTGTGAGTGAAACAGAAATGTTAATGACACATCCAGGACTCCAGGGAGAATGATGGAGAGTTCCTGCTCCAGTATGATGTCACCCAGACCTCTCAAGCCATCATTTCAGAGTATCTCAAAGCCATTTCAGACTCCTCTCAACCCCCCCCCCAAAATCTGTCTACATACAAATCCTGTCATTTTATTTGATTTGCTAATGACCTATCAATATGAAAAGGATTTTGTGGATTTATTTGAACATGGATTTGTGCCTGTGTGTCTGTGTGTGTGTGTGAAGCTGAGCTCCAAGTCAGATCAGATGTCACTTACTAATTTTGTAGACATGGTCTCTCTCTTAGCCTGGAGCTTGCCAATTAAGCTGGGCTGGCTGGCCAAGGAGCTGCAGGCATATGTATGTGTGTGTGTGTGTGTGTGTGTGTGTGTGTGTGTACACACTGGGATTGCAAGTGCATGCCATCTTGACTGCCTCTTCTGCATGGGTTCTAGAGATTAAGGCCAGATCCTTGTGTCCAAGCAGCACGCACATTATCAACTAAGCAGTCTCTCAAGGAGATTTTTTTTTTTTTTTTTTTTTTTTTTTTTTTTTTGCCTGTGCAGCTATCTCTGTAGCACAAATATGTAGAGCCGCCAAGCTCTATCCCTAGCTCTTAGATCAGTTGCTCTGGTGTACTGTTAGTTTCCAAACACTCCAGTGTGTATTGTGTAGATGCTCAAACTATTGCCAAAATAAATGATCTGTTTCAGTACTAGTATTTTAAAAGTGATAATGACATATGATGAAAATCACATGATTTGAAAGTTAAAACCCGAACAGCTGTTTGAAGCATGTTCGAGACACATCTCTCAGAACACTTAATGGCATTGTACTAAACATTAATGTCACCAGTACAAAGGTAACTGACCCCTGTCTCCTACTCTGTCTTCACTGTACAAACTCTTTTGTACAATACAATTGTTGTCACTATGTTGCATGCTATATAACATTTCTCCTCATGGCAAAACCTGGAATAGTGTTTACTAGATCAAGTATAATGCTCACATCTTGACTGTTATAAAAAGAATAACCATAAGGCATCTTTAAAGTTGAAGTTTGGATAATATAGCTGGTCTTATCTACTTCTATCTTCAAATCTTAAAACTGTTGAAGACAGACAAATATACCCCTAAATGACCTTATATTTTCAAATTAAAATATGTGACATGAAACAAGAAAGTTTAAAATAACCATAATCACAACCACCACCAAGGGGGAAAAAAGGAACTGCCATGTTTATTATGTGCCAGAAATTGCTGTAAGTTTTTTTTGTAACAGGTAATAAGTGTTTCATTCACAACACCTTTGATTCCACTAACAGACACTTTACTTGGTTTTAGGTGAAATGAAAATGGCAAATGCCAAGGAGTAATCATCCCATCTGTAATCTGCTTACATTTACAAACAAGGAAACTGAGCACAGCTTGTTACCCAAAGGCCCAGGCATCAAAGACTTTCTTCCTGGGGAGTTGATTCTCAGGATGGAGATACAAAAGGTATTGGAAACCTTCAGTGTTGTTTTGTTTTTTTAATTGAAGTTTTGGGACCTTCATAGGTGTCATAAACTCATCCTCAATGGGCCAGCTAAAGAAATAAGTGTTGGGGTGCACCGTGTGAAGATTGCCTTTATATTATTCAATTGTTATTTCTATACCTGTAGGGAGCTGAAAATTAGCCTTTTGGTACTGCTAATCTTATGGCTCATCACCTGCCTCAGTATTTTGTAAACATATACCTTCCTCACTTTCCTATTGGCTTAGTAAAGATCTGATGGCCAATAGCTGGACAAGAAATTGAAGACAAGGTTTTCTGGTCTGAGAGTTCTCTGGAAGAATCAGGCCAGAGGACTGGCCAGAGAGATATGAAGGAAATCTAATGTACTAAGAAAGAAAGAGAAAGGAGTTGGGGGGGGGGATGGGCCATGAGGATGGACATGGACTAGCTTAGTCAGGTTAATTAAGTTAGATGAGCTAGCTGGAAGGTAGCCTAAGCTAAGGCCTAAGATATAATTAAATTAATAAGTCCCTGTGTAATTAATCTTCCTCCTGTGGGTCTGAAAAAATTCTGTAATAAATAAGTAACAAGGAGAATAAAAAATGGCCAATGTTATACATGGCTAAACAGTCCTGGTCAATGTGGTCCCATTCATTAGTGAACTTCATTGGTGTCATGTTCTTGTAAAGTAGTCTTCCAAGTTATCAGAACTATGTGAACTATCTCCTTGGGAGGCAAGTCCCTCCTCTGACATAGGAGGTCAGTTAGCAACTTTTTTTTGTAACCAGCATTATACCCTTAGGGATATTCCAACTCCTTAGAGTCTATCATGTCAAAATTCTGATGGCCAAAGGAAGAGACAGAAGTATGTCTCTTTCTAGAATATTTTTACCTGTGTCACAAAGATTGCAATGTGAGGTTTCATTGGGCTGTTCCTAAGTCCTTAAGATCCTATCCTTGGAGGGGACAGTATGCTACTGCCTTGCTTCTTCTCTTTTCAACCCCTGATACTACCACATCCTTCTATTGCTTGATCATACTTCCTGTGGTGATAAACTGTGTAATTCTAGCTCCAAAAGGCTGGAGATCAATTGATAATGAGCTAAAACCTCCCAAAAGCAGAACAGTATTTTTTTTTTCTATTTAAAAGCTGATTGTCTCAGATATTCCCTGAGAGTGGCAGAAAGGTGGCAGACACATAATAGTGTTAACATATTTTGCCTAGAATTTTGTGGTTCTAAGTGGTAAAGAGCAATACAAATACTTCATGTATAAAGTAAAATAATTTGCATTTGTATACTCAATTCTTGGTCTTTTAAATGTATAGTTGCATTATTAAAGTTGTCCTCAGGGTAATAACAACAAAGACTTATCTCTCTCACAAAAGTTGAGACCCCAATAAGACTTCTATATAGGTAGATTTCACTATGTAGCCATGACTGGCCTGGGACTGACTCTGTAAATACATACTCACAGAGATCATCTAATATTAAAAATGCATACATTTGATAACAGCATCTGTTGCATCTGTTTTTGGCAGATGCTCCTATTTTAGCTGCATAATTTCCTTGTGACCTCATGCTCTTAGAAGTAAATGAGTTATTTGCTTAATAAGTTATTTCAGTCCAGAAATAAGTTATTTCAGTCCAGAAGTCTAGAAGAAAGGCTGTAGTTAAGAAGGGAGTACAAGAGAATCTTGCTGTGTGTTCCATTGTAGAGTCAACAGCCTTGGTCTTTCATTCAAAGCAGATCAGACCATGGACACATTATTCGTTATTGTTTAGCTGCCTAACTTTAGGAAGAAATTACCAGCTTCCTGGGGATCCAGCATTTTAGATTCAGGTCCAACTGTGCTCCTAACAGAAGGCAAAAAGCTTAGTGGCATTATCAGCCATTTAACATGAAAAGAACATGCTGTAATCAAGTGGGGACTACTCAACTGAGCCACACTTGGGCCCCATTTTAGGGCTCATGGGAAATCTTCCAGAGGCTTAAAAGAAGTGAAGAAATACAGAAAAATGTTCTAAACAAGGCAAAGGTTATTTTTCTCTACATTTTTATAACAACAACAGGAAAGAAAGACCATTTAGTTTAGTTTTCAACATATCCCCATTTTTAAAAAGCTACAGTGATAACTGTGTGACTATCAGAGTACAGGATTTTTATCCACACATCAGATTCGAAAGCATGTTAGCAGCATCCAAAATATGATATTGTATTTAAGTCAAATTGCTCAGCACAACTCAAGACTGAGACCTGGTTCTTAGAAAGAATAATGTTACCTGCTTTCTAAATAAACACTAAAGTTTTGAGTGTTGAAATGATGAAGCTAGAGAGATGAAGTGGATTCTAGATATATTAAATCTTGGATGGCTTCAAATAATAGCCTGAAGCAATAATATGAATCTTCCATCCTATATTCATAATGTCAGGGTTACTGTAGAAATGATGACTTTAAAATTCAATCTCCCTATACTTCTCTTAAAAGATCCAGTTCAGATGTAACTTTAAGTCCCTTTGAGCATAGAAGAATAAAGACATCAAAAGGAGACCCTTGAATTTTGAAAGTAAGATTTGTGGTAACTACCTGAGGCTAGAAAATGTTCTCTAGAATTGTTTGCAAAAGAAGGCATTTGTATATAGACAAATGCTCATTCTAAGAAAAGAGAATTATGGTGAAGTTGGGAGAAGATAGAGAGAAAGAAGAATTGGACACTGTGTCGTGACATTGCAGGATGCTGACTGCTAAGGATGGAGGAGTATGAGGAAGATAAATGCATGTTGGTTTGAATCAAAACCACCTACACTGAAGTTCTAAAGCCAGGGATATGAGTACGTGATTTGATATATGCTTTAGGACCTGAGCTCAGCTCTCTAGCACCCATATGAAAGGTGGGGTATGCTTATGCATATCTGTAATCCCAGAACTGGGAAGATGGAGACAAGAAGAATCTCAACCTGACTAAGCCAGATAGTCTTGCTAAACTTGTGGGATGCAGGCTTCAGGAGAGATCCTGTCTCAAAATCATACTATGGAAAGCAATGGAGCAGGATAGCCAATGTTTAACTATAGTCTTCATATGCATACACACACACACACACACATGCACACACACACGTACACGCACACACAAACACACGCACAAAGAAATTCACATACAGAAGTATGTTCCCATGCACACAACATACCCAACACAGACCACAAAGTGGAAAAAATGTCTCTATGAAAATATAATATAGCAAGTTAAAAGGTTACTGGAAGCCTTCCGCCACTCGCCCCACTTCCGGTCTGAGGCCAGCGGGTGAGTGCACCCTGGATACTGCCAGACACATTCTGGGGGACCCATAGAACCCATAGCCAGTGCTAGCACTCCCCTTCCGCCGCTTGCCCCTCTTCCGGTCTGAGGCCTGCGGGTGAGTGCACCCTGGATACCACCAGACACATTCTGGGGGCTCCACAGATCCCACAACCAGCTTTAGGTAGGAAAACCCACATACTACCCTGAGCTCATAGCTGGGTGCCCTGAGTGCTCAGAATCCAGCAGATACCCCCCTCCCCCGTGCCCCTGCCGGCTAGCACCCCCCTTCTGCCCATCTCCCTGGTCTGAGGCCCGAACCAGTCCTCTACCAGGTCTGCAGTTGTGTGGACCCCGGATTCCACCTGAGACATACTGGAAGGTCCACTCAACCCAGAGCCACAGAGGAACAACTGAACTCAGAGTGTCATACAACATATCCTGATATATCCAATAGGAGACACTGCACCCAGAACAGCAGACATCTAGCTGGACTGCTACCTTGGAGGCACCATATCCTGAGGAATCCTAGAGATACCACCGTAATCAGTGCAGCTGGAAAAAATCACAGAGACATCTGGACCCCTAGAAGACCAAACAAAAGCGAGACAACTGGAAAGGCAAGCTTCAATCAGAGACAGAAGTACAGGTAGCACTAGATTTAACCAGATGACAAAAGGCAGGCGCAAGAACGTAAGCAACAGAAACCAAAGTTACATGGCATCATCAGAACCCAGTTCCCCCATCATAGCAAGCCCTGAACACCCCATCACATCAGAAAAGCAGGATTCAGAATTAAAATCACTTCTCATGATGATGATAGAGGACTTTAAGAAAGACATAAATAACACTCTCAAAGAACAGATAGAAACCCTTAGAGAGGAAACACAAAAATCCCTTAAGGAATTGCAAGAAAATGCAACCAAACAGGAGAAGGAATTAAACAAAACCATGCAGGATCTAAAAATGGAAGTAGAAACAATAAAGAAATCACAAAGGGAGAATACCCTGGAGATAGAAAACTTAAAAAAACGATCAGGAGTCATAGCCACAAGTATTACCAACAGAATACAAGAGATGGAAGAGAGAATCTCATGTGCAGAAGATACCATGGAAAACATTGACACAACTGTCAAAGAAAATGCAAAATACAAAAAGCTACTAACCCAAAATATACAAGAAATCCAAGATACAATGAGAAGGCCAAACCTAAGGATAATAGGAATAGATGAGGGGGAAGACTCCCAACTTAAAGGACCAGTAAATATCCTCAACAAAATTATAGAGGAAAACTTCCCTAACCTAAAGGAAGAGCTGTCCATAAATATACAAGAAGCCTACAGAACTCCAAATAGTTTAGACCAGAAAAGAAATACTTCCCGCCACATAATAGTCAAAACATCAAATGTACAAAACAAAGAAAAAATACTAAAAGCAGTAAGGGAAAAAGGCAAAGTAACATATAAAGGCAGACCTATAAGAATTACACCAGACTTCTCACCAGAGACCATAAAAGCCAGAAGATCCTGGACCAATATCATACAGACCCTAAAAGAACATAAATGTCAGCCCAGACTACTATACCCAGCAAAACTGTCAATCATTATTGATGCAGAAACCGAAATATTCCATGACAAATCCAAATTTACACAGTATCTCAACACAAACCCAGCACTTCAAAGGATAATTGGTGGAAAACTCCATCACAAGGAGGGAAACTACAACCTAGAAAAAGCAGGAAAGTAATCTTCCAAAAACTGTAAAAGAAGGTAGCTACATAAACATATCTCCACTGCCAATAACAAAATAACAGGAAACAACGCTCATTTTTCCTTAATATCTCTTAATATCAATGGACTGAATTCTCCAGTAAAAAGACATAGACTATCAGACTGGATATGTAAACAGGACCCAACATTTTGCTGCATTCAGGAAATGCACCTCTGTGGAAAGGACAGACATTACCTCAGAGTAAAAGGTTGGAAAACAATCTTCCAAGCAAATGGTCCCAAAAAACAAGCTGGAGTAGTGATTCTAATATCAAATAAAATCAGTTTTCAACCAGAAGTAATCAAAAAAGATAAAGAAGGACACTTCATATTCATCAAAGGAAAAATATACCAAAAGGAACTTGCAATTCTCAACATCTATGCCCCAAATGTAAGGGCACCCACATACATAAAAGATAGTTTACTAAAACTTAAAGCATACATTGCACCCTACACAATAATAGTGGGAGATTTCAACACCCCACTCTCAGCTATGGACCGATCATGGAAACAGAAACTAAATCGAGACACAATGAAACTAACAGAAGTTATGAACCAATTGGACTTAACTGACATCTATAGAACATTTCATCCAAAAAAAAAAAAAAAAAAAAAAAAAAAAAAAAAAAAAAAAAAAAAGAATATACCTTCTTCTCAGCACCTCATGATACCTTCTCCAAAATAGACCATATAATTGGTCACAAAACAGGCCTCAACAGATACAAAAAGATTGAAATAATCCCTAGTACCTTATCAGACCCCCATGGATTAAGACTTGTCTTTGACATAGACAAAAATAACAGAAAGCCCTCATACACTTGGCAACTGAACAATGCTCTACTCAATGATAACTTGGTCAAGGAAGAAATTAAGAAAGACATTAAAGACTTTTTAGATTTAAATGAAAATGAGGACACATCATGTCAAAACATGTGGGAAAAATCATAGCTCTAAGTGCTCACAAAAAGAAAGTGGAAAGAGCATACATTAACAACTTGACAGCAAACCTGAAAGCATTAGAACAAAAAGAAGCTAGTATACCCAAGAGGAGTAGACGGCAGGAAATAATCAAACTCAGGGCTGAAATCAACCAAGTCGAAACAAAAAGAACTATACAAAATATCAACAAAACCAGGAGCTGGTTCTTTGAGAAAATCAACAAGATAGACAAACCCTTAGCCAGACTAACCAAAGGGCGCAAAGACAGCATTCAAATTAATAAAATCAGAACTGAAAAGGGAGACATAACAACAGAAACAGAGGAAATTTAAAAAATTATCAGATCCTACTACAAAGGCCTATACTCAAGAAATTGGAAAATCTGGAGGAAATGGACAATTTTCTAGATAGATACCAGGTCCCAAAGTTAAACGAGGAGCAGATAAACCATCTAAACAGTCCCATAACACCTAAAGAAATAGACACAGTCATTAAAAATCTTCCCACCAAAAAATGTCCGGGGCCAGATGGTTTCAGCGCAGAATTCTTTCAGACCTTCAAGGAAGACCTAATACCAATCCTCTTCAAGCTATTCCATTGAATAGAAACAGAAGGAACACTACCCAATTCATTCTATGAAGCTACCATTACACTCATACCTAAACCACAGAAAGATCCAACAAAGAAAGAGAACTACAGACCAATCTCTCTTATGAATATTGATGCAGAAATACTCAATAAAATTCTCGCAAACGGAATCCAACAACACATCAAAACAATTATCCATCAAGATCAAGTAGGCTTTATCCCAGGAATGCAGGGATGGTTCAATATTCAGAAATCCATCAATGTTATCCACTACATAAATAAACTCAAAGAGAAAAACCACATGGTCATCTCACTAGATGCTGAGAAAGCATTTGACAAAATTCAACATCCTTTCATGTTAAAAGTCTTGGAAAGATCAGGAATTCAAGGCCCATATCTAAACATAGTAAAAGCAATATACAGCAAGCCAGTAGCCAACATCAAACTAAATGGAGAGAAACTTGAAGCAATCCCACTAAGATCAGGGACTAGGCAAGGCTGCCCACTCTCACCTTACCTATTCAATATAGTACTGGAAGTCTTAGCTAGAGCAATTAGACAACAAAAGGAAGTCAAAGGGATACAGATAGGAAGGAAGAAGTCAAAATTTCACTATTTGCAGATGATATGATAGTATACTTAAGTGAACCTAAAACTTCCACCAGAGAACTCCTAAACCTGATAAACAACTTTAGCAATGTGGCTGGATATAAAATCAACTCAAACAAATCAGTAGCCTTCCTCTATTCAAAGGATAAACAGGCAGAGAAAGAAATTAGGGAAATGACACCCTTCACAATAGCCACAAATAAAATAAAATATCTTGGAGTGAATGTAACAAAGCAAGTGAAAGATCTGTATGACAAGAACTTCAAGTCTCTGAAGAAAGAAATTGAAGAAGATCTCAGAAGATGGAAAGATCTCCCATGCTCCTGGATTGGCAGGATTAACTTAGTAAAAATGGCTATCCTGCCAAAAGCAATCTACAGATTCAATGCAATACCCATCAAAATTCCAAATAAATTCTTCATAGAGATAGAAAGAGCAATTTACAAATTCATTTGGAATAACAAAAAACCTAGGATAGCGAGAACTATTCTCAACAATAAAAGAACCTCTGGGGGTATCACCATTCCGGACCTCAAACTGTACTACAGAGCAGTAGTGATAAAAACTGCATGGTATTGGTACAGAGACAGACAGGACGATCAATGGAATAGAATTGAAGACCCAGAAGTGAACCCGCACACCTATGGTCACTTGATCTTTGACAAGGGAGCTAAATCCATCCAGTGGAAAAAGGACAGCATTTTCAACAAGTGGTGCTGGCTCAACTGGAGGTCAACATGTAGAAGAATGCAAATTAATCCATTCTTATCCCCTTGCACAAAGCTCAACTCCAAGTGGATAAAGGACCTTTACATAAAGCCAGGTACACTGAAACTATTAGAAGAGAAGTTGGGGAAGACCCTCGAATACCTAGGCACAGGGGAAAAGTTCCTGAACAGAGCACCAATGGCTTATTTTCTAAGATCAAGAATAGACAAATGAGACCTCATCAAATTGCAAAGCTTCTGTAAGGCAAAGGACACTATCAACAAGACAAAAAGGCAACCAACAGAATGGGAAAAGATCATTACCAATCCTACATCCGATAGGGGGCTAATATCGAATATTTACAAAGAACTCAAGAAATTAGACGCCAAACAACAAAATAACCCCATTAAAAAATGGGGTACAGAGCTAAACAAAGAATTCTCAACTGAGGAAACTCGAATGGCCGTGAAGCACCTTAAAAAATGCTCAACATCCTTAGTCATCAGGGAAATGCAAATGAAAACAACACTGAGATACAACCTCACACCAGTCAGAATGGCTAAGATCAAAAACTCAGGTGATAGTAGATGCTGGCGGGGATGTGAAGAAAGAGGAACACTCCTGCATTGTTGGTGGGGTTGCAAGCTGGTACAACCACTTTGGAAGTCAGTCTGGCGGTTCCTCAAAAAATTGGACATAGCACTACCTGAGGACCCAGCTATACCACTTCTGGGCATATACCCAGAAAATGCCCCAACAAATAACAAAGACATATGCTCCACTATGTTCATAGCAGCCTTATTTATAATAGCCAGAAGCTGGAAAGAACCCAGATGCCCTTCAACAGAGGAATGGATACAAAAAACGTGGTACATTTACACAATGGAATATTGCTCAGCTATCAAAAATAATGAATTCGAGAAATTCTTAGGTAAATGGATGGAACTAGAAAATATCATCCTGAGTGAGGTAACCCAATCACAAAAGAACACACATGGTATTTACTCACTGATAAGCGGAGATTAGCCCAAAAATTTGAAACAACAAAGATTCAACTACCAGACGACATGAAGCTCATGAAGAAGAAAGAACAAGTGAAGATGCCTAGGTCTTTCTTAGAAGGAGTAACTAAATACCCAAGGGAGCAAATATGGACACAAAGTGTGGGACAGAATCTGATGGGGGGCGTTGTAGGGAGACCATTCCATCTGGGTATTCATTCCATGGGCAGTCACCAAAAATAGACGCTGATAGGGATGTCAGGATGGGAAAGCTGACAGCAGCCTGATAAGGCTGTCTCCTTAGAGGTCCCCCAGAGTTGGACATACCCAGAGACAGATACCCACAGCTATCCATTAATCTGATCAAAGGTTCCCAATGGAGGAGTCAGAGAGTAAATTGAAGGAACCTTAAGGGCTGGTGGCCCCATGAGGAGAGCAACAATACCAACCAGCCAGAGCTCCCCAGGGTCTAAACCACCAGCCTAGGAGCATATGGAGAGACACATGACTCTAGCTGTATATGTAGGGGAGGATGGCCTTGTTGGGCATAGGTGGGAGACAAGGTCATTGGTACCCTGAAGGCTGAGCACTGGGGGAGGGGGGATCTGAGGGTGGGGAGGGGGGCTGGGGGTAGGTGGGTAAACATCTTCATAGAGGCAGGAGGAGGGGGGATGGGATAAGGGGTTCCTGGGTGGTGGGGGAAATATGGTAAGGGGATAAAATTTGAAATGTAAATATTATATCCAATAAAAGAGGGGGAAAATAGAAAAGCTGTTAGAACCAACATTCTTAATAAAAGGTCAGCCCTCTTAAAAAAAAAAAAACTGTCTTGATACTAAAATTTGTTTTGAGAATTGTATATTGCAGAATGATCAGCCTTGGTGTATCTACTCAACAAGCAAGCTGGGCAGACCTGCTCAAACCTCTGAGGTCCGGGAATTCCATCTGGAGGCAGCGAAGACACAGCATCAGAGGATTGTCAACTTGCTCTCCCCCCCCCACTCCTCTTCTAATATCTCAACGCCCATAATCAGCTTGAAGAAGTTAATGAAGAGTCAGCGCCCCTATTCCCTGGGCTTGGGGACTAAGGTGATAAATGTTGGGCTGTCTCTCTAGGGAAAAGTAGTGGTTTTGTCGGAATAGAGAGGATTAGCTAGGGTTTATTGCATAGCCATAACCTATTAGTAGAAATCTGTATAATTAATATCAATATGAAGATATAAATTCTTAAATGGCACCAATTTACTTTGTTTATAAATTTTAAGGTTTTCATTGGCATGAGCTTCTCAGTGATATAAGAGTGAGACGAATATTGTTACTCTCATAGGCATTGTACCAGTATAACACATTTAGGAATACAAAGCTTAGACCCAGTCCTTCTTTAACTTTTTTAAACTGATTTGAGATGGTCAGCCTGTGACTTAAGGGAGTATAGCAAATTCATGACTTGGAGTTTATTATAAGGGTGTTCTCTATGTTTTATTTAGAAATAGCTGAGTGGAGTTAACAGGCAACAGTCCAGATTACCTTACATGGATAGCTGGTTTTCAAAACATCAGAAATCCTTAGAATTGACATGACAAACATTTCAGTATTAATGTTCATTTTCATTAGAGACCTGTCTACTCCAGACAGCTTCCTATATTGAATTCTAAGAAGAAATTGAGCATCCTTGGAGTTACTCCAGTTGTGGTGAGACAGCCACTAGGCAAGAATTGCCACTTTCCTTCTACAGACAAATTACTGTCCAGAAAAGGACACACTTGCAGAATAGTCGACTGATTATATCTGCCTAGACAGAGTAATCAGCCCTTAATAATTCTGCAGCACTAAGGTTTGTCAGAAGATCCTGGGCCAGAAGGCAGAAGAACAGATGCTCCAACGTTTTGAAGTAGAGCGAGTGTCCAGGTGTTCAGAGGTCTCTATAAATTGGCTAAGTTTTAGAAACTACGATTTGTGCTTCCCACAATTATAGTTAACTCAGTCATTCTGGATTTCTGATGGGGTTGAAAACATATAGCTATTGACCTTAAGAGAAAAGATTTGAGTGGATGGTCGTCAGCTGACATTCATCCTAAAGCCAGGTTCAGAACTAAATGTTTTAGTTAGAATAGATGACAGAGGAGCTGGTTAGTCAACAAAAGGATGGACTGGGTATTAGGACTATCCTGTACCTCACTGGTACAAATTTGCATAATTATGCTCTAATTGTATTTTGAGAGAAAAGTTTCATTTTAACAGGAAGAGTGATGTGTAGAAGGAGCTAAGGTAGGAGGAGTACTGAGAGGAAGAAAAGGAGTAAGAAGAGGAGAAGAAGAAGGAGAGGAGAAGCTAGGTGATGAAAGAGAGAAAGAGGGGGGAGACAGGGAGGCAGATATTCATGTATCTCCACCAGTCAAAGATAGTTGTTATATCTAGGTCGGTCAGTGGGTTTCACCTCTGATTGAACAATTCCAAACTTATAAAGCCTATGATTAACATTATTTTTAAAAAATGTATAAATGCAAAAAGGAAAAGGGGGCATGGGATAGGGGTTTCCTAAGGGGGGTGGGGGGGAATGGGCATAGGGGATGCCATCTGAAGTGTAAAAAAATTATCTAATTAAAAAAAAAAAGAAAAAAAAAAGGTTACTGGAAGCTTATGCAAGTGATTGACAATAAACTTGATGCTGACCATGTGTTGTTTTTAACTGATATTTTCTATCAACAAGATTGCTGTCAAGTACAAAATAGGTATTTTTTGAAATTTTGAATTTTGAAATTTTGTGAATTTTGAAAAACTAAAATAATTGCTTATTTCACTATTTTCATAAATGCTAAGAAATGCTCAACTTATGTTTACTATTCTCATGTAAGCATGACACAGCTATGCCAGCAATATAACTATCTTAATTTGCTCTCCTCTGAATGAAGTGGGACTATGATCTTGATTTGTTCCCAGGCTTAGTTAGGTTTCCATTGTTGTAATAACAACTATGAACAAAAGCAACTTGTGGAGCAAAGGGTTTATTTTATTTTATAGCTTATAGTCCATCAGGATGGAAAGTCATGTCAAGAGCTCAAAGTAGGACCCTGGAAGTAGGAACTGAAGCAGAGGCCATGGACAAGTGCTGCATAGAGTTGTTCTCCTAATGGTTTGTTCACCCTGCTTTTGTATTAAAGCATACACCCCAGGCTACCGGCTTCTCACAAGGGACTGGTGCCCCAAACATCTCTAGAAAAGGCTCTTCGAGTTGACTGCACATAACATGATAGAGATGTTTTCTCAATCAAGGTTGCTCTGCTAATAGGACTTTAGCTTGTGCCTAGGTTAGATAAATGTCTAACCAGAACGCCACCAAACAGAAAGGCTTCTCTCAAATTTTATGAGTTCTGATAATTAGACACAGCAGTAAATGTCTGTGTTTATGTCCACATTAATCTGCTAGAAATCATTCCATTTCTAAATTTTAATTAGTCTTTCCAATATGTTTTTATTTGTACAGTTTAGTTCAAGAACAATTGACAATGACCTTGAGAGATTATCACACACACATGAGCAGCCATGTGTGCATGAGCGTGTGCACGTGCACACACACACACACACACACACACACAAACACACACACACACCGTTCTTGGACTTTGTTTTAGAATATGACCTTACAATAACAATATGAAAAAATAATAACACTTTTAGCAATAAAAATGTCAAAATCCTCCTTTACAAATACTTATACAGTTTTTGTTCCATTATTGTCTCTGAGAATAAAATATATTGATATGAATGTAGAAGTGATTTTTTAATGAAAAACAAATATATAGTTTTATCAACCCAATAGATGAGTAACATTAGATTAGAGTTTGATACTTTTGACCATAACTATTATACTTCTAACTTTATGCCAGCAATCAGGAAAGGAATGTCTCCATGGTTCATGATATAAATATGTGTGTTGAAAAGATATTTAAAACACTTAAACCAAACAATTTTTGAGTGCTTTTTGATGATGGCAGTGGTGCCACATACCTATATTTGAGAAGTACTGCTCTAAGCAACTAGTTGACATATTATCATTAAATCAAATCATCCCTCTATGTATGAGAAAACTAACAAGTGCCTGAAGACTGGTCTAACCAAACAATCTCACACTCCTATTTTCATACACTGGATAGAAGAGCTATTCACTGTGTGCTACTGAAAAGCATGGCTCACCTCATGAATTCTGGGTTTTGTAGCTAAAAGAATTTTAAAAAGTACTTAGAAAGAAGCTTGAGGCCATTTTTGTTAGTTTGAGAGAAAAACAATCAGAGCAGGTGAGCTGCACATTATGTTTTGAATGGACAGGGGATGATGGATAAGAACAAGAGCGATAGTATGTTTTCTGAGTTTAAAGTAAAACAAGTAGGCAGGCTCAATGAGGTCTACAGGCAGAGGTATGAAGGGAAGGCTCATCAGAGAGTAAAGATACCCAGAATAACCTTTATGGGTTAGAATAATTTTTGAGATATTCCCGTATCAGGAAAAGAGAGAGGAAAGGGGGAAATCAAGTGTTTTATTTCTTATTTATTTATTTATTTATTTATTTATTTATTTAATGTTTATTTTTGAGCATGGTCTCATGAGTCACAGGAGGCCCTGAAACTTACTTTGTAGCCCATGATGTCCTACTGTGCCTACCTAAAAAGGTTCAAGAATACAGGCTTATGGTCATGCACCTCCACACTCACTATATGCAGTGCTGTGGAGAAAGCTCAGGGCTCCCTGCATGCTAGGCAAGCCCTCTAGCAGTGAGCTACATCCCCAGTCCCAAGTTTCACTTTCCTAGTTAGAACTCCAAGCCTTGTACAAAGCACATGCTCTGTGTGAGAGATTTCCTGGAACGTACAAGTCCACATATCATTAAGAGAGTAGTTACCATTCTCATCCTTTTAAAACCTTGTTTTTAGTGTGTGTGTGTGTGTGTGTGTATGTGTGTGTGTGTTTAGTGTGTGTATGTGTGTGTAAAACACATATGTCCATGTGTGCCACAACTCTTATATAGAAGACAACTTCTGGCAGCCAATTGTTTCCACTGTGTGGGTTCAGATGGTTGAAATCAAATTCCTAGGCTTGGTAACAGACACATTTACCTACTGAGCCATTTAGCTGGTCTCCATCACCATTTTAATAAGTTTTTATATGTGTTTGCTTTCCAGAGGGCTGGTTTTCTGCCCAGGTAATTGACAGGTCAGTTAGATCAACAGTTTTCAACCCTTGAATGCACTTCCTCATGTTGTAGTGAACCCTCAACCATAAAATTACTTTTGTTGCTATTTCATATCTTTAATTTTGCTATTATTATAAATTATAAATTGTAATATAAATATCTGTGATTTCTGATGGTCCTATGTGACCTCTGTGAAACAGCCATTCAGTCAACAGTCAATAGTCAAAGGGATGAACCCCACAGGTTGAAAACCTCTGAGTTAGCAATAGTATTTTTTTTTAATAATCTTATAACTTTTCAGAAATTTGTAGTTTTATGTCTGTACCCAAGGCTGAAGACACAACTCAGAACATAATAGATTAATGAAATTAAAGATCACTAAAATTAAAACACCTCTGTAAAATAGTGTGGGCTCCAAACAATTTTATTGGGCTCCAAACCAAAAGTATCTTTTTGTGTACCGTCATGACCCTATAAACCCATCCCAGGAATCCCCTTGGAGCTACAAGATGAGATGAGTTAAGGTGTCTGTAGCTATCTAGTAATTTTTACCATGTCAGGGTTACTATAGCATGGAGCAGACCTTTGGTCAAAGGGTAGCGGGATCTGGTTTATAAATATGTTCTCAATTCTTCTTTAATGTGACTTCTGTTCTTGGAAGACAGCAAAGAACAAAACGCTGTATTCACTGAAACACAATAAAAGAAAAGCAATAGCATGACTGAGTCAGAGTAACAGAAGGTGTCAGGGTATTGAAAACTAATCTGTGTCTAGTATAAAGCATAGCAGTTTAGGGATCACCTTAAATGTTTTTGAGATTTTTGCTTTCCTTTCTTTCAGGTTTTCACAATCATATTACTATTAACTTTTAGAATACACTGCTGGGCGTTGGTGGCGCACGCCTTTAATCCCAGCACTTGGGAGGCAGAGGCAGGCGGATTTCTGAGTTCAAGGCCAGCCTGGTCTACAGAGTGAGTTCTAGGACAGCCAGGGCTACACAGAGAAACCCTGTCTTGAAAAACCAATAAATAAATAAATAAATAAATAAATAAATAAATAAATAAAATAAAAAAATAAAAATAAAAAATAGAATATAGTACTAAGAAACCCATGGTAAACTTTTCTTGGTATCTGCTGGGTAACAACCTTCACTGACCTCCGTTCTCTACTTTCCTTTACTTCTCTTTTTCTTAGGTCTTGCCCCTGGAATCTTATATCTTAATAAATTCACCACATGCAGGTCTTGTCTAAGGCTCTGATATTTTGTAGCCTATGGTATTATAGCCATATGGACATTTAGAGCAATGGCTTCAGATTCCTGAAAACCGTAGATTGTAATCGAGTCTCTTGTTGGACTGAATGGCTAATAAATAATTATGAGCCATGACAAATACTTGGAATATAAGCTACACATTGGCGGATATGGAACCTTGTGAAGTTCTGCTGGAAGGTTGAAAAGCATAATCATTCTTTCGGTTTTCTGTATTTACTTACTTACTTATTCACTTTATATGCTGATTGTAGACCCACTTCTCCTTCCAGTCCCCTTCACAGAGTTCTTCCCCCATCCTCACTACTCCTTGGATACCAATACACCATGGTACCTCAAATCACTGCAGGACTAGGTACATCCTCTCCCACTGAGGACAGACAAGGCAGCCCAGTTAAGGGAAACAGGATCCACAAGTACACAAGAGAGTCAGGGTGAGCTGCATCTGCTGTATATGTGTGGGGAGTCTAGTTTCAGTCCTTTTATGTTTTTTGGTTAGGGGTTCACTCTCTAGAAGTCCCCAAGGGTCAGGTTATTTGACTTCGATGGTTTTCTTGAGGAGAACATATCACCCCCGGGTTCTTCCATCTTTGCCCCCAGCTTCCTGAGCTCTGGCTAATGTTTTGCTGTGGGTCTCAGCATCTGTTTCAATCAGCTGCTAGGTGGGGCCTCTCAGAGAACAGTTGTTCTACAAGCTTGTCTACAAGCATAACAGCTTATCATTAATAGTGTCAGGGATTGGTTCTTTTCCATGGGATGGGTCTCAATTTGGGCCAGTCATTGTTTAACCATTTTCTCAGTCTCTGTGCCATCTTTATTCCCGCACTTCTTGTAAGAAGATTGAATTTGGGGTCAAAGGTTTTGTGGTGATTTGATGTCCTTATCTTTCCTCTGGGAGTCCTGCCTGGCTACAGGAGGTGGTCACTTTGGGTTCAATATTACGCCTTCCCCACTGCTAGGAATTTCGGCTGAGGTCACTCTGATAGACTTCCTGGAGCCTTCCCTATCCCAAGTATTCTTCCTATAACCCAATGCATATTTCTGTTCACTAGACACCAATAAACCAAATAACCCTATTAAATATGGAGGTGTATACATAAATGCAGAATTCCGGACAGAGGAATCTCTAATGGCCAAGCAACACTTAAGGAAACGATCAATGTCCTTAGTCATCAGGAGAATAAAATTCAAAGTGACTCTGAGATTAAGCTTTACACCAGTCAGAATGGCTAAGATAAAAACTCAAATGACATCACATGCTGTTGAGGATGTGGGCACTTGAACACCTCTCCACTGCTGGTAGGAGTGCAAACATGTACAACCGCTCTGGAAATCTCTTTGGCAGTTTCTCAGAAAATTGGTAATATTTCTACTTCAAGACTCAGCTATACCACTTCTGGGCATATGCCCCAAAATGCTTCACTATACCACAAGGACACTACTCACTCAAGTATGTTCATAGCAACTTCATTCATAACAGCCAGAAATTAGGAATAATCCAGATGTTCCTCAACTGAAGAATGGATACAGAAAAATGTGGTTCATTTACACAGTGGAATATTACTCAGCTTTTAAAAACAAAGACATCCTGAAATTTGCAGGCAAATAGATGTAACTAAAAATATTATCCTGAGTGAGATAACCAGACTCCAAAAGGCATGCATGGTATGTCCTCACTTGTAAGTGGATATTAGCAGTAAAGTATAGGACACCCAGGCTATGCTTCACAGACCCAATGAAGTTAAATAACAAGAAGGGTTTGAGGAATGTTGCATGAGTCTCATTCAGAAAGGGAAATGAAACAGACATTAGAGGTGGATGAAGGGAAGGAACTCAGTGGGAGAGGGGATGGACATGGGATCTGGTACCTAGAGAGTAAGCATCCTTGCTTTCTTCAGGTTGATTTCCTTGGATATTTTGCTACAACCTGAGAATCTACCACATATTCATGTAAAGGATACCTCTTTTTTAATGATACCTATATTGGTATCAGGAAACTGAGATGAGAAAGTGAGCCACAGTCAATTCTTTAGTGATACTTCTCGTGATATTTTGCATTTAGTATTCCTATTTTTTGTTTTGAATTGGAAATTGGTAAATTAGAATAGCATTTATCAATGGAGTACCAAGTTCTTTTGTCTGTGTGTATGTGTACTGAATAATGAATTCAAATTAAGTGACATCAATGATATTAAAGAGTAATGTTCTTGTAAGAAGAATATTTGGATTTCTTTTAGAATTTGAAGTGTTCAGTACATTACAATTTACTTGCTCATTATGTTGTATGAAACATTTTTATGAAAAAGAGAAAGTTTTCCTTTTATCTAGCTGATGCTCTGCACCTTTTGAACATCATCTCTCCATTTTTTTCTAGGTTCAGTGGGGTAACCACTAATTCACTCTCATTTTCTCTCTCTGTTTTTTTTTCCTTTTTGTTTTTGTGTCTTAGAGACCATACAAAAAGAGAACATGCTTATTCTCGTGTGTAGCATAATGCTCTCCAATTCTATTTATGTGCTGCCAATGATAAATTTTATCTATTTTCTAAGAAGAAAAATTTCTTTTTGTGCATGCATTACGCTTTTATTACCTACTCACCTGATAATGAACAGTTTTTAAATTTTGTTACCTTGCTATTTTTCCATACTGTGAAATAAAATTTATCGTGTAGGCATCTTTTTCAATACTTATATGAAATTTTTACTGTATCCAAAAGCAGAATTTCTAGGTAAGATATTAATTTTCTTTTTATGTTTTTGAGACACTTTTATTTTGAATGTATTAATTTACATTTCAACCAGTATTGCACAGTTTGCTTTTTCTCCACACTATTTTTTTGATTTTTTAAAAAGCCAATTTATCATATGAATTGGGAACTGCAGTGTAGTTATTCCAAAAAAAAAAATAAGTTAATTTTACTACTGGTCTAAAACATATATTTGATGCTTTATAGAGAATATATATCAGGATCCTAAAATTGTACATGCTAAATAAAAATTATCAATGTTGAAGAAAATCTCTAAAGTACATCTGTTTAAGTCTGACTCTGTTGTCAACAGAATCTTGCTGATAAATGGTCCATATACTTAAAAGCATAGTCGTCTTATTAAAGCAAAGATTTCAGGTTGAAGAATGAGTCTCTATTAGAATAGTTTCATGGAGTTGGGGAATAAAGGTTTTCAGAAAAAGAATTAAATTAATGTGGCAATTTGTTTTAGAAATACCTAAATTGCCCTACAGTCAAATATTAGCAGTAAAGATGATTTATTCACACAATTATCTCAACCCCTTCAAAGATTGATGAGATTAAAGATATAATTACCTGTTAATAAAGTCTCCAATTAATATACCTTATCAAGAAACAGTGTCTAATCTTCATGCATTTTTGTCTGTTGTAGCACTCATCAGGATTACTCAGTATTACTGAGTTACTCTGTATATTAATTATATTATAAATATTATATTATATATTGATTTTTGAAGTCAATATTGATGATTTAGAAAATGATGCTTTTAAAAACTTATGAAAATATCAATATCTTGAAAGACCATGTATTACAGATTGAATCATTTTAGGATAGAGTTGGCCATAAAATGATACCCATAGTTTCTTCAGGTTTTGGGCACTTAAGAAACATTTTAGCATTCTTCAGGTACATTTGGGGAATGTAGGAAGAATGAAAGGTAGGTGTTACACAGAACATGGTTCACATAAAGTTAAGTTTCAGAAGTGTTCAGTTTTCCGAATATTTCTGTGAATATTTCTGTTAACAAACACTAGTAATGTTTTAGTTACAATGTTTCCCTTATAGATGATGCATTACTACGAATAAGTAATCTTTAGCTTTTTAGTAGTCAAAACTAAAATAGTTTTACTTATCCTTAGTAGTTCCAAAAGAACTTCTACCTGTCCATCTTTTTAAACAGTTCACTAAAAATATAATTTACATGAAAATGCTGAACAAGTCTATTATATGTAAATATATTAGAGAGAAACTATTTATACAACTATTTGTGTGGTCTTTAAATTAACCAAATTACCTAGTATTCCCCCCAAAATTTTCCCATAATTAAAATATTAAAAACACAATACTTATGTAGAGTGGCTCCTTGTTCTTCAATTTACCCATTTATGTCATTTGCTAAATATTTGCTGAGATTTCTTTTAACCTCATGTTGCCTATAACACAAAGAATTTTATAGACTAAACAACACACACACAGACACATAAACACACATAGACACACATACATACACACACATAGACACACATACCATGAAAAATAATTTGCTTGCTTGAATCTCACTCAGAAGGGGAAATAACATAGTTATTGGAGGTAGCTAGAGGGAGGAAAGCGTTTGGGGAGAGGATAGGGAGGAGAACAGAGTAGGGGATGGTTTAGGGAGAGCTGGGGAGAGAGGGCCTGGAGAGTGAATGGACATAGGTAGCTGGGGAGGGGGTGTTTTTCATGTCCGAGGGTGACTCTAGCTGAGACTTCTTGCAGTAGATAATTATAATGCTAGGAGAATGTCAATTTCTTCTTAAATTTTTCTATAGGATTGGTTTTGTATTAGAAAGAGCAGGGTGATCATTTGGCTGGATTTGGCCTATGTAAGTCTGTGACACAAAATTCTGGAAGAGACTATAAGCATTTCATGGTTTATACTTTTGTCCTAGTTACTTTTCTATTGCTTGATAAAACACCATTACCAAAGCAACTTTATTCTGACTTGCATTTCCAGAGCACTAAGCGTCCATCATTATCCTGGTGGAGAAATGTGGGAGCTAGAACAGACCTCATACCTTAAGCTGAGGTATCAAACTGGGAATGGAGAGTATTTTGAATTCTCCAAGCCTTGCTCTGTGTTGAACACTTTCTTTAGCAAGACCAAACTTATCCCAACAGGGCCACCAACTGTGGGCCAAGTATTCAAATGGCCAAGAATATGGCCATCTCATTCAAACTACCATAAGATTCTTATTTCATGCATCATCAATCTGAAATGTTCAGAGATGAGCCTCCTCCAGTGTCTAGAGTCATGAGGGAGGGTCAGAGAGAGTTCTTCACAGTAGTTATCCAACACCAGCAATCAGGACTCAACTATTCTCAGGTACTGCATTTTGGAGATATGATTTTCATTCCAGTTTGTCTCATTTGTTCTCAATGAAGGTGAGGGAGGATCATGAAAAGTGAAATATTTTTATGAAACAGGAAAAATATATAAGCAAAAAGCAAAGATATATACACATTCACATACCTTTAAACACATAGACACACAAACTCACACTTGCATATTCACATACATACATAAACATATATAAAACAAACACGCATACACAAATGAACACATATAAACAAACATAAACATAACATCCAAACATAAACACATGAACATAAACAATATAGACACATCTAACCACATGTCCATAAAAATGCAGACACTCCTACCCTAATATATACACATACAAATAGAGATGTACATATACATCTACATGTACCCATATAAACACACACATAGATACACAAACACATGTATACACACATACATGTATATACAACACATGAAACACAACACACATATAAGAATATATGTACACAATATATACCCATATACACACAAAAGAGAGAACTTGAATTCTATTTTGTATTACTAGCTTATGAAAACTTTTATATGACTTTTAAATTATTTTTATTATTATTACTAGTATACTATTAGGTCTTCCTACAAAGCAAAATCAAATATAGAAAATATATCCAGTCATTTATATGAAATCTTATTGATTTCTTTTATCGATTTTTTCCTACCTTCCCTGAATTTCCAAAGTGGTTCTCAAAGTACACCACTGATTTATTTGTTTGTTTATCATTATTTTCTAACAATTAACTCTGCCTAATTGACTTGGTGAGATTTTTTTCACACCCCCAGGACAGATACCTGGGATATAACTATTGGTAGTAAATGAAATTAATCACTAGTTTCTACCCATACTGTCAAGCTGTCATCCCAAATCTTTGTCAACCTACAATTCCTCTCAGAATTTATGAATACTAACTCTCAGACTGATCCAAATGGGGACAAGAGACTATTCTATGCTTCTGTGAATTTGACTTGCAATGTAGCTTTGTACTTTGGGTTACATGTCCTGATTTCTGCTTTTGCTTTTCTGTTTAAACTTTTTATATCATCTTTTCAACATAGGATTTCAGAAATTACTTTAATCTCCAAATTCTTGGAAACCAACTCCATAGTCTTGTATCATTGAATTACATGTGCTTTTGTGTCTTGTTGAAATATTTGTTTGGTGTTGGTTGGTATTGGGTCCTGAGAGAAGATGGTTATAGTTGTGGCATTTGAGAAATTATTTTGCAGATAACTGGGAAATTTGATCCCTGTTAGATTATTTATTTTGTGTGTGTGTGTTTTGATGTTTTTTTCCTTGCATTGGATAAGAACAACAAAATGCTCACTCTGAGACATGGGAAATGATATAGGGAAATATATTTCTTTATTTTCATATCAATATACATTTTTCTAATTCAGAAGTAGTATCAAAAGGAGTGTAAACTAAAATCATTTAAAAGTTGGTGGAAATGTACTAAGACTTCACTGTATGAATTCTTCTCACTGTTATTTGGTTATGGTCCATTTTGGCATTTCACTACTAAGTGTGATGATATCTAAGTGGTTTCATATAGTAGCCTTAATGTATTGAATTCCATTCCATCTATACCTAGTTGAAAAAAATTAATTATGAATAGCTTTAATTTTTGACAAATGCATATTCTTCCTCTGCTGATATGATCATATGATTTGCATTCTCATTAGACTAATATTACAATAATTTTTTCAATCACATAATGTTCAACCATACCATTTTATGGGTACTATTTCCCAACCAGTCATTGTAGGTGATTAAGTATGCAGTTCAAATACTTTTGTTGTATTTTATTGAGGATTTTCCATCTGTGATCATTTGAGATATCAGATAACCATTTCTTTTAACCCTAGCAAATTTTCTTTGCAAAGCAAGAGATTGAGTTTTTTTTCAAATATTTAATATAATTTCCTTTGACTGCATATGAGATTTTTGTATTTAATTTTAAAATTGCTCTACAATTTATCTTAGAGAATGTCATTTAAAATATGTTTATACCATGTCTACCACTCCTCCAAATGAATGGCTCTGGAATTTCTTTTGGGCTGGCATTGAATCTATAGATTGTGGTTGACAGGACACCATTACACAATACGAATTCTTTGGATCTTTGAGCATTAGCAGTCTTTCCATCTTCCAGGGCTCCCTTAATTTCTTTTTAAAATTTAAAAATGTATCTTTACATTTTTAATGAAGAGGTTTTTCATTTCTTTAGATTTATTCTGAGATGTTTTGCTTTTGTGACTATGAAAAATAGGCTTGTTTCTGTTTTCTTTTGTTTATAACTTTTATCTTTATATAAGATAGATACGGATTTGTGTGTGTGTGTTATTTTTATAATTTGTCACTTTGCAGAAATGTTTCTAATAGCTGCTTTTCTGTTGCTTTAATAAAATACCATAGTCAAAGCAATTTACAGAAAGGAAGAGCTAAATTGGGCTTATGGTTCCAGAGAGACAAGTCTATCGTGGTGGGCAGGAATGGCATAAGGCATCAGGTAGTAGACATAGTGACAGGAGCAAGAAGTTGAGAGGAATCATATCTTCAAACTCTTCAAATGTAAGCACAAGTCAGAGAGAATAAACTGGGACAATATGAATTATTTTCCTATTAGTATCCCTTTAATTTCCTTCTCTTGTCTTCTTGTGCTAGCTAAGACGTCAGTTATCATATTGAACCAAAGTAAAGGAAGTGGAAAGCCTTATATTATTTGTGATTTTGGCAAGAATTGATTGATCTTTTTATTCTTTAATATAATATTGAGTATAGATTTGTCATATGTTGCCTTTATTATGCTAAAAATCACTTTTTAAATCTGTATCTCTTTTGTCACGAAAAGGTGTTCAATTTTGTCATATGAATTCCCTATATCAAATGACCTTATCAAATAATTTTTGTTTTATATTTCACTAACATGATGAATCATATTGGTTGTCACATGTGAGACTTATTCTTTAATTTGTGTGTGTGTGTGTGTATCTAGATTTAATATCATGGAAACACCACGGGCTTTTTATACAGACTCTTGACAATCAGACCGCTACCCTCTGAGCTCCCAGGGACTAAACCACCAATCAAAGCGTACACATGGAGGAACCCATGGCTCCAGCTACATATGTGGATGATGACCTAGCTGGACATCAGTCAGAGGAGAGGCCATTGGTCCTGAGAAAGTTCAATGCTCCATTGTAGGGGAATGCTAGGGCAGGGAGGTGGGCATGGGTAGGTGGGGGAGCACCCTCATAGAAGCAGGGGGAGGGGGCATGGGATAGGGGTTTTCCAGAGGGGAAACTAGAAAAGGGGATAACATTAGAAATGTAAATAAATAAAATATCCAATAAAATATATGAAAAAATAAAGAATCTTGAAATATTCCTTATCTATTTTGTGGAATAATTTGAGTATTATTCATGTCTGTTAAAGTCTTGTAGATTTCTTCAGTGAACCCAACAGGTATTGAACATTTTTCTAGGAAAAACATTATTATTCTTCAATTTATTACTGATTGTAGATCTATTTAAATTATTTATTTTATCCAGGTTTCCTTTATGTAGATAATGTATTACCTAGAAATACATACCTTTCTTCTAGATTTTCCGGTTTACTAGAGGTTTTAAATATATGTTTTTATGTTTTTCTAAATTTCACTGGTATCTGTTGTACTACCTCTATTTTACATTCTATTGTCTTTTTATTAATGTGGTTTATTTATCTCTGTATTTGAATTCATTTGAATGTAGGTGTATCAATCTTCTTTATATTTTCATTGGTGCTTTCTGTTTTTAATTTTTTCTGTTTTAATAATCTCTACTTTGATTTTATTTATTTATTCCTACTTACTTTTTGTGGGTTTACGGCTCATACTTTATTTATTTGAGACATCACAGATTTGTAGTTATTTGCTCTTTGAAATCTTCATGCATTTGCACTATTTATTTTGATTATACCCATCCATCACTGCCTCTTTCCATCTCTTGTCTCAGTTTCTGATGTGGGCACTTAAGCACACTCTAATTCCTCATTAAACACATCTTCATTTTTGTCCCATTCCCTTATATTTTAAGTTGTTTTGTTTTCATTTTTCTCTCAATTCTAGAAATCATTTATTTTCTTCTTGATTTTTTTTCAGTGACTTGTTCATCTGAATCAATATATGTTGTTTAGTAACTATGAGTTTGTGTATTTTCTGTAGTTTCTATTACTTTCAACACATTTTCTTGTATTCATTGTGACTCATTTTGTGTGCTTATAGTCCACTTTGGAGCAAATTCCATGGGCAGCTTAGAATAGTGTATATATTTGGAATTTTAGTGGAATTGTTCTGGCATGCATTTAATTTACAGCACCAGGTTTACTTATCAGTGTTATTTCATCAGATCTTAGAATGGCTCTACCTGTTGGGTTCTGACTTACATTTGCTTGGAATACTTTTTTACTATATATTTCACCCTCAGTTGCTGTTTCTTTGCTTGTAAGGTGTGTTTATTGGAGGGAGGAAAATGTTAAATTCTATTATTTAGTCCAAACTGCTAGTCTGCATTTTTTGTTGCAGAAGTTAGAGCATTAAATACAGATTATAATTGAAAGATGAGTTTCAGCTCATACTGTTTTGTTAATTCACTGTTGTTTTCTTAGTCTTCTTTTGGAGAAGTGTTCTAGTATTGGACCTTTATCTCTGTATCCTCTTGAGTGTGTTAATCCTTGTGTTCAGTATGAAATATTCCTTCATATCTGTAGACTTGACTTAGTGGTCATAATTTATTTAGTCTCTTTTGTCTATCATTGGAAGTTTTAACCAACTATAGTAGCTATTTTTCTTGGTATACTAATCTCAGTTGGCAGTTACGGTCTTTCAGAACTTGGAATACATGAGACTTTCTGACTTTAAGTTTCCATCCAATAATCAAAGTTTTTCTAATAGACCTAGCTTTATAAACCATCCCATCCTTCTCTCCTGCAACTTCAGTATCCTTTCTTATTTTGACATTTTAATCTGCTAACTATAGCACATCATTAGCAGTTTTACTTTTTATCTCCTCTATTTGATTGTATGTGAGACTTCTGAAACAGAGTGGTCATTTCTTTCTTTAAGTTTGGAAACTTTTTTTCCCTGGTTTTACTTAAAATGTTTTCTAGGCTTTAGGTGTGATGTTCTTCTGCTTCTTCTATGTCCATAATCAAAGGTTTGGTATTTCCACAGTATCTCAAAGATGTCCCATATTCTATTCACATGTATTCAAAACTTACATTGACCTCTAATGATAGATTTTTTTCCCTCTATGCTGACTTCAAGTTCTGATATGCTTTCCATATGCCCCATTCTATCAGTGAGACCTTCCACTTAGCTTTATATTTGTTTTATTGTTTTTCTTTTTTGTTGTTTATAGTATCATTTCAGATAGTTTTAATTTCAGAATTATATCTCCTTATTTAATTTTATTTTGCATTCTGTGTTTATTTCCTTATGTCACTTGGCTTTTTGTTATCTTAGATACAGTTATGTCTTCTTCAAGTTGTTTCAAGGTAGTTATAAATCTTCATTTGAATTTTTTCTGGGTATTCTTCCAAGATGTTCTCAAAAGGTTCATTACTGTGGGATAAGAAACTGTAAGTGGAAACATGATATCTTGTTTCTGTGTTGTTTGTTTCTGTAAAGCTACTCTCAGGTACCAGCTCTGGGCACTTCCCTAGGTGCATGTCTTCCACTAAGAAATAATGGCTTTCTATAGCTTGGTCCGTTTTTCTGCGTTGGTTCTGTCTTATTTCTGAGTTTACCACTTCTGACTTCAGTTGTGAAAATACCTACCCTTGAACGGCTTTCTATAGATCATACCCCACCCCACCAAGATCTAGATTCAGCTAAGAATTGTGGACTCTCCTGCACCCAAGTGGCATACCTGGGTTAGCTCTGGCCTCTGCCTCAGATCTCCAGCTTCATATTTGAATTGTGCAAGTTCCTGAACCTGGCTTCCTTGCCTTGAGTGATCTCCTGTTACTCTTTGGATCTTCAAATTCTCCTATGGGCTGAGGGATTCTTTAAACTTAGTTGTTTTAGTTTAGATGGAGTCATAATTCTTTTCTGAATCTACATCTCATATGTGCTTGTCTTGTTTTTTACAGGTCGTTCTTGGTTTTTCATGTTTCTCTAAATTTATGTATTTTCTTTTATACATTGTTAGATACTTTGGGGATATTCTTTTTCCAAAAAGTTGTTTGATTATTTCTATTTATTTAATATCATGCATTTTTACCTTTAGTTTGTGAATTTAGATATTTGAGTCCTCTTTTTTGTTCTTAGTCAAGCAAAATGTGAATTTTGATTCTTTTTAAATGAAACTTATTTTTATTTTTAAAGCATCTCCTTGTTTTGTTTAAATTATTTCTCTTCTGATCTTTATGTTTACTTTCTGTTAAATTTGAATATATTTTATCTTTATTTAGTTCATTGAAACACCTCTTTATAAACAATTTTTTCTACTTTTGTGGCAACACATAAGTTTTTGATATGTTGTATTTCTATTTTTGTTTGTCACAAGGAAACATTTTTCCTTCTCTTTTGAACACTTTGATTTTTTTGACACTATTTGAAATTATGGTCCAGGAATAGTTGGAATGCAGTCATACCCTTCCTGGGCTTCATGTAGCCCAGGGATGACAGGTTCTGCCTGTGTCATAGAGTTGATCATGTTTGCTGATTTGTGATTTATTTTCTAACTCTATGCCCTGTCTGTTGTTGAAATTGTTTTAATGCAATGCTTACTGTGACTCCAGTTCTGTAAGTAATAGTTTCTGTACTCTGGTGTGGCAGTGTTGCATGTGCATACACAGATAATCGATTATTAAAACTGTTGATTGACTTCATTATCACAATTCACTCATCTTTTTAAAATCTCTTGTAACAATTTTATTATTGTTGTTATTGTTTACTTGTTGATTCTGGCTTTTTGTGGCAGATTTTCTCTAAGTATCCCAGGCTGGATTTGAACTGTAATTCATGATCTTCTATTTCCTGAATGCTGAGAAGAATGTTGAACACTACCACAACTTGTTTTCTCATGAAAGCTTTGAACAACACTGGTTTCTCTGCTATCAGCATGGTGGTTCTTGTTTTGCATTGGTTTCAATTTGTATGTAGTATCTATAATTTTACTTCTCATCTATCTTTTTAAACTTCAGCCTATGCATATCTTCAAAGTTTATAATCTCCACTTTGAATTTGAAGTTTTTTTCTTCATTTATATTTAAAAGTAATTTTTATTAAGGAAGAACTTACTGGTACACTATTTGTAGTTTTCTTCTGACTGTTTGGTTGTTTCTGTGTTGTTTGCTCCCTTTATTATGTGAGATAATGATTTTTCATAATAGTAAAATGCTGTGGTTGTTGTTGTTGAACTGTGGTTGCTATGAGGCTTATATTAAGCACTTAAATATCATTAGATATGCATTAAGCCAATGAAGATTTAACTTCAAATATATCTTGTAAGTGCATTTAAATTGCTTTACACTTCTAATATTCTGTATTAATATTATCATCTAGATATTTTTATAATCTCTATCAATCACAGAATTATTGTAGCTATAGTAAAATTACTGATTTTTGCATTTTTTCATTTATAATAGAGTAAAAGGAGATTTATATACCACTAGCACATTATTTGAATATTTTAAGCATTCAGAATTTGATTGTATTTCTGTTTAGTGTTTAAAACTTTCATATGTTTTTATTCAGTGTTAATTTCAACATAGAACTTTTTACAGAATTTCTGGTAATTCAGGTCTAGGTAGGATGAATGTTCATAATTTTTGTTACATTGGAAAATTATGGTTTGATTAAATTATCACATCTTCTGAAACTGGTTACTGTGATTCTTGTTGCTGCATTATAATTTTTGCTCTTGAGACTTTATTTCTCATTTCTGTAAAGATATTATATTATACAAATTTTAGTTTTACAACTCTTGAACGTTTAACCCTGTAGATATCAGAAATTTCTTGCTATTGTTTCTTTAACTTATAATCTTATCTCCTTTTAGCTCTTTCGTAGCTACATTGTGTCTCTTGATGTTGCCCATGTGTCTATAAGTAGGTTTTCTTTACTTTGTAATATCTTTTAAACCTTGTTGACTGGGAAAATTTAAATGACTTTTCTGTAGGGGCACTGATTGTCTTTTTGATTTCTTAAATCTGAAATAGCTTTAAAATGCTATTGATTTTATTGTTATTCTGGATCAGTTGTTATATTCATCTAGTCAGAGTCCATGTCTACTTTTGTTTACGTTTTTCTTATAGCTTACCGGTTTCTTCCTTCCATGTTATTCATCACACATGTCAAGGATGGTGCAGTTATTAAAACAGACAAATACTATATTATAAATCTGTTTTTATTTTTTCAGAATGTGTTGCCAGGCAACATGTATTTGTGTTTGCTTTCTAAAGCTTTGGTTTGCTCCTCTTGCAATTTGGCGTTTCCCTGATTATTCATGTATCTTGTGGCCTAGCATTAGACTATGAATGTTTAAAACAATTTCAAAGATGGACTTTGGCAGCAACAACCATCAGTCTGCTCATCCACAGTTTCTGTGTAGGCCTTCTGTTCCACAAAAAGGTCCACAGTACGTTTTAGGGAACTTTTAAATAGGTTATCCTGGAATCTGAATCATAGGTAGGTGGGCCTGGTATCCAGCTGTACATGATCAAGCCTGGTCTATAGGTCCACTAAGGTAGATCTGGATACTGATTCCTCTGTAGCAGAAAACTATGGGATGGGTCTTGAATCTGAATGTTTGGAGAATGGTTGGTATTGGATCTTGTACCTGAGAAAGAAAGGCTGTCATAGAGCATAGGTATATGGATACTTACCAAGTATCAAATGTATCAGAGACTTATTTGGTACAGAAAATGAGGCAGGTATCTTGGAAATGAGAGTGTCTGAAATGGTACAATAATTGTGTCTATTGGAGACGAGTTCATTGGGAAGGAAGCCTTGTACCCTTTATGAGAACTGCAGGTTCATCTTGACACCATGAGCATGGGGGTCAGTCAGTTGGGAGCGTTATCCCAGGCATTCTTGTGATGGAAATCAGTTGTTTACTTTTCTTCCCATCTCCAAATGGGTTTCATAGCTGACTGAGTCTTGTGGGAAAGTCCGCAGGATAAAAGTAAGGATACACTTGCCTCTCCAATATATCTCACAGCAGATTCGTGGCTTGTGTGAATAGAAAGTTCACGGTGGATTCTCTTTCAAATGATATTCCTCTAAGGATAGACCCTAGAAAGCCCTGTGTTGTCATCTGGCTGACATCATTCCTAGAGCTGTGACACTTAAGTTATAAATTCCATTTTTATCATTTGATGGTATTTCTCTTAAACATGATAGAATAGCAGTATAAAGTATGTTTAAATTTTCAGTGTAAAGTATGTTTAAATTTTCAAGTAAGTTTTCAAAATACACCAATTTCAGTAAGGATAAATCTGTAAATAAAAGATAAAGCAAACCATTCTGGAACTTAGGTGGTCTCGTGTGTTTTAAATTATTTCTGGCTCAAATCTTGGGAAGATTCTGATCCCTTAGGTAGAGACTAAAAAGAGAAATCAATAGAGCATGAAATAGTGTCCCTTACTTGCCTGTTTGGCTAACAAATAAATCATTACTCTTTTGCTTGTGTAGCTGTCTGCATTAGATAGGCAGGGCAAAATGTACAGATAGATTTTTTTACCACTCCTGTAAAAAGAACATTTCTTGACATGTATACATTACCTTAACATCCTCTATAAATGTTCCAGTGAACTCCTCGGAGTGAGGGCCATCTCTGTATTGTGCCTTCTTGCCTACTGTTTTAAAAAAACAGGGAGGTCTCTATAAACACTGAGATGAACCAAAAGACTTGAAAGACACAGAAATAAAAATTTCTCTACATAAAATATTTCTTTGTTTCCTTTGATTATTTCTTAAAATAATATAGTCTTGTGGAAGGGGACAAAATTCAAATTTTACTCTCTTCTCTGACATCATCTTAGTTGGTACCATAGACATGGCAACACCTCTAAATAGCTTGAATATGTTCAGTGGGAATATTGCATATACATTTATATTACCATTGCTGCATATGAAAGAAAAAAATAGGATATATAGTCTATCTGAAATTACTGAGGCATGATACATATATGCATTTCAATATGAAAACTATGAATGTTCTGTATTATCTTCAGAGATACTATGAAGTCAGTGCCCCCAGATGATCAAAATATAAATTTATTGGAGTTTTACATCAGTGACAAGAATATTCATTAATATAAAAGAAATATGAAGATATTTATCAAAAGTCAGGTTATAAGATAATGAAATAGTAGATACCAAGTGTGTTCCTTTGTGATTGGGTTAACTCACTCAGGATGATAATTTCTAGTTCCATCCATTTACCTAAAAATTTCTCGAATTCATTATTTTTAATAGCTGAGTAATACTCCATTGTGTAAATGTACCACATTTTTTTGTATTTACTCCTCTGCTGAGGGACATCTTGGTTCTTTCCAGCTTCTGGCTATTATAAATAAGGCTGCTATGAACATAGTGGAGCATATATCTTTGTTATATGTTGGAGCATCTTCTGGGTATATGCCCAGGAGTGGTATAGCTGGATCCTCAGGTAATGCTATGTCCAGTTTTCTGAAGAACCAACAGACTGATTTCCAGAGTGGTTGTACCAGCTTGCAATCCCACACTGATAAGTGGATGTTAGCCCAAAAGCTTGGAATAGCGAAGACTCAACTCACAGACCACATGAAGCTCATGAAGAAGGAAGGCCAAGAGGGGATGCCTCAGTTCTACTTAGAATGAGTAACAAAAATACTCAAGGGAGCAAATATGGAAACAAAACATGGGACAGAAACTGAAGGAGGGGCCATCTGGAGACCATTCCACCTGGGTATCCATCCCATGTACAGTCACCTAAGCTAGACACTGATGTGGGTGGCTGGAAGTGCATGCTGTCAAGAACATGATATAGCTGTCTCCTTAGAGGTCTGCCAGAGACTGACACATTCAGAGGATGATGCTCACAGCTAACTACTGATATGATCAGGGGTTTCCCAATGGAGAAGATAGAGAGAAGACTAAAGGAGCATGGTGTTTATGACCCCATGAGGAAAGCAACAATACCAAACAACCAGAGCCCCCCAGGGTCTAAACCACCAGCCTGGGAGCACATAGGGAGGGACCCATGACTCCAGTGGTATATGTAGGGGAGGATGGCCTTGTCAGGCATAGGTGGGAGAGGAGATTCTTGGTTGCATGAAAAAATGAACAAAGAGTTGGGGGGGATATGAGGGTGGGGAGGCAGTAGTGGGGGAGGGGGGTTAGGTGGGGGCACAGCCTCATAGAAGCATGAGGAAGGGGGATGGGATAGGAAGTTTCTGGGTGGTGGGAGGAAGTGGGGTAAGGGGATAAAATCTGAAATGTTAATATAATACCCAATTTTTTAAAAAAGATAATGAAGTAATAGGGATATAGCTATACAAAGGACTCTTCAAAGTGTAGAGTTCCCACACCTTAGGAAACACCTTTTATCTATGCAGAAAAGAAAATAATTTGTGCTTCAGTTAGTAAAATCTTTCTCTTTGATACAGAGCAGAAATGTCTGAGATCAATATGAATGAAGAGGCCACAGAGAAAATAAAAAGTAACTTTTTAAAAATATGTATGCATTTTTATTTTAAGTTATGAATATGAAGTTTAGTTAAGGCTTTTGATGCCAAGAAATCTGCTACCATTGCTAGACTGGAGACTTCTTAAGATGAAATAAATATAAAGTTGTCTTAGAAGAGTATGATAATGTTTGTAGCTGAAGATCAGTGATGAAAGAACAAATTATGTCCTGAAGGTGCTTTTATTTCACATCAGGAATATATTTACCAAATCTAAAGTCGGATGAATATGATAAATAAATAAAATTTGCTACTTTTATTTAATAAGGAGCTGTTTTATAGCTTCTCTAAATAAAATACACATAAAATATTCACTTAGTTTTATTCATATTGCACACATGTTTTGTATTAAGACATAATTATAAAGAATTTAAGTAGACCTAGCTAATGAATAGTATACATGGAGCCTGTATAAGGTTTTTCCTGTAGCCAACAACTATCTTATTTTATTTTTTCCCTTTTATTGAAAATAGATATTTTTTTCACATAAAACTGTTTTGCCTCCCTCTAGGTTCTTCCTGCCTCCCTTCACATCTGGATCCACACCAACTTCTGTTTCTCATTAGAACAAAACAGGCTTCTCAGGAATAATAATAAAAGAAAATTTAGTGAGATTTAAAAAAAATTAACACATCACAATAGGCCAAAACAAACAAAAAGAAAAAAAATAAGAAAAATCACAAAATAGTCAGATATAAAAGCAGACCCACTGGCTTACACTCAGCAGTACCATAAAAATAGAAAACTAGAATGCTATTATGCATATATATATATATATATATATATATATATATATATATATGTGTGTGTGTGTGTGTGTGTGTGTGTGCGCGCGCGCGTGTGCGCGCATGTATATGTATATAATCCATAGGTTAAAAAAGACAGAAATATCTATCATCTATCTATCTATCTATCTATCTATCTATCTATCTATTTATCTATCTATCTATCATTTTTCTATATATCATCTACCTCTATCTATATCTATCTATCTATCTATCTATCTATCTATCTATCTATCTAGTTGTTATATCTATATATGCATGCAATGTAAAAAATTAAAACTAAAATATAGACGAATAAGTTAATTTACAAAACAAACTGATAAGACATTATGACACAACGAACCTGCAAAGATGCCACTGAGCTTCTCAGTTAGCTAGCTACTGCTGGGCAAGCCTCCGACACTTAAGAGCAGTTTGCTTTCCCCATAAGATTCTCTTGGAAAAAACTAATTCTCATCTGCAAGTGGTTATTAATTGGAAATAACTTTTGGTTTAGGTATGGGGCATGTGTCTTCTTCTTTCAGCTCTAGGATTCCATCTGGTACAGATCTTTGCAGACCCTGTGCATGCTGCCTCAGTCTCTGTGAGGTCACATGTACATAAATCCTATTCCTCTAGAAAGACTTGTTTTCTTGGTGTCTCCCTTCATCTCTGGTTCTTACACTGTTTCTGCTTCTTCTTTTACAAGATGACCTGATCTCAGAGGGGAAGAATTTGATAAAAACATTACATTTAGAGCTAACTGTTCCAAGGTCTCTCATTCTCTGCATAATGTTTAACTGTGAATACTTACATTTGTTTCCATATGCTTCAGGCAGAAGCCTCTCAGATGATGGCCGAACAAGGCGCTGACATAAACATATAGAAGAATGTCATTTGGAGTAATTTTATTGTTGTTCTTTTAGTAGAACAATAGTATTTGGTTTTACCCTATGTCTCCAGGCTATCTATTTTCAGATTCTTGGTTACCCAAATAGCATCAGGTATTTTATCTTATGGAATAAACTACAAGTTAAATCATATATCGGTTGATAACCCCCACCAATTTTGTGCCATCATTACACTACCATATCTTGTAGACAAGACATTAGTGTAAATTGACGTGTTTGTAGCTAAGTTGGTATTTATGTTTTTCATTTGGTAGCCTGCATAGTACCTTCCTGTACCAAAGACACTAGCACAGAGGGTTGAAAACACTGTATAGGCACCAGCTCAACTTCTCCATGTTTAACAAATTACATAGGTATTGTGCTCATTAATGGGGCCTTGCTCTCTAATTTTGGGGAACAACCTGTAGTTCTTGTCAATATCTTGTGTTGTTTGGGGGTATCAAAGAGAATGTTTTGTCTAACAATTCAATTAGATGTAACCCATACCAGACAAGAAATGATAAGTTGCAGCTCTGCCTTCCCTATTATTTTGTAATTTCATTTGATTGCTTTCATATATGTATATGAAATATATATATATATACATACACACACACACACACACATATATATATATATATGAAGAATCTACTGTAATAGGTTCCCATACTGCCCCTCAAGTGGACTTTAATTATAATATATCCCCACTTATTTTTTTCTTCTTTCCTTTTCTTCACTTGATCATCCAGGTCCAGCCTCATCCCATCTGTAATTACCAATCCTATTTCCCATTCCTAGGGAGAGCTATTTGTTCCTCTATACCCTCACTCTATACCTAATTTGCATTTATCTATGAATTGTAACTTAGTTATCATTGACTTAACAAATAATATTTACATATAAGCAAATGCATACCATATTCATCTTTCAGGATGTAGAATACCACACCCGGGCTGATTTTTTTTCTACTTTCATCCATTTGCCTGTGAATTTTATGATCTACTTTTAACACACCTCATTATACTCCATTGGCTAAATGTACATTTTCTTTATCCACTCTTCTGTTGAGAGACATCTAGTTTGTCCCTAATGTCTAGCTATCATGAATGGAGTAGCAAGAAACATCATGGAGTAAGTATCTCTGTGGTAGGATGAAGCTGTGGTATGGTTGGATCTTAAGGTAAATTTATGCAGATTTTCCTGAGAAACCACCATGCCTATTTTCATAGTGGCTGCACAGGTCTGCAGTTCCACCAGTAGCCAATGAGTGTTCTCATTACTCTACATCCTCACCAACCTGATTTTATTGATCTTAGCCATTTTGATTGTGCAAGATGAAATCTCAAAGTATTTCTTATTTGCATTTACCTGATGGTTAATGATGTTAAACATTTCTTTATGTGTTTCTCAGAACACTGAATTCCCTTTTGTGAAAATTTTCTGTTTAGATCTGCTCCACATTTAAAAATTTGGCTGGTTTGTTTTTTTTTTGACATATAGTGTTTTGAGTTCCTCATAGATTTTTCATACTAACCCTCTATAGAATACATAGTTTATTTAAATCATTTTCCATTTTGTTACTTGCTGTTTTTTCTGATAGTGTCTTTTACCCTGCAGAAACTTTTACTTTTGTGAGGTACCATGTATTACTTGTTGATCTTAGTGCCTGTGGTATCAGTGTACTGTACAGTGAGTCATCTCTTGTGTCAAAGAGTTCAAGACTATGCCCTATTTACTCTTCTTTTGGATATAATGTATTTGATTTTAGGCTGAGGTCTTTTATCCATTTGAAGTTGAGTTTTGTTCAGAGAAATAAGTATTTGGATTCTTCTACATGGAGCCATCCAATTTGAAAAGCACTATTTGTTTAAGATGATGTCTTTTACCCAATGTGTATTTCTTGCTTCCTATTAAAAAAAAAAATCAGGTGTACATTGGTATATAAATTTTGTCTGGCAGCAGCCAGATAAGGCTATCTCCTTAGAAGTCCCCCAGAGTCGGACATACCCAGAGACAGATACCCACAGCTATCCATTAATCTGATCAAAGGTTCCCAATGGAGGAGTTAGAGAGTAAATTGAAGGAACCTTAAGGGCTGGTGGCCCAGTGAGGAGAGCAACAATACCTGCCGGGAGCCAACCCCCTCACCCCCGGCTTGGGGGTGAGAGAAGGGGAGAGAGAGATGCAGTTGCTTCTTCTTTCTTCTCCTCCTCCCACCGTCAGGTTCTTCTCCAAGGCAGCCCTATGCTACTGTAGCTGACCTGCAGTCAGCATCCTGGCCCTAAGACCAGTAAGGTGTTAAGTAAATAGCCTTGTGCTATCCTAAAAACTTCTTCTGAGGATAATGGGACTGCAGGCTAGGGTGATTAACACCTGTAGCCTAACAGCAGAGGATTAGGCAACGTGGCCTTTGTTCTATCTCAGCAGGAACTGCTGGGCTCTAACTTGCAGGAAGAAAAGACACTTTAGAAAAGTTACTATAGAGTTTATTAAGTGTAAAAAGTATCCTATGAAACCTATCTGAGAGGAAGCGTGGAAAGGTCCTGAGTGGGGAAGAAGAAAAGATTCTAACAAAGTAAAATTCTAAGGGAGAAAAATTCTAGGCAGGGGGAAAGGAAAGGGCGATGGGGTCTAACTAACTGACTAGTCTAACTCACCATTCTAACTGCTCTCTCATCTCTTTGTCCTCAGAACTTATACATCTTTCCGAGTACATGGTCACATGTTACAAGGTTCATCACAAGTTCACACCAAATTTCAAGTCATAAATTGAAATAGAAGTTTACAACACAGAATGTTTACATGAATATCCATTAGGAGTAATTATCTAACTAGACATTCATCACCTGTCTAGCTCCACAGGTTCGCAGAAAGTTTGAAACTATAACTTAAGAAATTAGTGAAGTTTTGTATAGATAAACCCAGGCAATATTTTCTCTTCTGTCCTGGTACCTATAATAAATTGTGGATTCCCTCTAGTAACCTAGGCTAATGGTTTTATGACCTCTTGGAATGTGCTCTGGGCAGGAGAAGGTCCAGTTACTATCTCTCTTGAGGCAATTAACTGATAACACTCAGGAGACTGGCAGAGTTCTCATTGCAGTTCGACTATGCCTAAGGGACTTAATAGCAGTCCCGATATAAAAGAACTTAATAATCACTGATATAATTTTAGGAATTCTTATAGGATCATCATTAAGACTTAAGAAGTCATCTATTTGTCTATATAGTATCACTACAAGACAGTACATCTTCGTGGATCTGCAGAGATCTGCTACAAAGGGGTATGCTATTGCTTGGTGATAGTAGCATATGTCTAATAATAGTAATAATGGGAAAAGCATATTAATAGCAGGAATCTTTCCTAAAATCACGTCCACCACAACCTTGCTAATGGGGCACACTCGTCGCAGATTATATAATAATCCGAGGCAAGCATTTCAGGATGATCATCTGCTCATTATTAGCTTGTCCCATTATGGCTCCCGACAAATACCAACCAGCCAGAGCTCCCCAGGGTCTAAACCACCAGCCTAGGAGCACATATGGAGAGACACATGACTCCAGCTGTATATGTAGGGGAGGATGGCCTTGTCGGGCATAGATGGGAGACAAGATCATTGGTACCCTGAAGGCTGAGCATGGGGGGAAGGGAATCTGAGGGTGGGGAGGGGGGCTGGGAGTAGGTGGGTAAACACCTTCATAGAGGCAGGAGGAGGGGGGATGGGATAAGGGGTTCCTGGGTGGTGGGGGAAATATGGTAAGGGGATAAAATTTGAAATGTAAATATTATATCCAATAAAAGAGGGGAAAAATAGAAAAGCTGTTAGAAGCAACATTCTTAATAAAATGTCAGCCCTCTTTAAAAAAAAAAAACTATCTTGATACTAAAAGTTGTTTTGAGAATTGTATATTGCAGAATGATCAGCCTTGGTGTATCTACTCAACAAGCAAGCTGGGCAGACCTGCTCAAACCTCTGAGGTCCGGGAATTCCATCTGGAGGCAGCGAAGACACAGCATCAGAGGATTGTCAACTTGCTCCCCCCCCACTCCTCTTCTAATATCTCAACGCCCATAATCAGCTTGAAGAAGATAATGATGAGTCAGCGCCCCTATTCCCTGGGCTTGGGGACTAAGGTGGTAAATGTTGGGCTGTCTCTCTAGGGAAAAGTAGTGGTTTTGTCGGAATAGAGAGGATTAGCTAGGGTTTATTGCATAGCCATAACCTATTAGTAGAAATCTGTATAATTAATATCAAGATGAAGATATAAATTCTTAAATGGCACCAATTTGCTTTGTTTACAAATTTTAAGATTTTCATTGGCATGAGCTTCTTAGTGATATAGAGTGAGATGAATATTGTTACTCCCATAGGCATTGTACCAGTATAACACATTTAGGAATACAAAGCTTAGACCCAGTCCTTCTTTAACTTTTTTAACTGATTTGAGATGGTCAGCCTGTGAGTTAAGGGAGTATAGCAAATTCATGGCTTGGAGTTTATTATAAGGGTATTCTCTATGTTTTATTTAGAAATAGCTGAGTGGAGTTAACAGGCAACAGTCCAGATTACCTTACATGGATAGCTGGTTTTCAAAACATCAGAAATCCTTAGAATTGACATGACAAACATTTCAGTATTAATGTTCATTTTCATTAGAGACCTGTCTGCTCCGGACAGCTTCCTATATTGAATTCTAAGAAGAAATTGAGCATCCTTGGAGTTACTCCAGTTGTGGTGAGACAGCCACTAGGCAAGAATTGCCACTTTCCTTCTACAGACAAATTACTGTCCAGAAAAGGACACACTTGCAGAATAGTCGACTGATTATATCTGCCTAGACAGAGTAATCAGCCCTTAATAATTCTGCAACACTAAGGTTTGTCAGAAGATCCTGGGCCAGAAGGCAGAAGAACAGATGCTCCAACGTTTTGAAGTAGAGCGAGTGTCCAGGTGTTCAGAGGTCTCTATAAATTGGCTAAGTTTTAGAAACTATGATTTGTGCTTCCCACAATTATAGTTAACTCAGTCATTCTGGATTTCTGATGGGGTTGAAAACATATAGCTATTGACCTTAAGAGAAAAGACTTGAGTGGATGGTCGTCAGCTGACATTCATCCTAAAGCCAGGTTCAGAACTACATGTTTTAGTTAGAATAGATGACAGAGGAGTTGGTTAGTCAACAAAAGGATGGACTGGGTATTAGGACTATCCTGTACCTCACTGGTACAAATTTGCATAATTATGTTCTAATTGTATTTTGAGAGAAAAGTTTCATTTTAACAGGAAGGGTGATGTGTAGGAGGAGCTAAGGTAGGAGGAATACTGAGAGGAAGAAAAGGAGTAAGAAGAGGAGAAGAAAGAGAGGAGAAGCTAGGTGAAGAAAGAGAGAAAGAGGGGGGAGACAGGGAGGCAGATATTCATGTGTCTCCACCAGTCAAAGATTGTTGTTATATCTATATCAGTTAAATTCAGTAAGGGTTTGTCAAGTTACTGATTTCCTTAAAGACAAAATTATTTGTTTTATTGATTCATTATATTGATTTTGCTTGTTTGTTTGCTTATATTTCATTGATTTCACTGCTAAGTTTGATTATTTCTTGCCATATACTCCTTTTAGATGTGCTGTCTTTTTTTGTTCTAAAATTTTTAGGTGTGCTGTTCAATTACTAGTATAAAATCTCTCTGATTAATATTTATGTAGGCACTGAATTCTCTGAACTTGCATATAACTGCTCTCATTGTGTCTCCTAAGCTTGGGTATGTAGTGTTTTCATTTTTATTCAATTCTAGAAGTCTTTACTCTAATCTTGACTGATTTTTTATTCAATAGTGAGATATTCAGTTTCCATGAGTTATTAAGTTTTATGCTGTTTCTACTATTGTTGATAGCCAGCTTTAATCTGTGGTGGTCAGATAGAATGCATGGTGCTATTTCAATTTTCTTGTATTTCTTGAGACTTGGCTTTGTGTCTGAATATATGGACAATTTTTGAGAATGTTTCGTGAGCTGTGGAAAAGGAAGCAATTTTTTTGTGTTTGGATGAAATGTTCTGTAAATATCTGTTATGCTCATTTGGTACTGGCAGGTAGCAAAGGATAATGTCACTCATTTATCTATTAAATGTAGGGTCATCTGTACAGTATCTAACTAAGAAGTCAGTACTAAGGGTACATTATGTTGGTTCAATAAAACTTTATAGTTACTCACACTGTTTCTTGGATTAACAACCTTGAATGCTGCAGAGGGTTAACTACCTGCTTGTAGGTTAGTGTTGTTCACTTTTTTTTCCTAGAGGTTCCTCCCTTGCTGCAGCTGTTTGTTGATCTCCATGCATGTAACACCTTAGATGCTCTCCATTTTTCTTTTATCTAACACAGAGAAGTTTAATTTATTTTTCTTTTTATTCTTCCAATTTGCTTTTTGGTTTTATTTTTCTGATACTGGCCCAAAGCCTAAGCTTTTACTGGTACTCTGGGCTGTCTTGCTCTTCCTCTGCCAATTTCCTATTCTTTTCCTCAGCATCTGCTCACTGACCTCCATTGTTAGAGCCGTCTGTGTGCTTGAAAAAAATAATAACTTCTCTTTTCCTCATCTAAGCAGCTGCCAAGATTTACTGATTACTTACTTTGTCATTCATTTTACTAAATCTTTAATGACATTGTCTTTGGGCTCTCTTCTGAGTCCACTTTTAATACTTTTATTAATGAGTCTGACAAATGAAAGTAAGAACCCAATGTTGCATTGCTAACACTGGCTCTTCCCTTTCCTCCGCTTGTTACTCATTAGTCTTTGGGCTGACACTGGTTATTTGACATTCCTGGAAAGTACTACTAAAGAATACCTAGAATACTTATACTTTACACAGATCTTATCTAATTTTTCATTCTAATAATCTATCATAATTAAAAATCATGGATGCATTTGGATACCACACTGGCTATCAGACTCAGGGAAACAGAGGACTAAGGTCATGTCAGCTTGGTCTGTAAGTGACTCACTTGTCACACAGACTACTGGCTTAAGAGTTTTATCTCATCCCTTCCAAATGGGGGAAGAGAAGCAGGATTCACTTGTTTCTTGTCCTTTCCCTGTTCTTTATATCTTTAGTTGTAAAGCTGAACAATGTTTGTAAGGTCATTGTCAAGTTGCAAGGACATGCTGTACTCAAAGGAATAAAGACTTCTTTAGTGAAGGAAGGCTTTGACCATTATGCTAAGGAGCACAGCAAATAAATAGAGACATAGTACATCTGTGGAATTAAAATTATATAAGAAATGGAAAATAAGGGAGAAATGTCTAAAAGGCTCCCTCTGTTTCCATAATGAAAACAAGCTAAAGATGCACTGCTTTGGTATAATAGAGGGAAAAATGACCAAACATTTATTCATCTTGTTCCAGTTTTAAAATTAAATAAAATGCAATTTAAAAATATAAATGGCTAATGTAGTCTGAAGGTCACTTAGGTAGGAAATAAATGGGAAAAAATGTGCTGAAGGGGAAATAATTGCCATTTGTTAAGAATGATGAAAACCTGACTGTTCATTAGAACCTAGAAATTGCTAAAAATGGGGAAATTTTAAAGGTGGAATATGGAAAAGATGATGGAAACATTTTCTAGAGCCTGATTGCAAAATTGTTACAGTGTGGTTAGTGAAAACGTTGGGCTTTGATTCTTTAGAACAACACTTAGTAGGGAAACCCAAAGCATAGGCATTCCAGTGTTCCGGTGGAGCAGCACAACACATATGCAAGGGACAGATCTTTATCTTTGAGTTGTAGTTTCTCAGTTTACCCCATTCCATATAGAGAAGAAATGTCTTGTGTTCCAAGTTCAATATCCCATTGTCTCATCTGCATTTCTGTCACTGAGTTAGCATCAAGTATTGAAAACTTAAATGTAGAAATTTATTTGGCTTCAGATTATTCGTAAATAAAAAAAATGGGGTTGTTGAGTGCTTAACCTTTGCAAGTCATAGTCAATGCTGATTATAAATTAAAGATAAAAATCACTGAGCTAATGTGTGGCCTGGGACATAACACTAATACAATTATATGAAAATAATAAAACTCAGAATCTATAAAGGCTTTGTATTATCATTGTAATCATTTACTGTTTCAAGAAAGTATATTGTGGAAGTCTCTGGAAACACTACAGCCAGGAAAATGTTGATCAATTTGAGACAAAAAGAAGTCCAGTTCAACATGATTCAGTAGCTGGTGCTGGTGAAGGAAAGGCCATCCAAAAACTGCCCTACCTGGAGGTCTATCTCATATATAGTCACCAAACCCAGACACTATTGTGGAGGGATGCCAAGAAGTGCATGTGACAGGAGCCTGATATAGCTATCCCCCAAGAGATTCTGCCAGAGCCTGACACATACAGAGGCAGATGCTGGCAGCCAACCATTGGACTGAGTACGGGGTCCTCAATGGGGTCCCCAATGGAGGAGTTAGAGAAAGGACTGCAGGAGCTGAAGAGGTTTGCAACCACATAGGAAGAACAATAATATCATCCAACCACACCCCTGAGAGCTCCCAGGTATTAAACCACCTATCAACGAGTACACGTGTAGGGGGACCCGTGGCTCCAGCTGCATATGTAGCAGAGGATGGCCTTGTTGGGCATCAGTGGGAGGGGAGGCCTCTGGTCCTGTGAAGGCTCAGTTCCCCAGTGTAGGGGAATGCAAGGGCCAGGAGGTAGGAGTGGGTAGGTGGATAGTGGAACACCCTCATAGAAGTAGGGGAGGAGAGATGGGATGGGGGGTTCCGGGGACAAAACAGGGAAAGGGGATAACATTTGACATGTAAATAAATAAAGTAACCAATTTAAAAAAATGAGAGTCTGGTGCTGGGTAGTTTAGTTCCAGTGTATTTAATCAAACACAGTTTGAAAAAATAAGTTTCCTTGTGATAATTAACAAATAAAGCTTAAGTCATGATTACATGATTATTTTTCTAAACTATATGTGATATCTTCCATATAGATGGGTTTTATAGATGGCTACTTGTGACATCATAAGGGTCCTATGTAGCCTTGGTCATACAGATAGCACAGATATTAGCAGGCTATTAAACATCTTTGCACCTGGCCTTCTGTGTGGAAAACAGGTCTCTCTGTGTGCCTCTATCTCTGTCTCTGTCTCTGTCTCTGTCTCTGTCTCTGTCTCTGTCTATGTCTCTGTCTGTTTCTCTCTGTCTTTCTCTGTCTCTCTGTCTCTCTCTCTCTCTCTCTCTCTCTCTCTCTCTCTCTCTCTGTCTCTCTCTCTCTCTCTCTCTCTCTCTCTCTCACACACACACACACACACACACACACACACACACACATCTCTGTGTCTTGCATTTATGGTTTATTCAGTGCTTATCTGTGAGCACCATAACCTTGTGCCTCCTACAGTTTATCAAGAAAATTGAGTATTTCTGTGATCTATAGATGTCTTCACTTTTCACTACATTGCAAATTGCTTTTCTGTTATAATCAAAAAGCTTTTCAAAATGACAAAAATTTGGAAGAAGCATTATATCCCACCCTACCTCATATTTTCCTTTTCCTTTGAAGGGGATACAAATAAAAATGAAAGAACACGGGTCTTCCGTGAAGGATGACAATATGCCATGAATGTTTGGATAAAGGATAGAGATATACAAACATCCAGAATGGAGCTCCTCCTTGTATCCTAAACTCAATCCCCTTTCTCCTTCCCTATTGTTCATATCCCTGTTAATAATAGGTCTTTCTTTCCATCTGATCAATCTGAAACCACATCCTTTTCTCCTGGTTTTTCCTGATATATTGAGTTTAATATAATGTCCATAGAATATTTTTTGCATTCAAAATAATTATAAATACACAATGTGTTAATACCCCATTGCTGCATTAATTATTTTTCTGTTGACAAGATAAAATACAATGACTAAAGAAATTTACACACAAGTATGCTTATTTTGCCTCATGTTTCAATAGAAATAAGGGTTCCTAATAGTGGGGAATCAGAGCAGCAAGTAGCAGAATGGGTGGCAGGATTAAAAAAACTGAGAGATCACATCTCAACCACAGAATGAGACGAGATAGAGAGAACTGCAAGTGGGGCAAGTGCTGTATTTCTTCCAGCAGGGTTTCATATCCTGACATTTTGTAATCTCCCAAAACAACACCACAACCATGGCCCTCATTCATTATGACCATACAACAGTGCAAAATACATTCAGACCAACTTCAAAATTCATCGTAATGTTTAATGCTCCCAACACTATTTAAAATTCCAAAGCTTGCTCTTTTTCTTTTACTTTCTTCTTTGTCTTTATCTTTTTTATTTTGTTTTCTTTGTTTTGTTTTGAGAATCAATGCATGTTTTAGTTGTGATAGCTATAAAATTGTAATTACATACTTCCAATATACCATGGCCCATAATACACTTTCAAATTTGAAGGGGAGGAATAGGGGGACTAGTGAGGAATTACTGGACCAAAGCAAGGTCAGGGAAAGCACAAAATCCTCTAGCTTCATACCTGATGTTAACAATTTCTTTCAAAATCTTTAAATGACTCTCCCTCTGCAGCTTTGCTGTCTGCAACATACATCTATCTTTAGCCAGTTTCCCTCTGTTTGCAGTTCTTCTTGGCCAATGTTTCATGTCTTTGACATCAACAACATCATGGAGTCTCCACTGCAGTGAAGATTTCACATTCACAGTTGCACATAAGCGACCACCCAGATCATTTTTGGAGCTATTCCAGCACTGGCACAGGTTGTCTGGCCTTAGTGACTCTCATAGTCATAAAGCCAGCAGCAAATGTAACATTGTTGATTTCAGGTAGGAGCTTGAGATAGACCCTTAGTCCACTGAACCTCTTTAACACAGGTGTTTGTGTGTTTTAATTACTGCTTTCTAGTACCAAGTATCTCCTTAGGCTTTTTTTCTTTTACAAGTAGAAGTTCAGGTGGGAGGACTCTAGCTATGAAGGTATATTGTGTATTGTGTTTCAGTGTCTGCTATAAGGCTTCTCTCTCTCTCTCTCTCTCTCTCTCTCTCTCTCTCTCTCTCTCTCTCTCTTTCTCTCTCTCTCTCTCTTTTGTTTTGTTTTGTATTGTTTTTCAAGACAGGGTTTCTCTGTGTAGCTCTGGCTGTCTTAGAACTCACTCTGTAGACCAGCCTAACCTCGAACTCAGAAATCCGCCTGCCTCTGCCTCCCAAGTGCTGGGATTAAAGGCATGCGCCACCACCACCCAGCTAAGGCTTCTTTTTTTTAAGCCACTCATCTTTATGATCATTAGAGCTTGTCAGCACAAGGCTTGGCTGTAAAATTAAGCTCCCTAGTTCCCTTTCTCTGAAAAATGCCTATTATATCACTCCCTGCCCCATTCACCCTTTATTACTATAAACTTGCATAAGAGTTTTCAGTGACAACTATCCCACAAGTATGATATTATGTCTTGAAATCTCTTTCATTAAAGAAATCATCCCATTACCTTAATTCAGCATCATGTAAATGTTTCAGACATGTGCAGAAAAGAGTCACATTCTGTGCCAAAGTATCAGATAAATGCACTTAACCCAGTTGCCATTTTTAAACTTTATATTGATTATTTGTGAATTTTATGTCATGCACTTCAACCCCATATATCCCCCATCCCTTCTTATCTGCCCTTTACTCTTGCAACCTCCCACACAAATGAAAATAAAAAACTAAAACTAATACAAACAAAGGGAAACAACAAGAACAACAAAATCTTGTCTTGCAAACTATAGTGTGTCACATTGTGTCACACAGTGTACCATTTTATCCACTCATCATTTCTTGTAAATGTTCACTACAGTGAGTCATTGGTCTGATTCAAGGCCTCCGGTTTCTGCTACACTATCAATACTGAGTCCTCACCTGGATTCCTCTTGGATATCCTGATGTTGCCCTGTGTCATAAAAATTCTGCAGCTTTGGATCTGCAGGACCAGTTCCTAGCTAGGGTAGATGATGGGTTAAATATCATCTGCTCAGCCAGCCTGCTCTCCCTCACCCACACCACTAGGTTGAGCTTTCCAGAACTGCCTCAGTTAATTCACCCAATGCCTCAGCTGGCAAGGGAAAGATACCTACCTGACCCCTGTTTACTCGCATGCCCTCTGGAGCCTTCTCACCTGCCACAAGGGTCAGCTCTACTATGGTGCCTGGGCAAGGAGCAAAGCATATTTCCCTGAGTGCTGAATCTGGAAAGGAATGAGGCTACCTCTCTTGAGTACAGGAGGCAGTGAGGGTCAGAATCAGCTTTGCATAGCCCTTGGACATCAACATGGTGTCAGGCAGCAGCCCAGAGTCATACATATGGCCTTTGGTGGCAATATGAGTCATGCACATTGATATGGAGCCCCTACTGCTGCATGGCCATGGACCCGGACATGGCCCTCAATGGTAGTGAGGGTTGAGACATCATCATGGTCTCTGGTGGCATGAGAATCAAGTCATATCATTCTATTCTTCACCATCATGTCTCCAGTTCTGACTCTCTTCATAGTGCTCAAACCATTTGGTCTCTCTCTCTCTCTCTCTCTCTCTCTCTCTCTCTCTCTCTCTCTCTCTCTCATCTCTCCACCACATCCTTGCACATTGTAGTGGCTCCAGCTACAGTCAGGCTACACATGGCAGGTGAGCCTCTGAGTGTCTTCTACAAGGTTCGGTTTCCAATATTGGTCCACGCTGGTATCTCATAAGTGGGGTCTCCACCATCTCTAACTCTTTAAGAACCACTGTCACTTAGGTTCCCCCTTGGATGGCCCATTAAGCTGTTCTTATGGTGCACATGCTCTTTTATAGCCACAAGTTCCAAAGTCTTCAACTTTTCAAAGGGATAAAAGAGAAAAAGTATAGAAAAGAAAACTCAAGTTATTTGCAGCAGGCTATCAATTTTTGTATTAATTAATTACTTTTCTGGTCATATGATAAAATACCATGACCTAAAGCAATCTATAGGAAAAAAATTATTTTGGTTTATGTTTCCAAAATATGAGTTGCTCATGCTAGGGAGATATCAGAGCAAGGAGAGAGAGTAAGGACACAAAATGAAGTTGTATGATCACAACTGAATTTTACAAGAAAAGCAGAGATAAGTTGGAAGTGGGGTCAGCATCTAAATCCTCAAAGCATCTAACCTACTTCCTCAGTCAAGGGTCCATCTCTTTAAAATTTTATAACCTCTCCAAACACCACCATCAAACAGGGAACACGTCTTCAATAAGTGAAACTCTTTTGTTGTGATCCAAGCTACCATTGACTGACACAGAGTCCAAACATTATTCTGTCTGTATGTTTCTACTAAAACTTATTTTGAACAGAACAACTAGATAACCCATAATATCATCTTATCTTCGGTTAGAACTCATGGGGAGTAAAGCTCTTGCTCCTTCCTATGCTGCTTAAGCCCTTTCTGCTCCACACAGGTTTCATCTTAATGTTCTACCTTTAGCATACTGTACCTATATAAACCTTTTCTCACTCTTTTCTAGGGAGGGACATGTATACTCTCAGAACTGTTTCTGGTATGATCTAACCATAGCTACATTTTAGACTAAGTTTGTACTTCCTTCATTTTTTTAAATTTAAAAATCACTTTTATGTTTCTCCCAATGAAAGCTGTAGTGTCCCTTCCCATAACATCAAACTCCTTGTCATGGACGTTTATACTCTTTTCTATTCTTTGTTGGCTTTCCATCTAATGCATGTTTCATCCATTTATTCTATTTCTGTCATTTTGGGTATTCATATGGGATAAAGAGATCTTTTTCCTTCTTTTATTCCCATGTATTCTCATCATCTAGAACTATGTCTGACATATAACATGCAGTTTCTAGATAATTGAAAGTGAAAGGAATGTACTTCTAAGGGGTTTCCTTATTAGGCTTGATTTCAAAGATTCCCCATTGATGTGTTGATTCAGCAGAGAAAACTGCAGCATTTGGGCACAATCTTGAGATGTCTCATAAACTTTGATCTTCCTCGACTCTGAGGGAGGCATGGTATGAATTAATTTGAGATTTATTCAATCTAAAAACAATGAAAGTGTAGTAGGTTCTCCTTTCTGGTTCTAATTACCTTACTCAATCATGTTCCAGTTCACATATTTGACCCAGAAATTGGCATCGTTTCTGTTTTCTTCACCAAATTCCACCCAAAACATGCAAGGGGGCGGGGGAAATGGTCCTACAAGAGGGCTAAGATTAAATACACTGCTCAACTTTCCCAGACTACACAACTTAGCTTTGTTAAAAGATACTTTTATTTCCAGGTGTTCTTTTTTTTTTCTGTTGGGGAGAAAATATGCCCTTGACATTCCATTTGACTGATGCAGCTAGAATCTTTCCCCTGATCCCTCACCTCCCTTGGACAGTGTACAAATCACACTCAGAAAAGCACCCATGCAAGCTACATGTATAAAGATTACTCTACATCTCTGGTTGGAGCACATGAAAAGTGAATTCGAATGTGGAAAAAATTAAGGAGCTTCAAGAATGAAACATAGATGCTATTCAGAGTGTCACTCGGTTAAGCCTTAGTAAGCCTGGCAGATGTGCTGGATTTGAGAGAGAAGAAAGTCAATGACTGAGTCATATGTGACTGAATGCTTATCCACAATTACTTGGGATTACATAACCATGCATTTTCATCTGTGATCATGGTTTGAAAATATAGTGTTATGTTTCAACTCATTTGAGTGAAAAGCTAAAACCAAGCACGAGGAGATTCGAGAAGGGGAATGTGATAGACAGGATATGATGCGCATGCTCAGGAAACGAATATGAATGACGGGCTGGTATTAGAACTTGATTGTACTATTGTGAACACTTAGCTTACATAACCTTGTCATAGTGACAGCAAAGGCCAAATTTCTTTTCTAACTATGTAAAAAGATGCTACTATAACTAAAACCATAAGGCCAAGCAGTCAGTAATTAGCCTCCAGTTCATATAGAAAGTACAAATCCACCGCCATCGTAAGTTCAAATGAAAGATTTTGGAGGAAGGAGGCTGCAAGATTTCTTGAGCAACTCACAGAACCTTCCCACTGAGCTAATTAACAAGAGGTTTCAAATTTTTGTTCCCTAAGAACTCAAGATCTTGATTGATAAAGCAGTTTTTTTTTTTCCTAAAGAACATTCTATGAACGACACAAGAGTCATTGATTGCCAATGAGTAGAATTTCAAACTTAAAATTTCACTCTTTTTTTTTTCAGACTTAATAATGTGAATATGTGCTTTCAGTTCAACAAAAGGCTTCCTCTATAACATAGTATCCAGTTATAAGAAACTGAGATGGGCTGTTTCCTGGCTGATTAGTTGGATTGGACATATGAAGTCTGGCTGAAATAATATTTAGGGTCCAAAGCAGGATATGTGGTGTTCATCACTAGAGAGTGAACACATGTACTCTGTGGTATAATGCACTCAGCACTGGAACTGGGCCAATATCACAGTAGTAAACATGAGTCAACACAGCAGCCATAATTCAGACAGTGGGAGTCAGAATTTTTCTCTGCCAATTGAACACTTAGTAAGCCCAGTTAAATCACTATCATTATTATTATTCAAGCAAGAAGGATTCAAGCATTAAATACAAATTCAATGAGAGAAGATTAGTGAAATTAGTGTTCAGACGCAAAGGAGGGCTTCTTGGGAGTTGTCCAATGTGTGGGATGATGTTAAGCTGAACTAGAGTCATTTTTTTTTCCACCAGGATTAATATACATTGTGGACAAGTTCTGAGAATGGTCTATGATATCTTTGAGTTTTGAGTGAGTGAGTTTATTGAGTATATAGGAAGCAAATGTAAAAAAAATAGATAGCAAGTGACAAAGATAGAGAAGCAGTAGATTGGAAATAAAAATGATGAAATCATGTGCTCACAGCATCCAGCAAGACAACTGGAGTGGTACAACTGAGGGTATACAAAAGATAATATGATCAACTTGATGATTTAAAAAAATCTTCCATAAATTGAGTATGTAATCCAGATTTTATCCAGGAATGGGATAGAGGACTTTGCAGGGCATTTGATATGAAAATACACAGGTCTTATCTGGGAAGGATGTAGGACAACCTGCTTCCAGATCCAGCTATTCAATCAACTGAAACATCGCATGGCAGTAAAACAATAAAAAGTACATTATGTTACTCACTCTTACAATTATTTCTGTGCCACTGAAAAAGATATGGCAGATTATGAGCTGAAAAAGAAGTTAACATAGTGAGGAATTAAATACCTACAAGTGATACACACATTCACACATGTACACACATGCATAGATACATACACATATAAACACACACACACAACTTGGCATCCAATAAACACACACAGACACACCAGCAAATGTGCTAAGCCTTTTGCACTGTTTCTATAAAATAAATCATATATCCTCACATATATATAAAAATGTAAATTATTAATTTCACAAAATTTAATAAAATTAAAAATTACTTTAATTTTATTAAATATTTAGAAATTTTGCAGAAACATTTTATAAAAATTAAGAATTATAAACTTTTGATTTTCCCAATGTCTGTAGGTAAGTATTTAAGAACTAGGAAAATCCCATGCTCATTCCCACCTGAGCACACCAAGTTGGAACATGGCTCAAAAAAAAAAAAAAAAAAAAAAAAAAGAGACAAGTTTGCATTTGTGCTAACAAAGTGTAGCTACGAGAGGGTGTTTATGTCCCAAACATCTCTTACTGTCTACACTTGAGTGAACTAGGAGCAAGTAAATTATTAGTCACATATGAAATAAAAGTACACTCATTTTACCCTCTGTGTATCTCCTCTGTGAGTAATCTCTGAAGCTAGTCAAAACTCATACATTTTGACAATAGTTTATTAATATCTTAAGTAAGTATTATGACCCATAATTATGCTATACCCAGGAATATAAATCCCCAGGTTTAGGTTGAATCACTTTCCCACTCCAAGGTCAAATACACAAAGAAGAGGTTGTCCAAAAGAAAAATGAAAGTGGTTGGTTACTCCCATAACATTTGTGCCACTACTGCAGAGGCATATCTCATAGACTGGAAGATATGTAAGGTTATTGTTGTAGGTTGCAAGACTTGAAACTGGGTGATATTGATGTTTAAAAGTATCCTCTGGTAGCTTGCAGAGTGCCTTTCAGTAGCAATAATGCTAGTCAATAGTTAGAGGTAAAGCTTCTAGGATGGCACAAGTTTCACTCTGCATGTTTGACGACAAGTAAGAATTATCTTTAGAGAGCCTTTCCATTAGGTTATGGAGATTTTCCTGTAGAATTAGCAATAGCTTCTAATATTCCAGGGCTTCTTTGGAGCTTATCTGGACACTTCCTCAACATTATATAATCCATCCTCACACTTGAGGTTTTCTTTGACAGCATTACCATAAGTGCCTCCTGCCTGCATCCATTCAGGAAATCTTCCCCTGTGAACTTGTCCTTTCTCACTCACCTTCTTTGTTATATCAGACTTTCAACTCTAACCTGTTGATTGAACCTCAACCCTATTGATTTAGCAATTACAATTCATTCCTGGTGCCAGGTAGTTTCTTCCATAACTCTTTCCTCTTCCTCTGGCTCCTTCTCTTCTTCTTTCTCCTCCTCCTCTTCCTGCTCTTCTTCTTCTTCTACCTCCTCCTCTTTCACTTCTTCACACTTGTTAGTAATAATTTTGCTGATTTCTTTCCAAACTAAGTCTACACTGGACTCCCATTTATTCCAATATTCCTATCTGTTGTTGTTTTTGTTGTTTAAGAAGTGGTGTCTTTGTTTCCTTTCTGCTAGCATCTTACACATTTCATATACACACAACATTTTCAGTTATGATTAATGTAGTATTGATCATATGTATTCCTGCTAAAGGAAGTCACATGATGCTCTTACATCCTCCTTGTAAAATTTGTATTTGAGTAGTGATCAGCCCCACTTCTGAGTAAACCTCTGTCTAATTCTAGTAAACCTCCATTAACAGCAATAACGTTTTGCTTCTATTCATTTCATTTACATGATAAAACCTATGAAGCACTAGGATTGTAGTCCTTTGACAGGCCACTATGGCAGAGTTACAGTGAGAGACCAATCTCATTGTATCAACAAAATATGGCCTGCTGTTGTAAAAGAAGCCAAGAAACTGGAAGCCGTGCACAAAGCTTCTAATTTAGGTGGCTTATCTTCCCCAAATATTACTGTGCTTTCTTAGATTCCATCTTAGTCATGATCTTTTTTTTTTTTTTTTTTAAGGGACAAAATAGGCTTCACACACCAGTTATTTCTGTTATTCTTTCTTCCCTAGGACTTCAGTAACTCATTCTAAGCACTGAACATCCACTGTTTTTGTTGGTACCCATATGATAGTCCAAACCATAGACCATAATTTCTATTTTTAGGTGAAATTTATAGAATACGATTCACTCTGCACCCAACCTGGTTGGATTCAAATCATGCTTAGCTTCACTACATTTCCCATGCTTTCATGTATTTTCTTGTGACAATGGAGAATTAACAATACGTACCAATATGCTAAGGGAAATATACAAGTAAACATATGTACAACCTTGTGAACAATTTCTTCCCCAAATGCTATGTGTGTCTGCTGTTATTGTTCAATAAATAGCCCACTGAAGTGTACATTTCAGAATGCAAATGTCTTAGTGGCCTCTATTATCAAATTGAAAATCTATCTTTTTTAAAAAAGAAAAGCCTGAGTTATGACAGAAAGATATTTTACAATTCAGTAAACATTTTAAGAAGAAAATGATAATTTCCTGATGAGCATTAAAACAATACTCAAATCAAGCTATTGAATATGAATGTGAAAGTAACTAGGATTATTTTTTCTGTTTGACAAACAAGATATAGGAGTGCAGTGGTGGAATGGGGGAGGGCCAAACCTATCAAAGGTCCATAGACTAAGTAACTTATTATGCCACCACCCCCTTGGCATTTCTAGAGGAATGACAAATGCTGACTAATTTGGATTCTTCACTATTCTAATAACTAAGTTACAAAAGCAAGGAGGTTTGTGTTGAAGAGAAAAAAAAATAAACAGAAACCTTGCTGAGGTATAAAGGATTAATAGTCAAATAGAAAAGGCGTCATTATGAAATAACCAACTTAATTCTTCAATATACCTCTGGGCTCTTGGTAATATCTGCCTCATGTGAAGAGAATAACAGCATAAAGGCTTAGTTCATGTGCTCCTTCCCCTGGTTCTCTGTACAGAATTTACTCTATTGTGCCACTTTATGTATTCTGCTAAAATAGCCTTACTACAATGTAGATGATCCAAGGGTAAGTTTTTCATCTAAGGCTCAATAATTTCCAAGAAATAGAGTGTTAAAATTTTTTTAATCCCAATACAGGGATTCTACCCTCCCTTTGACCATTTGGTTCCCGGACAAAAGACATACACAATCTTTATATTTATAATAAGCCTTAAACAGCTCAAGAGCTGGGCAGATATTTACTCTGCTGTTAGAACCTACTTTCCCAATGATAACTCTTGAGTTATTACTTACTATGTAGCTGCTCTTAACTCTAATTGGCCAGCCCTGGGAGACTTCTTTTCTTGACTCTTACCCCATGATAACTTCTCATTCTTCATCCACCTTCTTTCCTCCCTCATTGTTCTCCTCTGACCCCAAGCCTGGGAATCTTAAACCCCACCTATGTCTCTCCTGCTCAGGTATTGGCTGTCAGCATCTTTATTTACCAATCAGAAATAACTTGGGCAGCATCTAACCAGCCCACTACAATTTGATGCTGCCTTTATGTTCACCCCTTTTCTGCTTTTTTCCCATTATTTTTCATTATTGGTGAATTATGAAGGTCTCCTTCCCTTACCTTCTTATTTAGTACTGTTAACCTTAATTATTAATTTATTTCCCTAATGAAAATGTTGTTCCAAGAACGAAGAAGATATGAGTGAGTGTATGAGTGTGGGGAGTGTGCCAAATAAGTGAATTGTCACAGTATGTAGAATGAACACTGAAAGGGAATGAGGACTTCCACAGAAACAAAGGACACTTCAATACCAACTCTTCCAGTTCCCAGCAGCTCCAGACAGCAGTTGTGAACATATTCTATTTCAGGAGTATTTACATCATAGTCAGAAGCTACAAGAATACTACACTATAGAATTTGACCACTGCTACAAATCAAGTCTTTTTCTTTTCTCTTCTCATGTATTTTTATGACTGATTACAACTAGCTATAAATAATATGCACAAATGTTATCATGTACATCCTAACCCATGTTACTGCATTTTGAAGAAATGAAACACAGCAGTCATATATTTTTTTTTTCAGGTACAGATAATTTCAAAATAACAAATGGTTCCACTCTGAAGCTTTGAAGGAAAATCTCTATTTCACATCTCTGGAAAGACCCTTTGCACTGTCTGCATTGAACTGTACAGTCTAATGCTACAGGACTGTCTTTTCTGTGGCATAATGAGTTGTAATTGGAAGGACGCATATTGTTTCAACTTTATTTTTTTGTGTGATTAGTTGCCTTTATCATATTCCTTAAGTTTTTTAGACTTGCTACTTGGTCACTTCTAAAATATTGCCTGCTCTAACAATATAATGTGCCTATTTGTAATATTCAAACAGCAGGATCCAATGTCAGCCACTGTCCCCATTATGAAAAACATATCTAATTAAAATATGTACTTTGAAGAATAGGATATGATATAAATACCAGTATTGGTTTTCCTTGGAATTAATCAGATACTGTAAAGAATCAGGACATGGACAGGGTAAGGTATCAATACTTCCAAATTATATGGCATTTAAATTTTTACTTTAATAATATAATTCTATTTCTATATTTTTAAATTTTATATATCTAGCTGGCATGGTATACATGGAATAGCTGGCAATTTGGAAACTGGTGGCAATGTTGGTTTCATAGGTCCTTGTCATTTGCTGACTCCTTTTCCTATACTCCTATGTAGTAGAATGATTTCATTATATATGCAAAACAGTCTAAGATACAATATCCCAGAAATATCAATAACACTTATCACTGTCATGCCAGGACAACATTTACAAGCAAAAAAAAAAAAAAAAAAAAAAAACCCTTTCTGATATTTTTATCATGCAGCCTATCAAACCTTATCTTTCAAAAAAAAAAAAGGCCCAATAAGCCTGCTTTACATGAAGGCGCAACTTAACTCCTAGTCAGTAACTCACCACTTACACATAGGTGTGTATTGCAGATAGGTGTGTTGCACAGGCCTTTGGAAAGTGGTAAGAAAAGTAAAATTTGATTTCTGTGCTTTTTTCTTTGTAAACTACTTCCTACGTTGTCTTTCATGATTCTTGATATCATGTGAAGTCACGGAGTCAGAGGTTTTGCTTGTGTGTTTGCACTACTGGCTTGGTATCGACCTTTATGTACATTAAGAATGTGTCTTCTCCTTCAGTGTGCAGTATGTGAGTGGAGCCAAGTAACCTAGACTTTCTTATTTTCCAGATAAATATTTGAGAGAGAGGACAGAGAGAAGGAAGAGAAGCATTGCCAGGCATCTCTAGTAGTGACATTTATTAACCTTCCCTTTACTTAGGAGACGATTCACTCCAATCACCTAACTGCAGCACCATTATGGAAATGTGATACATAATTAAGTCTAATGACTGACTACTTCTTTGATGCAGATTTTCTAGGCCCTAGAATTCAGTGGTAACTCATTTTGACTTAATTTCAGAATTAGGAGAAAGAATTTCTTCTATGCCCTAATCTATGTTAAAAGATATCAGAGAATTTCATTAAGCTCTGATAGCATGTGGGTGCAGTCATATAGATTATATGTTTGCAAATACACTTTTGCCAGTTTGCAAACAAGACAGCCACCTTGTTTGAAAAAAATGCAGTGTCATCAAGCTGTTTCTTTAGTGACAAGTGAAATTTGTTAGAGGACATTTTAATTCTTGACTGAAAGCACTTGAATGGCCCTTGGAACCTCTAATCGTCTAAACTTCTTGGGTATACAATAATTGTTTTATATACCCTATGAAGCAGTGTACCAGTTTCTAACCTCTTTCAAGCTAAAAGATACAGTTTTATCTCTCAGCTCAAGGCTTTCTAGATTTAGTATCACACCTAGTGCATATAATATGATGAAAACTTGCATTAGCTAATCCTTTTTCCTTTCTTCCTTTCCTCCCTCCTTTCCTCTCTCCTTCCTTCCTTCCTTCCTTCCTTCCTTCCTTCCTTCCTTCCTTCCTTCCTTCCTTCCTTCTGTTTCCTTCCTTCTTTTCTTCCAAACACAGTCTAAAAGGAAAGGCCAAGACCAAGACCAAGACCAAGGTGATGCCTAACAATAATTGTGTGCACATGTTATCTATCCATGTGAATGAAGCTGTGATCCCTTGTATCTGTAATCTCTGCAAGTCGATCGCTACCTCCCAGGGCACCTCTGGACTAATTAGATTAACCATTACTGTCAGGGCTAGCTAATTGCTTACTGAGGAAAGCAAATTGCAGACAGTAGATATCAGTGTAAAATCAAACAGAAAACAGGTGTTTGCTAATTAAAACTGAGATTTTAATGAATGACCCATGCAGTTTTGGTGAATAAATACCACTTCTGGCATCTGCTGTATAATTAGGCATTCTCTCTCTCTCTCTCTCTCTCTCTCTCTCTCTCTCTCTCTCTCTCTTTCTCTCTCTCTCGATATATATATATACATATATATACACATATATATATATCTTCTTTCTTTTTCTTTTTTTCTTTTCTCTCATTCTTTCTTGCTTAACCTACTCTTCAAAAAATACTAATAAAAATGTAAATTGGTGAATTAGAAAAGAGTCAATATCAATCCCACTTAAGCAAAAGTATATACTTCTAAACAGGTAGCTAAGTATCTGAAGAACTGAAATTGAGAATAGGCAATTCATAGGCTATTACCTAAATCATATGCATTTATCTAAACAGATTATGAAAGACATAAAATATTGGTTAAAGGGGCAACAGAATTGAAGTAGATAGAGGAAGATGACATTAACACATTTAATGCAAGAATGGGTCGCAGTACCCTGGGGGAGGCTGATCATGAGTTCTGGTTCATGTACCATCTGAGACTTTATTTTGAGTTAATTGGGTTTCCTGCTGGGATGACCTCATCTGATGTTTGTAGTTTTCAATTCATTTGAAAGTGAAGGAGAAGAAGCTCATTTTAAAATACAACAATAAGTGTGCAGAATGTGCCTGATAAGCAGGTTTACTCTACAGAATGTTTCATTTTTAGGAAAGCTGAATGAGGGTTTAAGTTAGGATGGCTTAATAGAAAGGATCCAAACAATCTCAGGCCATTTTGTTGAAATCATCATTGCAAGAATTGTTTTTCCACCGTTGCTCTTTGTGGATCTGAGTGCTGTAATGAGTTAATTTCTAGTTGTAGCTATCTTCTGCAATTAAATCTGATGACAATACCTCTGTTTCTGGAACCTAGAGGACTGCACAAAACTTTGTGTCGGCTAATAAATAACCAAATGTATTGAAATCTAAGAAAATCAAAAATGATGTTTGGAAAGGCCTCTTAACACATTCTGAAGTATTCAATCCAAAGGCCTCGTGCATGTGCATGTGGCACAGTGAGCATTCTGGGAATGTTGGAGGCTTCAAAATATGATACCATTTTGTTCGAGGCTATAACCTCTGCCAGTGTAAATCAGAAATAGAATTCATCATAGCTGGGATTCATAAGGGCCTTCTTTCTACTCCTAGCAACAGACAAAGTGAAATGAAAAACAGAACCTGTGTAAACATGACTAGGGAGTGGAGTAGGAAGAATAATTCATCATCACATGTTTTCTGTAACATCAAGAGGTTTGAACCCTGTGTCATATCCCAGTTGCCATTTAATGATTATATATTTAAGGCAATTTATAATGAATTCTCTCTTCCCACATTCAAAGGCACAAAACCAGATTATACACAGACACACAAGCACAATTTTTAGTTGTGTTAATGTGTGTTTATATCCATATACAGAATGCTAATTACTTTTAATGGATGGAAAATAGACTTATTATTATTATATTTCAGAAAATATCTTTCCTTGCTCTAAGTGCTGAATTTTATTATTTGGGGCACTTTAGAAACCAGTACTTTAAAAAAATCCTCGAGTCTCAAAGTCATTATCAACCACACTATGATACCTACTATATTCAACCTTCTTTGCTTGAACTGACATTTGTCAATGTCTGGTTTGTGATAGTTATATTACAAGGTCCATAACAGTGAGACACTCGCTGTGTACCTGCCCCAGAGAAAGAGCAGCATTTGGGACAACATAACCATTGACTTTGTTCTCTAGAGTTGCAAAGGGAAGCCAGATTAGAAACCAAATATTGGAGGATAGTCTTCCCAACTTTTGGTGCATGAAATGTGTTGTGTAACAGTTTTCTTTAAGATTAAAACCTTCCATCATTTTGGGAAATAACTTAAAGCATGTGACATTAAATGTGATGGCAATATTCTGTGCTCCATGGAAACTTGTTAAGCTCAAAGGAAATCAACTCTAAATAGTTTCAGGAAGACCCTGAAACTGACCGGATTCACTAGGTGCTTCCCTCCTCAAGTATATATAATAATGGCTACTACTGGTAGCCACTCATTCATAAGCTGAACTGCCTGAAGAAACATAGAGCAGACAAGATGTTTGGAAGCTTCAGATCAATTGAGGTACTTGGAAAAAACACTCCTTCCTTGCAGGTTATGCAGCGGGCTCCAGGTTTCCCAGCTTTTGTGAGATTTCACCCATGCTGGGTTGGGCTTTAGAAACCAGGCCTTTTTGATTCATTTCTGCTATATGAAACCTCTTTTCCATATTCACTTAATTAAATCTCATCAGTTCAGCAAGTTGAATTTTGTTCCTATCCTTACTTTAGTCTGTTATTCAATCCTCAGATGGGAAGTAGACATTTGTACTCATCTCCCCAAAAAGAGATTCAGACAATCACTTGTCACATAGTCTATCAATCAGTGTGAATTTGTTTATGCTTGGACTTGTCTGTCCAACTTTGCATTAAAATAATTCAAGTAGGTAACAATTTTCAAATCTCTGGCTTCAGAAAATGATTGATCCAGTTGTCCATGGGGGACAAGTATCCATATTTCAATTCTAGACACTTCTATTCTACATTTTAAAACATTAAAAATTAAATATCATTTGAATATTAAAGGTCACATATTTAGCTATATAGGTCATAAACTAGAACATGTATTGAAAAATTATATATCCCTAAGAAAGAGAATATTATGAATCCTTCTGAACCCTACCCAAAACAACTACACACTTCTATCCACCATCTACCAGAGGACCCCCATGGTGTCCTGCTCCTCCGAATTCATGTAGAGAAAACCTACCTGAAGCCACTGAATACTACAACTGTCACATTGTTTTACTACAAGAGGACCTTAGTCCTTATACACCTTCCTCAAAAAGTACCACACATTCCCTCTATGCTGCTACTATAAGACTACAACTATGATCAAATGAACCTTCTAAGGATTGGCAGTAAGAGTCTTTTGACTCTGGTCAATCAGAAGCCACACCTAGTCTTAGCTGAAGTAGGACCACTTCTGACACTCAATTTGCATATAAGCAGCCCACAGAAGTAGAAAATGTCTCAATAGCCCTACCTTTAACAACAAGTTAGTATTTGAAGTATACCAAAGATAAAAAAAAATGAATATCAAGAAAGTAAACAACTCAATTTTTAATTTTTAGTTTTTAATTGGGGCATGGTACTAGACAAAGAGTTATCAAAAGAAAACTACATAAATTCGTAAAAGTGTTTTTAAAATAGTCAATGCCCTTAGCTACCAGGGAAATACAAATTAAATCTATTCTGAAGTTTTTTTCTTCCTGAATAAAAATGGCTAAAATAAATAAATGATTTACATGACAACAAAATTTTGGCATGGATATAAACAAAGGGGAATACTCACTGGCTGTTAATTTGACTGCTAAATTCACTATGGAAATAGTGTGTACATTCCTCAAAAAGCTGTAATGCATGTACCATATGGTCCTCCTGTACTATTCTTGGGCTACTTTAATAAAATTGGGACACTACATTCTACTATATATAGAAATACTTCTCATACGTGTGTGTCGTTCCTCTATTTACAACAACCAGGAAATGGAAACCCACTATGTGTCCATCAACTGATAAATAGGTAATGAAAACATAGTACCTTTATACAATAAAATATTACTCAGTTGTCAAAGAAAATGAAATCATGAAATATTCACATGTACATATGTGTCTAGAAATAATCAGTTTTCCTGAGGTAACCAATAACAGAAAAACGGACACACTTTGCTTATGTTTGCACATATAGAAATACCAGATTTCAATCTTTCAATGTGTGTATAAACTTGGAATTCTGCTTTCAGGCCTGTAACTTCCACCTCCCATTCACAGGCCTACCTCAGTCCTTGCAGCCTGTGCACCAACCCAGCTATATGGCTGCTGCAGAGCCCCATATCTACACGGATTTTACACTCTTATGTATATTTGGGTTTTGTGGTTGGCACACTAGCCCAGTCTGGTGACTTCCCAAAAACCTTGATTAATTCATGGTATCCTCACAATCCCAAGCCTAGATCAAGTCTCATAGCCTCCATACCAAATCAACCTGGTGGATGTTCTAGAGAGGCCTTGCATGCACTGTCTCCATTCCCAAGCCTAGTTCAGCTCCTGCAACCTGAATAAAAACACAACCAGCTGATTGCTTCAGAGCCCCGCGTGTTCCACAGCTGTCACATCAGGTTCCTGACTCAAACACCTTACCCTGTTCTGCCCTCAAATTTCTAACCTTACCTTGCTTGTGTAGACTGAGTATTAATCCAAACAAGTGAGTACCCACAATCCCCTCCTACCAGAACCATTCTCTCACTGCCAAAAAGCTTGGTCACTCAGCTGACGACAGTTCCAGCTGTGTTAATACCCAGACATTGGATGGACCACTATGTCTATACATCATCAGGTGTACATTGAGTCTCACTGCTGTTGCAGATGTCCAGTTGGGTGAGCACTCCATATCACCATCCATCCATTTCTTTGTCATACTTACTGGTCCAACTCATGTTAGGTAGCACATAAGACAACCTAGCCTTGTAAGTAAATATGACCTCATTTTCTCTTCCTGTCTCCATACTAGCACTCATAGCTCTGACACAAAACAGGCCTATTAACCCACCCTGGTGAGTAACTCAGATCTCTGAGTTACTATCCTTACAGTCTGCTAGCCTTACAGTCTGCATGAGCAGACTCAGCTAGGAGCCACATTCACAAGCCTTCTCGGTTATGCCTAAATTGGAGTCGTTTGGTAACTCACAGCGTATCTGAAAGGCCCAAGCATGGGCAGCAGTAAACACAGAACCATACTTTCACTTAAGAGAGGCCAGATAGAATCTCACATGACACTCAGCACCACTGAAACAAGGCTCTGTGCCCATGTCTGATTGCAATAAGACAAACAATATAAAAGACTGAGACAGTATCTCACTTCCTCCCATAAATACCTGACTAGTTGTATATAAGTGTCTGATGTGACACACTTCCTGTAGAGACATAAAGACAATGACAGAGCAAGTAAAGATATATCTTAAACTCAACTTGGTGAACCAATGAGTTTTATTGGTTTACAAAGAGGAGTATGTATGAGGACTTACTGATAACAGGAATGACTCTAAGTTGGCTTGGTTGCCAAATCTTAAGACTGCCTGAGCCTCTTTCAGAAAACCTGGCTGATCTTTGCTTATTTCAGTCAGTTCAGCTGGTCTGTTTTTTCCCTCCATAGACAGACAGCTTAGCTTGTATGATAATGACAAGCCTCTAACTGATAAAAGTTCATCTGCCTCTGCCTCCTGAATGCTGGGGTTAATGCTGTGGACCACCACAGCCACCCAGCTAAACCATCATACTACTTACTCATTACCATATTTTTAGTCAATTTTTTGCCTGATCATTATTAACTTTTGTGTATATTTTCATGTACATCTAAATTTTTCTGTAATGTATTAATCTACTTACAGTTTAATTCTGAAAAACATTTGTTTCGGTCACTGTTCTATTGCTGTGAGAAAAACCATTAGCAAGGCAACCCTTATAAAAGAATAGATTTAATTAGGGGCTGAATAGTTGAAATTTAATAATGTGTACCTCTTTTTAATTGCTGTATTACTTTATAATATAAACTTGTTTCTTCTATGCCTTTTTATTTTAATTATATATATATATATATCTTTATCTGATATATATATATAATTTAAAGATATATATATATATATCTTTATATATTTATTTATATATATATATCTGGTTTTGGTTTTGTTTATGTACAGGGCATGATTTATCTGTTCTGGTACTTCCTATGTAGACCAAGCTTGTCTCAAACTCATAGAGATCTGCTTGCATTTGCCACTGTTAGATAGGATTGAAGACGTACATCACCACATCCATCTCATTTCTTTTTTAGTAACAAGTAATATTACATTGTGTGAAGATGCCACATTTCATCTATCCATTAACCTGATAAAAGATATCATGGTCACTAACAAGTTTGACTGCATTAAGGTGTCACTACATACATCCTTGTGTGAATTTTTATGAGGAAACAAATTTTAGTTCATTTAGAAAAAAATTAAGGGATGCATATGTCGAGGCTGGGGTATGAGTACATTTATATTTTTATGAGACTGCTTATTATCCTTCAAAGTGATGGACAACATTTCATTCCACATGCAATTGGAGGAACTCATCCTCAGCTCGTCTTCTGCAGCACTTCATGATGTCCTTGTTCTGGATCTTGGTCATGTGGATAGGTGTACTGTGAATCTCATACTTTCAGAAATAAGACTGTCTTCTTAAAGGCGTCATGTGTAATTACAGGTATGAACAGGCAACGTCATGGAACAAGAATAGTGTTGGCTTCCTAGCAGTAATTCAGCTTGCCCCTGTCCTGCAAATTCAGTAGCTACCAAGAATTACCTTATTCATAGCCCTTCCTCTGAAGACTAGATTAATGTGGTGATGACTCTGCCTGGCATTGTACAAGAAAAAAAGGTAGGTGCCATGGTGGGAGAAAGCAGTCAAGAAATGTTGAAAGATGATGAAAATGGGATTACATCATCAAGCTGAATAAGGTAAGGAGCTCTTGAAGGAAAAATGGATTAAACAGAGCAAATTAAAATATGTGTGGGTTTGGAGACAAGTCAAGTGTGTTTTTACAGCAATAAAGTGTGGAAAGAATGCACCCAGAAGCCATAAGCCTTTGCATCATCTTATTCAAGAAGGTTCAAACCTAATGGGAGCAATAAAATAATTTAAAATGCACTTTAAACATTATTTATTGCATACTTTGCTTCCAAATGTATCTTAGTTGAAATGATTATAATTTTCCCCTTACAGATATTCAGCCTTACTAAAGGCCCAGATAGTAACAGTAGAGCTTCAAGGACAAACAAACCAAAACAAGCAAATAAACAAAACAAAAGCAAAAACAAAGACAAAGGCAAAATCATTTTATTCCTCTCCTCAAAGACAGTATTTACTGCCACTGACCCTTGAGCGCCAAACATAATCTGCTTACTTCGAAGAGTGAGAACCCATGCTTATTTTGACCATGTTCAATTTCAAAAATGGTATTCTTGACCTTATGACATGTGCAGTTATTATAAAGTCCTTATCACTAAAAAGCTACCACCAAATACTCCAAATAGCTTTAAAACCATCCCGATGATTTTGAGAAAGGATTTTCTATGGAGTCCAGGCAGATTCATGAACTTATCACTCTCCTACCTCCAGATTTCTGGCAGCAGAGATCACATGCCTGTACTATCACAGCCTTCCCTAAACAACCCCTTTCAGTGAGGCCAGGAAATAATCCTGAGTCATCCTTGGCTGTTGGTCATCAACATTGCATCATGCTGTGTTTTCCTCATGGAATATGCAGAAGCCATGCCACATGTAATGAACAGATGTAATCTCAAGACATGGGCTCACAGGCTTCCATACTAACAATAAGACTTATCTCCAGGCTGACAGCTTTCAGGCAGCTTTTCATTTTCCATGGCAAATTTGGAAATTAGCAAATTAAATCACAACGTTTACAGAGTTTGAAGTACCTAGTTTGGGGTGCTATTCTTTTCATCTTTTTATGCATAAAAATTTTGTAATAGCTGGGAGAGGACAAAAGCCTGCTAGTTTTCTGATCCTGGCAGCTTTCCAACTCTCCTTTCTAAAATGATCAAAGACTGTAAACACCGTGGGATGGAGCGAGGGATCTTTTTTAAGGAGTAGGGCTTTATTGTAGTTTTATGAAGCAGTAAAACTCTGCAGGCATCGGAGGTGAGATTTGGGGAGTACAGGGGTCATTTTATCTTTCGGGCTTTAAATGACAGGATCAAAAGGGAGTTACTTCATAAAAATTCCAATTTCCCTTCCCTAAGCACACTGGCATCACAGAAGATTCAGCTAACCTCATGGTGATGCTCTCACCACAGACGCTTTGTACTCATTGCCCTGCTAGGAAGGATCCTCTTTAAGACAAAATCTGGCCTCCTGGAGGTTAAGGTAACATGTATTGCTGCCAAAGGTAGAGATTATTTGAGTCATGCACAAGGGTACTATGTTGTGACTGACGGCTAATAACGGGAGATGGGTGTAAGTCATAAAGATAATTATAACATATGTTCTTTTCATACTGTGTTTGTAGAACTAAAATCTTATCACCAACTGACTGTACACTTGCTATGCCATAAATTAGCTCAGTTTTGTGGAGAACATTTTGCTTTAAATATATTTGAGATGCTTTCAAGCTTAGAACGTTCCTCACCATGCTAAGGAACTAGTTCAAGGGGTTCTAAAAATGTAGTGAGAACAGGAATAAAAACTGTAATAGGGTGAGGAGCATAGGCAGACCTACAAAGCAGCTTGTTGATCTTCATTCTAGCCAATGGGTTTCATTCATAGTCTACCTTACATCTTATGTGACATAATTTCTGCCAGAACTCTGAAACATATTGTTCTAGTCAGTTTGGCTTCTAGAACAAGAACATTGCTGTATTTTTCTGTGCTTAAACAGTATCTACTCCTCGTGGTCAGAGCATTCGGCAGTGCAAGGTCAATACCTAGTAGATCCTGAGAGTTGGGAGGGCCCAGATCTTCATCTTCACAGGGTTGTCTTCTTGTGTGCTTACTGGACAAACAGGTGGAAGGGAGGAATCAAATTAGCATCTAAAGTGATCTCAAATTGTCCACACTCACTTTGTTGAGATGTTTGTGATCATGTCCTCTGCAATCTCAAAACTTACAAGATAATTCTTCCCATTTCATGCTAGGATCCCAAGTAAAAAAGCATTTCATCAGATGTCTCACCTTGTATAAATCTTTGCTTTAACTCTTTCTTGTAATAAAAGCCAATGGCTGGATTCACACAGCAAGCTGTCTGGGTTGTCCAACATTTTCCCTGTCTGAGGTCTGCACCCATTCTCTATACAGATTTGTATCTAGCACAGAAGCTCACATCTGTCTAGTGTCATCTGAGAAAACACAGTTACCCCAAATATTATTATTAGAAGATGAAATATATATGTTTACCTATTGAACTTTAAGTAAATGCTATTTAAGTCAGCCATGGTACTAGTATTGACCATTGGTCTCATATAACATCTTATGATCCATCCAATATATTCATTTAACACCTGATTAGCTTTTCTTGGTTTTTTAGTGTTTTTATTCTTACCCTTGTTAGCTTTGCTTTTTTAATTATTGATTATTTTACTTATTTTAAATGTGTCTTTCCTGGTCCCTTCTGCAAAAACCCACCATCCCACCCACATTTCCCTTTGCCTCTATGAGGGTACCCCCTCACCCCTCTTACCTCACCCTTCTAGCATCCCCTTATGCTGGGGCATCAAGACTCTACAGGAACAAGGCCTTTCTTCCAATTGATGGCAGATAGAACAATCTTCTGCTACATATGTAGCCTGAGCTATGGATCCATCCATGCATACTCTTTGGTTGATGGATTAGTCCCTGAGAGACATGGGGTTGGGGAGTCTGGTTAGTTGATATTGTTGTTCTTTATATGAGGTTGCAATTCCCTTCAGCTCCTTTAATCCTTCTTCTAACTCTTCCATTGGGATTCCTAGGCTCAGACCAATAGTCGACTGTGAGTATTTCTCAGTCTTCCTGGATTTTAATGTATTTTTCTTTATTTGTGCATCTGCAACTCATTCCTTCCTAACTTTTTCTTAAACTTGAGAAAGATACCACTGCACAAAAATATTTCATTATTTATCAATTCCCTTTTGTTATGAAATCTATAGTTACAAGACTGTAAACATGTTTAGTTTCCATTGCTTCATATCTTATTCAACAATACTAGGGTCCTCATTTTTATCATCCTATTCACGAATATCATATTTCCTGAATTTTGACTTCACTGGGCTATCCTTTCATGTTATAAATTATTCTTTCCTAATCTTATCATTTAAAAATGACTGAGAAAAATATTGGGGTCAGTTTTTACAACATCAAGTTTATAAACACAGACCCTGAATTTTCTTCAAATTAAAAAGAACCAATTAATGATTCTGTACCATGTGATCTCCTCAGAATTTCCTGATCCCATCATTCCCAACCTAAGATTCCCAATATCAATACTATATATCTTTATTCTGCTGTGCTAATATTTTTTCTACCCATATATAGTATTGGTAGAAAATTGCAATATAGCAAACACCAATTTGTAGGGGGAGGAGCTGATACTAATACCTGGTTCCCTAATTGGTTCTTGATTTGGTCTATAAAGAAGGTGAGAGCCAATTGCTGAGTGAAGGGAATAAGATGGCATATCTGGGTCCCAGGAGGAAGAGAAGGCTGAAATAGGTTATCTGATAATTGCCCAGCAATTGTATGATCTGGCTAGTTTTAAAATAATAAAATTGACTGTTTTTCTTCTGTGGAGCTAAGTTAGACAGGAGAAAAAGGGAATCTAGGGTGATAGCTGGTGGCTTGGTGAATCTAGACGAAGGGGCTCGTGGAGTGCAGACAGCAGATCCTAGATTTCCCAGGTTGGGGATGGTTGTGAGCAAGTTGGAACAAGGGCAACCTGGAAAGGTCAGAGTGGGCTGAGGTAATAGGCAGGGAGGTAGAATGTTTTTAAAATGACAGGCCATCCTCTCCTACATATACAAGCTAGAGCTACATATACATACACCCATGGGTCCCTCCCTAGGTGCTCCAGGCTGGTGGTTTAGACCCTGGGAGCTCTGGTTGGTTGCTACTGTTGCTCTACTCACGAGGCCGCAAACCCTGTCAGCTCCTTCAGTCTTCTCTCTAACTCCTCTATTGAGAACCCCATGATCAGTTCAACAGTTAGCTGTGAGCATCCGCCCCTGTATATGTCAGGCTCTGGCAGACCCTAAAGAGAGAGCTATATCAGGCTCCTTTCAGCATGCACTTCCTGCCAGGCAACACCAATTTACAAAAATATAATTCATATTAAGTTTGTAATGCCCCATCACTTGCTCTACACACACAGTCCACTCTTTTATATAGACAAAATAAGAATTCCTAATTTTGAGTAATTATTGGCTTAACAACTACTATTTCCTCAAATATTTAAATATGACTCCCTTCCTGATTGCTCACATTGGTCTGCAGGAACTCCCAAAACTGATTGCCACAGATTAGTAATATTCTGGAGGCAGTAAGTTGATGTCTAAGGCAACTGCATATTCAGCCTCTAGTGGAAGTTTTTTTTTTTTTTTTCCGGGCTGTAGACAAGTATTGTTGCTGTTTCTTTCATGGCCTTGTCTTTGTGTGTGCAGCAGAAAGACAAAACAGGAACACATAGAACATTACAGAGCCCGGGTGTCTTTTTCTCTTTTAAAAGGCATCAACTCTGTTTTCTATGGTTCCACCTTTGAACTTAATTTAACAGTAATTACCTCCTCAAAGACCTTATGTCCAAATACAGTCACAGGAAAAATGGGGTTTCAACCTATGCACCTGGAGCAGAGCAGGACACAAGAGCTTACAGAAACAACTCTTCTAACCATTATCTATGACTCCCAGGTGCACAACCCAACATTTGGCCTGAGTCCTTACCTCATTTTACAAGTTCAAGTCCTGTCCTATAACTGACTCTTTTCTCCTTGCTGAAGCCCTGTTAGCTTTTCTTCATTTTATTAAGCTTTCTTAATTTCCTAAGATCACACCTGTGCTCCTGTATTCTAGTAAATCGAAGCAATCCAAACCCACCTGCTAATTCCTTGGCAGCACCTTTGCATCCTGTAATATTTCTGAAAACTGATTTCTTGGCAGCAATGGTCACTCTAGATAAAAAGGTGACAACAAAAGACCCAAGTTTCCTAAATTATACTCAACGTACTTTGCAAATGCTGAATTTAGGGAACGTTAACTTGCAGGTAATTTTAATCTTAAAATGAAATTATCCTTAAAAACTAATTATTTGGACTTCTAACAGCCCCATCAATTTCCTATCTTGTGTAAAGTTCAAAAGTATCCTAACAGAAAAGGGGGAGTGTCCTCCACACAGTTGCTGTGAACCATGAACAATGAACGATGACAGCACAGCTTATCAGCTAGACTTTTTAAACAAAATGAGAAAAGTTTCAGTATGGCCATTTAAGTGAATTTCAGCACCATTTAAATTTTAGATGCTGGAATCCTCACAGTGATTTTAATGTGATAAAGATAAGATATTAACATGCTAAACCATATAGGGGTTGCTTGTTTAATTTGTGACAAAGAGGCTATTTTTATATAAAACTTACGTGTAAAGACATGCTAAAATGGTAGCATCTCACTTCGCAGTAGAAAAGGAGATGGAGTAGATTAGGCAGAAGAGGAGGTGGAGCTGGGAAAAAAAAAGAGAAAGGGGAGGGGAGAAATAGAGCAAGAGGAGGAGAAGAGAGAGGATATCAGCCATGGAGAACCACGGATGGATCAAAAGCTGTCCTGGGTAGCAACTTCTATCACAGGTTAGATATTGGGTAACAACTCTAATTATGTGGGCATCTTGTTGATTGAGCATTTCTAAATATATAAATCCTTTAGATAATCATTAAGCTTTGAGAGACTCATTTTTACCAGGTACTGTGAGGATGGCAGATATTGTCTGGGATTCAGCTGAGCTTTATGGATGCATCATGGTGGATTGGCAGAGCCATCCCCCAATGCTGGCATCTTGTGGGTGCCAGGGCCTGCGCATCTAGCTAGCTGGAGCCACGGTCAGAGCTGAGGAGCATCAGGAACATGGCAGCTGCCTAGGAACAAGCCAGACAGACTGGGCACTGAGTTCTAAATATCACTCTTACACACACACACACGCACACGCACACGCACACGCACATGCACACGCACACGCACACGCACACACACACACACACCAGAGAGGAGGGTGGTCTTGTCAAAGAAAAGATAACACTTTTCATTATGAGAAATACTAGAATGTTTTTTTCCAGAAAATAGAATTCATTGTATGAATAATTTTTTCAAGAGTTGAATTTTTTATCTTAGTAATATCATTGCTGTAAAGATGAAAATGTGTTACCTTTAAAATATGACTGAAGTTAGAAAACAAAAAACAAAAGAGAAAAAAAAAAACCTAGACAGGTAACCAATAGTCTACAATATTTGGGGGCAGTATTTATCTGCCAAATTTGGACAATGATACAAAAATGATACCCATTCCTGGTTCTGGAGGTTTTGTTTTATAGTATATACAGTCTAGTTGGAGAACCGTTTCTCCCTTTAAAGGATAATTCCATTTAGATTTATTTTATATATGTATATATTTTAGGAAGCATTTACTACAGTATGTTTTAATATGAATTTTCAAAAGGCCTTAAGAATTAGTTACTCTCCCTATATTTTTGTCCCCACTCTGCCCTCCAATTTCCCTCCGGCTTGATTTGATTGAGTTGCATGCTGTAATTCTACCTAAATGTTCAATTGTATTTAATAAACATGCAAGGCTCCCAGGGTTCTGAAGCTTCTCTGTAATTAAAAAACCCATTCTACACCCAAACAAATTGTTCTGTGTCTCTATAAATTTGTTATTTCTTTCTTCCTTCTATGCTTCAGTCAGGTAAATCCCTGTATCATGCATGGGTATTCAAAGGAATGGGAATGTTAGAAGGACTCCCCATCCCACACACACACTCATACAAGAAGAAATTTAAATGCCCTCCCCTTCTGTATTTCAGTAATATTATAATCCAGGTAGCATATGGATAGATTTGTATGTCTATGAAGCCAAGTTGAGAGTCAGAACATTGTCGTCCTCTTTATGTTCACCCGATTTCAAGCATGAATGCTAGTATCTGTAAATGAAGAAAGAAAGATTCATAAATAATTCAGTTAAAAGCTCCAAGTACTCTCTGTACTCCCAAAAAATAAGTTAGGGAAGATTGTTAGGCCTAAATAATGTGTGTGTGTGTGTGTGTGTGTGTGTGTGTATGACAAGTGAAAATAAATCAGATTAAATAAAATCAAATTATTTTGTTTTTCAAATAATACTATTAAGAAAGTCCACAAGTCAATTTCAGATTGTGGAAAAGTTTGTGCCTGTGTATGTAAAGAATAATTAACATTCATTAATGAAAGGCTAAAAACTTTAATATGAACAAAGTAGGAATAAAAAATAATTTATGAAAAAAATTTTAAAAAGAAAATATCAATTTTTGTCATAGAGAACACACACATCCCCCCCCACATTCTCAAGAGTAAAAAAATTGAGGTAGGAGAGATGGATTAGTAGTTTAAGATTATGTGCAGTGGTTGCACAGTAAAGAGACTCTTTCCAGTACCTACAGGATGGCTCACAACCATTCATAATGCCAGTTCCAGGGAGTTCAGTGCCTTCTTCTGACTTTTGATTGTATCAGTCACATGCATGGTGGATAAATAGACATGCAGACAAAATATTCATACAAAATTTAAAAAATCATTTTTGAAAAAGATAAAAATGTTGTGTCTACACAAGAACTTATAACGCACATTTATAATACTGTTATTCATAACACCTAATAAGGAGTAAAAAATCCAAATGTTCATAAGCTGATGAATTTTATAAATAAAATATAGTATAAGCATCCAATAAAATATTATCAGACATTTAAAGGGGGGGAACTATTACTTGCTACCACATGATTGAGTCTTAACAGCATAATAGCATCAAATGAAAGCCACAAAGACTACATCTGCTAGGATTAACACTTACAGCAAATCCTTAGAATAGGCAAATCTATCAGTGATCACTTTGTGGTACAAGTGAGACAACCAGAATTCAAGAAATATCAGATATTAGAATTTATATTTATAAAACATTAGGAAGTATATTGGGATTAAGATCTAGAAATTATTTTGTTATAATCCATGAAAATATATTTGCTGATTTATCTTTCATGAATCCTAAGACTATTAAACTCTTATATCCATGTTTTGATTTTTCCAAGCATTAATAGCAATGGTGGTGTTGGTTTTCATTCTTTCAAGTTCAATAATATACAGCATAGTTAAAAGCTCAATTTCTTCAGCGAAAGTATAAATATACGTTATTTTGAAGTAGGCTTGTTATTGGAGACTGGTGGAGCAGTTAATCACTGGTAGAAACAGTAAGCAGGAGATACTATTTGTATACGTAGTGATGACCTGCATACTTCCAGTTGTGTCAGAAGAAGAAATATGGACAGATTTTTCAATTATGGACAGTTGTTTCAATTATGGTTTCTTTTGCTGTGGTGAAATACCATGACCAAATCAACATGGCACTGAAAGGGTTTATTTGGCTCATACTTTCATATTCATCACTGAAAGAAAAAGTCATGACAAAAACTCAAACAGAGCAGGGACCTGTAGGCAGAAGATGATGTGGAGGTCGTGGAGGAGTGTTGCTTACTGGCTTTCTCAGCCTGCTTTCTTATAGATCTCTGGAACACCAACCCAGGAGTGCCTCCTCCCACAAGTGTTTGGGCTCTCCCCCTTCAATCACTAATTAAGATATTGCCCTAAAGCCAGATTTTATGAAGGCATTTGCTCAACTTAGGTTCCCTTCTTTCAGATAACTCTAGATGTGTCAAATGGACATAAAAATAACCAACACTACAGGAATGTGCGCAAGTAGGAAATGTGATGATGAACAACGTGTTTCTTTCTCTCTGCAATGTGTGAGAATCACGTCTTAGTGAGAGAACAAATTACCTAGACAGACTGATTTTCTGAAAAATAGTCACACTTGGAATTAATCAAACTGCACAAGTGTTGAGACTGTGCCAACTGTACTATACTAAACATTAAATATGCCAAACACTATACTTTATGTAGTTTGTATCAAGAAAACTTTACTAAAGCTACTTTACAAAATTGTCACAGGTTGGGAATCATTGGTATACGTCATTAGTTCTGCTCTTTGAGGTAGAGGAAAGAAGGCCTCCTTGAGTTTGAGACTGCCTTAGCCTACATAGCAAATTCTGGGCAAGTCAGGGAAACACTTTTTGAGTTAGATCCTAACTCAAAAATTACTCAGTCACTGCAGAATTATGCAAAGGCAGCATCAACAAAAGATGCAGATACAGTCTAAAAATTAAAACGTTTGGCTATAGTAGCTAACAAAGTAAGAGAATATAAACTAATGTAATACAGTGAATATGTCTCTGAATAGTTCAACAACACTTGAGTTCAACTTTCTTGGACGAAAATGATAGTTTAAATTCTTTGTCTCTATGGGCCTCGACATTACCATGTGACAGGATTTGGTGAATGCAGCATAAGCCAAAGTAGTATTCATCATTTCTTAGTAAACACACTCAATCTGATTCTTGAGGTTTTTCACTTTCATCAGTGAAATTGAAACTGCAAAGTTTACGAAAATGTAGCTCACACCCAAACTCTTCACTATTTGATACAGGAAGGTTGATTTTTTACAACAGTGTAACTAGTTCATCTGCATGAATATGATGTCACCTTCTGGAAGCTCTCTTATGAGAGATCACATAAACGTGGAGTAATAGCTGGAAGAGAATGTAGAATCAAGGGTAGTTATTTGTTATATGATGGGAGTTGTTATAATAATTTCACATAAAAGTTCTTGAGTACATGAAAGATTATAAAAATTAATCACAGCTGTTAATATTGCCTGCTGCAATTTTTCAGTAAACGTCCTTTCCTCTGGGTAGATGCATTTCAATTACCATTTGGCCTCTCATCCACACACTGTTGTGCAAAGAATAAAGGGCATTATCATGCATAATGGCCTCATATTGGGATCATAGGAATAAAAGTTGGTCTTAGGAATTAAAAATAAATATATAACCTGTTATGATAGAATGGACATAACCTTGGTATAGTTTCAGAAACTGAAAACAATTTCATATCTGTCTATGGGAACATTCATAATTTTATGTTATCAAGGACTTGGATTGTTTTCCATGGGCATGACTAGAAGCAGAAGGCCCAGAAGTGAGCATAACACAGGAAGAATCCTGTCCTCAATGAGCTCGCCTTCTAGCACCATGCAGGTGAGGATAGTAACAGCCACAACAAACATAATTTATTCTGTGGAATATTGGAATCTGTAAGCAATTCAGAGAAAAAAAGGAGAAAATAGAGAATGTGGAGAAGACATATGGACATGGGTTTTCTAATATGAAAGACTTTTTTTTCAGTGAAATTAGGAGAAAGGATATCAGTAGAGACTACAAGATCTACAAGAGTTAAGATAGTCAGGAGGATATAGACTTCCAGTCTGGAGTGTGTGCCAGTGAATTCATTAGAGAAATTAAGTGTGAATTACTGAAAGCATGGAGGGATCATTTGACCATTTGATGTAATAAAAATAAAACAAATTCCATCAATATGATGAGTTATTTTTTCCAGATATCTTTAGGTGAACAGCTCTCTGGAAAATAAATAGAACTTGCCTTATATTTTGGAACAGGTATATATTTTTTAGTTATCCAATTGGCAAATGTCAGGAATATTTAGCTGTTTTTAAAGCATATTCTGCATAACTAAATATTTAACATTATTCAATTATCTATATATTTTTTCAACTCTTGAATAATTGCCCCTCAGCATGCATAGGAACTGGGTGGAGGAGTTCTTAAAAGGTGAAAATCCACGTATTGACACATCTTTGCATGTAATTTAAGTCATTAGCTATTATTCATAATGTAATGCAAATACTACATGGATGGTTATTATATTGTACCTCTTAAAAAAAACTCACAACAAGAAATATCTCCCTGGGAAGTCAGCACTTTTTTGAAGGTATCCAGAGTAGAGTGGATCTGAGGGAGTAGAGAGTTGTCGGGGAGACCTAGGAGATGAGGGAGAGGAAATTGTGGTCCAGATGTAATATTTGAGAGGAGAATAAATTTTAAAAAACATCACAATAAAAAGATCATATATGTTCACTACAAAAGTAGATTTCTTCAATATTTTGAAACTACAGTTATTTGAACTGTAACTGTATTGATTCCATAGTACATTACCAAACATAACCATAACCCTAACACTAACCCTAACACTAACCATACTGAAGGAAAAATGAAATTCTTCTACTCATGAAATATAATATCTTACTGTATTAATTACTTGGCTGTTACATTTATAGAGTTTGTTAGCCAAAAGCAACTTAGGTAAGAATGGGTTTACTTTGGCTTGCAGTTCCAGAGGTGGTCTGTCCATCATGTCTGCAAAGGCATGGAAGAGAGAACTTGATGCCAACCTGACAGTCAGGAAGCTGGCTGATGAAATTTTATCTACACAGTAGAAGTAGACAACAAAAGCAGAGTAGATCAGAATATGAAACCTCAAACCACACTCCATGTTACATACTTCCTCCAGAAAGGCTCTCTCTTTCCTACTGGTTCTCAATTTCCTAGGAAACTGGTCTTAATAATATTAAATAAGAGACTAATTGCAATCACAAACCACTTCAAGCTGTGTCACAAACTGGGGAATCAGTGTTCAAATACATGAGTTGTGGAAGGCATTTCTCATTCAAATGACAACATATATAATATATGTCAATGCAATATACCATGATAGCCTAACATAACCTAATGTCACATACAATGAGAGGAAGAGGCTTGCCCAGACAATTAAAGCACTATAATAAGAGAAAAATCTCAATAGTCCCGAAGGGAGTATAAGGTAATTTGGTAAATTAACTACTATAAGATACATTTAGGACACTCTTGTAGAAATTTAGTAGTTCTGCTTAGTATATCACTAAAGGTCAAATACATACGTATATGAAAAAAAATTATGTGTAGTGAGAGAAGATATACCATGCATCAAATGTAATTAGAGGTTTAAAAGATGTATGAGCATAGAGTGGCAAGAGATTAGGTAATGAAGAAAAAATAAGCAGGAATCAAATCCAGAAAAAACATGTAAACAAATCCGGATTTTATGAAGTAAATGAGAAATAGGTCTTAATAATATTAAATAAAGACTAACTGCAATCACAATGATGCTTTAGATATACTATTCTGATTATCATGTTCAAGATATACTGAAGAAAAGAGGACCTATGGCTAAAAAAATATTATTAATTACTATTAAGCTGATCATCACTTTAGGGTTTTTACTTAGCTTCTATTACAGACTAGAATCCAACTCTTTTACTTTGATCCCTAAATTTTTGCTGTGATGTGGTGATAAGAAACATGCCAATGCTGACTCCATGACTGTAACTGTGCCATTGCCTTTACACACGTGCTCCCTCTTCCCTCCTGGTTTAATGTGCTTTTAATTCTTCCAATATGCCTTTGAACTTATTCATGTAGAACAACATCCTGACCAATCCTGGATTTTCTTCTTTCAGAGGCTGACAATATGTTATAACTGACACTGAATGATCATCTAAAAAAAAAAAAACAAGAGTAAAGATGGAGTTAAAGGACATACATAGCTTTAAATATTAATGGTGCAGAAGAATAATTTCTGAAATAATGTGCTCTTTAAAAAAAAAGATGCTTTGGGACTGCATTCAGGGAACTTGCAGGTGTTCCTAAAGTAAAGCATTTTGAGGGTGGACACATTCATGACCATGCTGAAATTAAGATGGTCATTACTGAAGACCATCTTAAGAGTATTAAGAAGTTTTAAGATGTAACAGTTAAGGGTATTGTTCCAGAAAGAAAGATGAAAGAAAAGTCTGGATGCTAACAGCTCAAAATCACAGAGCACATGGTTGAGATAACAAAATAATGAGTAGGAACAGTTCCAAGCATATTCCTCTTCTTTGTTGAAAAGATAGATAGATAAAAAATGTTATATATATATGTATATATATATATATATGTATGTATATATATACACATATATACACACATATATATAACAGAATTACATGTAAAATATATACATTTATTTAAATACATATACAAATTATGTTATATGAAATTTAATATATAATAAACATGTATATATATGTATATGAGGAGAGATAAATGTGTGTGTGTGTGTGTGTGTGTGTGTGTGTGTGTGTGTGCACGTGCACGCATGCAGGTTTCTTCCACATATAATCATAGAGCAATTCTGGCCAAAATTTAAACTGTTGTTTACTTGGGAATGTCAATCAATAGGGCTCACTTCAGACTTTTCAGTGATCATGATTATGATGGAGAAATTATCATATTCCTTGTTAAACAGAAAACATTAAGGACACAATAACAAATCCTCACATGCAACAGAAGAATGCTTTTGAAAATAAAAGGGTTTAATTAGAATAAAAATCCAAGGACAGAACATCAGCATTAAATGCACTTAATATCTCAGGCTTGATGAGCTTAGACATCTCAGAAACTTAAATTTGAAGACTTTTCTGTAAGTATTTGAATAAAATCTGTAACAGTAAAAACCCTGGGGGCTCAGATCTTTCATTGGGTTTAGGTGAAAATCCATAATCTTTTTGGAAAAATTGTACCACTGGGGATTAACAATACCCTAATACCAAGAAAACATGCAGTAGAATCCAGGAAAGGGGACTCAGAGATAAAATTGGAGCTCAGGAAATCTAGTATTATACTGTCTGACACTTGGAACAGAACATTCTCCATTTTTTAAAACTTCTATTTTGTTCTTGACACTATGAGAAATAATTATATGTTATGATTTATTTCCTCCCCCCAAAACTTGACAGGGCAAAAGTTGGTGCAATGCATGATTGTGTAGGACAAAGGAGATACCCAGGGATGATCTGTGATGGATTTCACTGTTCAGCAGTTTTCTAGAATCTCCTTGGACTTCTTCCAGATTACTTCTCCTTGAGTTTACCTCCCTTGTGGTCCTCCACTGTGTAGCCATGCCATGATTCCAGTTTTTTCTAATAGGAGAATTCTCATAATCTGACATTTTAATTTGCAACCCATACCATGTCTCATTATTCCATGATTATCTTCTTTTACCATATAGGCTTATATGAACTTATCATTTGGCATGTTGTAGCTATAATATTCATCAATTAATTGTGATTTGTGTTTACTTCCTTTTCAACAAGTACCTTGAGAGAAGGGGTATTTCTTATCTTCATTTCTAATACATCTCAGCAATGTCTAGAACAGTGGCTGGCTCAAAATAGGCCCTTAGTAAAGCTTTGTGAGTCAATAAATATATAAGTAGATGATAAAACAAGCTAAATGAGTGGTTAGATAAAATAGGTAAAAATCATTTTCAGAGGTTAGTTTAAAGTTTTTTCTTCACCCATTAATGAAATTTTCTAAAACTGGCTCAAAAAATTAATTATCTCTTCTCATTTCTGTGATAGGTCAACTATTTCAATGCTCTAAGATTTTTATGAGCCATGGTGTTTGGAGCCTGATGAACCTGTACTTGGAATTTACCTGTCATTTGCTAGAGGTGACTGCAGGCAAGTTACTTAATCTTAATAAGATTAAAGTTTTCATTAAAATAAAGACAGGAACATTCACCACACAACTTCAATGTCAGCACTAATTATAACATTTATAATATACCAGTGTAATCCAAGGCAAGATGAGAACTGCATGTGTAGTTCCTTTCCTTTGGGCTGTCTTGCTGTGTCTCCCTGCACAGGCATTCGTTGAAATCACAAATGTATAACTTTGCTTAAATTCATTAAATCTTTCAGAACAGACATTTGGAAAATGAACTATTGGTTATGAATCATGATATTTCATTGGGCCTCAGTTTCTCTTGAATAGCAGAAAAGATTTAGTTAGCAACTGTGTTGTTGATGTTAGTATCAAATGCTACATTTAACAACTGAGAAAAGTTTCTAGATTAGGTAAGATGTAAACAATTTTGGAAAAGAAAAACCAGTATTATTAATCTGCCTGCCTTTGAGCACACACACACAAGCATGTTTGTGTGCATATGTGCACACATGCTCATGATTGTGTGTGCATGCTTGTGTGTGTGTGCTCAAAGGCAAGCAGATCAATAAAATCGTGAGCATGTGTGCACATATGCACACACACACACACACACACACACACACACACACCCATCTCACCACAATTTTAATTAGACCCAGTCTCATACAGAGCTCAATCATGAACTATACTTAAGTATATGGATAAATCCAAAATTCAGAATAGTATGATTAGAGGAAGAGGAACTACCAAGGTACAAAAGACAGGTGCATTAACTTGAAGAAATGATTCTTGCTTCTTTTGAAACATTTTAATACAGTGAAGTGCGAAAATGCACATAAAAGTGTAGCTCAAAAGAAAAAAAATGTTTAAAATTGTTTTAACATAAGTGAAAAGAGGGAGTTCAAAATGTGTTGAAGGACATTGCAGTACTTAGTTCTGTAAATATGAAAGAAATTCCATGTCATGGGTATGATCAGGGAGAGCTGAGAGGTGCCTGGTTGATATAGGGGCAGCATTTATAGGCAACAAGAAGAGCAGAAGGACAAGGGATATTCTGGAAACTTTCGTTTGAAAGGTTATTTTAGAAAATCATTGATTTTCAGCACTAGGCAAAGTATAGGAACATGATGGGAGGAGAGGTGAAATTTTCGAGCTATGCATAAGGAAAGTAGCAGTCTTGATTCAGGTGATCGCCTGGGAGCTAAGGGAAATAGGTGCCTTTGAGGAAAACTCTTGCATCACAATACCTTAAAGTCATGCTTCTCCACATTCCTAATGCTCAAACCTTTAAGACAGTTCTTCACATTGCAGTGACCCCCGACCATAAAGTTATTTTCAGTACAACTTCAGAAGTGTAGTTTTGTTACATTATGAATCGTAATGTAAATATCTGATACAGAGGATATTTGAAACGGGACACCAGTGAAAGGGCCACATGCCCCTCAAAGGTGTCCTGACTCATAGGTTAAGAATAGTTGCCTCATAGGTTAAGAATAGTTGCCTTAAAGGATCTCTTTCAAGAGGACTTGAAAGATAGCTCAGCGGTTAAAAAAGTTGATTCTGCACTTTCAAAGGGTGTAATTAGGAGCTGAGTATTCAATTGCCTGTAACTGTGGATACTTTTGTTACCTATAGTCAAATGTATGTATGTGCATACACATACACACACACACACACACACACACACACACACAAACATACACACACTCTTTTTGTCTCTTCTCATATATATGTGTGTTTAATTATATATACATATCATATATAATATATAATTTATATATATTTAAATAAATGTATATATTTTATGAAATTCTGTTACACACATACATGTGTTTACATATATATATATATATATATAGAGAGAGAGAGAGAGAGAGAGATCACATGTTCTTTCATTTCATTACAGCCTTAACATTGTTATCTGTTCATTATCTTTTTGACAAAAAAGGAAAGTATCTAGAAATATTCCTCAATGGGGAGAGAGCAGGAGGTGGGAGAGAATTTAACATCATTTTCTCTTTCTGTACTTAATAATAAAGTACAGAATACTTTATTATAATAAAAACTTTTTCTTTCCATATCAATCAGTACTCCATTGGCAAGAGCCCAAGGCCAGCTCACAGAAAATTCAACTCTGACAGGGGCAGAAGGCAGTTATTTTTTTTTTCCCTGACACATCTCAGCAAAAAAGAGAAACAAATCTGATCAGCTGCGGTTGCCTTTTCAGTATGATGCACACCCTGACACCCTGGACACAGACCTAGCAATGCCAAGCACTCTTAACACAGACAACTGACTTCTACTAACTTGTGGTCACCATCAGTCACTCTAGATAATGGCTTAGGAATCTCCAAATAAAAATAATTTTCTATCTGGAACTAGGATAGAGAGAATTAGTATTAGATAATACATTCTGGGTCTTCACTCTGTGCCAAATTCTATGTTGAATGCTTGTCCTGCCAAACAATGAAGATTTGGTACGTCAGAAAAAGCTGTCCAGGGTGTAGCCAGAACAGAATATTTCCTTGGGGGAATAAATGCAATTAGAAACCATACTATCCAAAATATTGTTTACATTTATAATAATACCACATTCAAGGATCTAGCATGAACATTTGGTTCAATGGAATGTATTGAAATAAAAATAACATGCATTTTAATATCTGATTGAGCTATATCTATTTCAAGTTGATGTTCATTGTTCTATCTGGCACCTAACTGTATTGAGCTGGAGTTGGTTGGTCTTTTTTGTTATTATTCTTAGTTAGTTATCTTGTTTGTTTGTTTGTTTTTCTTTTCTTCTTCCTTTTGGGTAATTGGTGGCCATGGCAAGACCCCACAGAGCATCTCGAAGGAGTGAGGTTAGTGCTAACATTTTCCTGGGCTGAGTGATGACTGCCTTAAGAAACAGACAGACAGGAAGGGAGGGGCCCCAGTAGCAGCCCACACAACAGCTGTGCACCTATGTTTTAGTAATTTGTTTTAATTTTACACTATCATACCCAGTGCTAGATTTCATTATGGCATTTTAAACATTTTTATTGTTGATGATTTTAAAATGAAAGGATTCTGAAAAGAGAAAAAAACCCAAAACAACAACAACAAAAAACATCTAAAGTAAAGAGAGTCTCTCAGATCCTAAGAGCTGCTTTAAACGTGTAGACTTTCCCCATCACCCATGTATAAGCAGTGTTCCTCAAGAATCTAGGTTTACACAATACCATGCAGAAGAGGGAATAAAGCCAGGTGCTTTGAGGCGCCATGGCCACCAATTACTGAACAGGAAGAAGAAAAGGAAAACAAACAAACAAGATATAGGTAGGCATAACATTTACAGGGGGCAGAATCAATGTCCAAAAATCACCTGTACTTACTCTCGAAGAATCTTGCCTGCTGCTCTTTACCTCAATTTATAAGTAACTGCCCCAAATTTTTATGCTTCATAACAAAATAACCCCTGTAACTCAATTTAGAGAATTCTATTTAAAACAGGACAGCAATTCTCAGCGTTCTTAATCTGACATCACATTTCTATCAACTGCTCTTGCCTCCGACCAGATGACCGCAGCCTGGCAGCCTGCTGAGACTGCTCTCCTAAGGACCAGTGAAGCCTGCCTTCCTTTGCAGATCTATAACACAAACTCTCCTCTTTTATCACTTATATACAATAAAATCTTCTTCTTGATGTAGATGTATAAAATAATCACAGCTGAGTACCTGGGTTGCTGCTGGTGTCTCCTTCTTAATTCCAGGTTTCTGTCTGTGTATCTGTCTGTTTATCTGCCTGGGTGTCTTTCCTTTCTTTATTTTTTGTTGCCCTAATCATGTTTCCATGACCGAGCCACACAGGATGAAGCACCTTTCTAAACACCTTTTTCCTCAACTTACTGACCTTATGAGTCTTTTCCTTTCCTTTCTGTTCACATTGCTCAAGTAATCTTGCTCTTGACTTAAGGCATGAGACAAACTGTGGAACTGCAGCTAGGTTCGGCTATGATACTATCACTGGGATAAACTTCTTGATGCCTCAGTGTTATAATGTATAAATATTTCAAAAGTGATTATGATCCCCCTAGTCAAGGGTTGCTCAGTTCAGAAGTATTTTTTCAAAATGGAACAGCATATGTAGAAAAAAAAAATTTGGAAATGTCCTTTTTACCAGTACTCAGAACTTACAGACTAATAGGCAAATCACAACATTAAGACAGAGCTTGATGTATTGGTATTTCTAGAACTGGCCCACTTTGTCTGCCTCCCAAATTTTAGGAGGTGTCCCATTATCATAACATTGGTTAAATTCTCTCTTTGGTGGTGACTCCATTCAAGTTTCACTGTCTTGTTACATTGCTCATCAGTTTCTGTAGAACATACAATTCATCCTGTCCCTAAATTAGCTTTAGGTTGACTGGCTTCCTGTCACTTTGAAAGCAGATTTGGAAAACATTCCTAAGATGATTGCTGAGTTAAAATAGTGTGAAGAAAAATGAGAGAATGAAAAAGTCGACATTTTTACTGCAAAAAGACCGAGTAAATCTTTCTTGGATGGAGATGCTATTAATATTCTGACCACATGGTCAAACTTGTTTCTGTAAAGGATAAGAGATGGTAGGGTAATAAACAAGACTTTTTGTGGCTTCATTTTTCCAGCTGTTCGTGGAAATGCTTGACATTTAACAACATGCACTCGGCTGTTCAACAGAAAATGGAATTATCACATCTTCCTGGTGACTGTCCATAAGGCAAATCCAGCTCCACACTGCTGCCAGATGTCTTCTGGAGCCTAGGGTGGAATTCCCTGCAGAGGGGATTTCAAATACAGTGATAATAAAGTGTGTGTGTAGGGGGGAGGGAACACTTAAAATAATGGCAGGAAATAGCTTCTAAGTGCATCAATTTTCTAGGATCTGTCTTATTTTTCTGATGAGAATGAACAAGAAAAATAAATAAAGAAGAGGAACATATGTTCTGATACCTCATCGTTTCCCGTTCCCCAAGTCTCACAAAGGAACTGTTTTTAGTAAATGAAGGTTGTATCATGTCAGAAGCGTCTTTTGCAAGCACCTGCATTTTCCTCACTGGTAGGAAGATTAGATGTGTAAAATGCTCTTGAAAGAAACACAGAAGTGAGATATAAGAGGTACACTGATACCCACTTTGTATCCACCTCAGTGATTCTAAGATCTGTAACAATGCTATGGCTAACTAACACTTAGACACTGTCTAGGAAGCTGCAGGGGCATGAGAAGGTATAATGACTATTCCTTAAGAAGCCTTACAGATGCTTCAATTTTGTACACACCTGGGTGTAAAGAAAGGACGATATTACCTTTGTGCTTGGCATCCTCCATGGTGAAATGGAGAAAGGGACACCCATCAGAACAAAGAAGGTGAGGGTATCTGGCCTCAAAGGTGATACTGGGAATCTTAATTTCTCTAAGGCACATTATACCTCTCAAGTCCCACTTTCAATGTCCTAAATGAAACAACTGGGTCAGATAAAGAACTATTATCCCTTCAAATTTTACCTACAATACAACAACTTGAAAAAGACATCCTCATGCCTTTTGTTGTTTTGAAAATAGATTATCTAGGTACCTATATTATGACAGACTCTGTTTTTGATTCATAATCAAACCAATATATAGAATTTTTTCCTTTTATTGGTTATTTTCTTTATTTGCTTTTCAAACATAATCATCTTTCCAGGTCTCCCCTAGAATCCTTTCTGTTCTGATTTTCTATATATTGGATGTTTTATGTTATATGAGTCCAAAAGTTTCACCAGTGACAAACCCACCAGACATCTCTTTAGGCCAATCTCACCATCATCAAAAGAAAAAGCTTTGATTATTTAATAAAATCCATTTTATGTAACAGTCATTTAAATTTCATTTTCCTCATGTCCCCACACCCTCTATCTTTCAAATCAATGACCTTTCATTCCTTACTTTTTCTTTGCCAATACACACACACACTTCACACACACACATGCATACACATATGCAGTGTGTGTGTGTGTGTGTGTGTGTGTGTGTGTGTGTGTGCACGTGCTTAGAAACATGTTTAATACAGTGTTGCTTGTATGTGTAAAAGTTTAGAGTTGACCACTTGGGGAATAACCTCTCAGTGGGTTAATCTTTGGCAAAAACTGAATCTTCCCACTCTCAACATCTATTGATTATAGCTTTGTATCCCATGCTGGAAACCTATTACATTTCTCCATCTATGCCAGTAAGTCTTGTACAATTTTCGTGTGGATGTCTTGTTTAACTACAACACATATTGATGAGATTTCAGGACTGCATCATTTCTGTCATATCTCAAAGGTGATAGCTGGCAGCAAGAGTTAGAACCCTCTAATTCTTTACCCTTCCCCGTGGTGGTCTCAGTCTTAGCTGTAAGAGTTTCAGTGTAGGTATATCAGTGCTGGCTGGGCACTCACAATCACTTTTTTTTTCATTTTGAATAGTTCAGCAACTCTGTAATAGTCTCTAATTTCTTCAAGAAGAAGTTTTGAGTTTTTTTCTGGTTTTTTTTTTTTTTTTGAGACTTAAGAGCTATAGTTACCTATGAGTGTGAAGATAAATATTTAGAATACAATTATGTTTCATTATGAGGGATTAGGAAAATGGAAGAAGTATGGTCTCCTTTGGGGTTTATGACTTCTACAAGCATGAGTAGTTAGACAAGTTTACAATATCAGGCACAAGCTTTCACTTATTTAACAGACCTTATGTCCAATGAGACAGCTGTTGGTCTCCCCCAACCATAAAAAAGAACACTAATATTACTGGATTGGCAACATCTTGCTGAAGTGGTCATTTTTGTGGTTTATAAACTTTATACCTTGGCACAACTATTCACTGTTTTTTTGCTCCTGACAATTTAATCAGTATCTTGTCATACTATGAGAGCTAGTCCTCATGGTAGTCTCCAGTCCTCAAGAAGAAGGACTCCAGGTCTGTTCTAGGTCAAGTCTTTTGTCCAAAATATGTGTCTTTTCTTTAAAATAGGGTCTTACCTCCAAATTTAGGTAGGTAGCCAAGGACAACAGCAATAACTGGTATTGCTTTAATTCTCTTTTGACCTCCTGAACAACTCAAAGGAAGTTTCCTATATCTGACACTGTAGTTTCTTTAGGGAGTCTAGTGTTATTGGGTAAAGCATTGTTGCTTCATGTGTAACTTAATTTAAGCCATACATGATTGTTAAAATATATACATATTTAATATGCATGTGTGTTTCTGAATTTAATTTTCTCACCCCCAGAAGCAAACTTCACCTGTTTCTGAAATGATCTTTCCTCATGTTTTCTATTTTTTTATATAAACAATATACATGAAATGATAAAACAGAAACTTAATACACTAGCCTACATTTTCTTCCAGTAGTTCTTCTCTATATTTTTATTTATTACTGAAATCTGTCTTTAACTATTTTATATAATGGCTATAATCATTAGTCACATTTTCCAGCTAATAATAGCTAGGAGCAGACAGTGTGTATTTTATTCATGCACCAACAAGTAAGAGTAGACCCAGCCAGCACTGAGCCCAGAAGCCCAGGGCTAGTGTTCACACTATCAAAATTCTACTCTTGATTTAGTTTTTCATAACAGCTTACTGTTTTCAAAACTCAGTGTCTTCTGAAGTTACTCTTACTATAATTTCTACTGCTAAACCCATATTTTGCATGAATGCCAGTTTACCAAAACATAATTTCAGAATTTATATTATACCTTACAATGTGAGAGCTGTGCTGTCCTGTGTAGTGAAAATGGTCTCTGCTTTCAAATAATCACACACCTTTTTAAACTTGAAAGTTCTTTTCTCATGACCTTTTTTATAAAGGTATTTTGTGTAAGTGGCTTCAGTCACAACCTTGCTTACTTCTAAAGCAATAATTTCTAACAGCATGCAAGTGCTTGACATAGCACTTTGAATTCCGGTAATGAAAAACATTGCATCCTTTTATTGAGTTATTTCTCAAGGGACTCCATGTTGCTTGCCTTCTGACACAGCTCACACACAAAGCAGTTGAGATGTTACACAAAAAGTTCCTTGTCCATAATTCTGTATCAACATTTCTCCTAAATCTTTGGAATCCTAGTGTAATTACATTTTCAAGAAACTAAGTTGCTCAAAATTGATTTCTAAAACCTAAGTGCCTAAAAACTATTTTGCAAGTATCAGTTTGGGATATGACTATGGCAGAGTCTCACATACAGATTACACTCAGAGTTCTGTATCAGAGGTATTTTTCATTCTGGCTTTTGCTCCTTGAATCTGATATCACAAGAGCAACCATGTGTCAAATGTAATTCTAAAAATGCTAACAACACAGTTCTTATGTAAATAAGCATAATTTGAAAATTTTTATTCAATTCATTAATGAGGGAACCAGTGATTTGAGAAAACTAATTTGAAGTAGTATAAAGAAAATATTTATGTTGTGCATATGTATCGAGTGGCTCATACATTCCCTGCTACTGTAAGCAATTTGTATGCCTCTGTGTTAATTTAAATAATATAATGTGTTTAAAGTGGTAAAATGTAGAATATATGGATTTTATATAGTCTAAAATCTACTTTGAAGCATCCTAAAATATATACATACATGGAAGCAATCAAAATAGAGTCACCATATGTTGGCACAGTTAGATATCTTATGTCTCCAAGCAAAATCTCTAATTCAGTTGTTGGCCAAAGGAACCTAATGGATACTCTCAAACATATCAGAATACTGCCAAGATTATTGGTTATTCTCTTCAAACTGATGGCAAGGCCCCATTGATGAAAAATTACTTACATATCTCACTGAACACAGAAGAGAGGCTGGTGCATTCAGCCCTCCTGATAAGCGTCTGTGATCCTTGACGGTACTCTGTATGATATCAAGGGAGAAAAGTAACCATAAAGTCACCTACAAACCCTGCTACCTGCAAGTTAAGATGGTGTAACAGTGGAACAAACATTGTGGAAATAACAAACTACTCTCTGATTGACTTGAATGCTCATGCCATGAACAAGGACTCATGCTTAACACTGTTCAGGTGGCCAGAAACCTGATAAATAGGCCATGGTTCTAGAGGAAACCTAACTATGATTGTTCTGTTAAAGGTGCATACTAATAAACTGACTCCTCATGACATTTTTCTCTACTCAAAGAGTTCAGCTACCACCAGAGAAGCTAACTCTTGTGGTAGATAGGAACTAAGATAGATGCCCACCCTGGACTCTGTGCAGAAAGTGCAAGGTTTTGAAACATGCAGTTCTACATAGGAAATCTTTATTAAATCCCTCCCCTTGGGGTTCAGGGAATATGTGGAAGAGTGTTGAGAACTGCACTGTCCCACGCTTGGGGGCCAAAATGTCGGGGACCACTCTATCAGTGTTGGGACCCGCACTGCCAAAAGCCTTGGGGGCTAAATTATTAGAGCCGCACTGCCCCAAGTTGCTTCCATCCATGGGTCAGGGTTCAGCAAGAGAGAGAGTGAGGACTGACTCTAAGAATGGAGACCAGAGAGAGTGTGATTCAATCCTGTTTATTCTTCAGTCTCTCTTCTTCTCTCCAAGTCCCTAGTTCCCAGTTCGTAGTTCCTAGTACCAAGTCTCAGGTCCTAATCCTAGTTCCAGTTGCTAGTCTCTTTCCAAGTTCTCTTCCAAGTGCTTGTCTCCAGTACAAGTGTCTAATAAGTGTCTAATTCCTAGTTGCCTGTCTTGAGTCTCAAGTGCCTACTACTCTCTTCTGTCTACTTCTCACCTTTTATATGTCTCACTTCTAAGCCACACCTTTAAGTCTTATCTCTAAATTATACCTTTAAGTCACACCTTTAACTCTTGGCTCTAAATCACACCTTTAAGTCTCACACACCCAAGGGAAGATTCTGGGTATCTAAAACAAGATGTTATCAGAGTGTGCTCAGCTGTTGTAGGCTGTTGTAAGCAAGTCTCTTGACAGGGTATATGGCTCAAGAGGGTTGCAAGGATGATAGCCGCCTTCTGTCAGCTCCCCACAGAAGAGGAAGCCAAAGGATGTAAAGGCTGGAGGTCATAGATTAAAACAAGGCAACAGTACCTTCCAGACACAACTGGAGTGATGCACACATAAACTCACAGAAACTGTGGCAGCATGCCAGGGTTTTTAACGTTTAAGCAAATAGTGGTACCAGAATTGGGATTGGAAAAGAGAAATGGGCTTCCATTCCAAAGAAGCTGTCTGAAATTGATATCTACTTGCAGAGAAACTCTTATGGAATCACACTCTTCAGGGAAGGTCTATGCCCAACAGTAGCTGGAGAAAATACAGAAAAACCCAGTAGTATTTTTGTAGACTGTTTGGCTGCATGTTAGGGCACTCTTTTTAAATTTCGAATGTATCTTATGGTTTTCAATTTTGTGTTTTTCTAGGTTTGTTTGTGGTGTGTGTGTTTGAATTTCTTGTGTGTTTGTTGTTGTTGTTGGTTGGTTGGATATTTGTTGTTTACATATTTTAGAGAAAAAAATGAGCATGGAGTTAAGGAAGTGGAGAGGTCAGAGAGGATCCAGCAGGATCTGGGAAGAAGGGAAAGCATAATTAGAATATAATGTATGAATTTTTTCCAAAGGGAAAAATTGTACACATCTATAAAATATGTTATGCTTCCCTGTGCTATAAGCTATTGATATGTCTGTGTATTAGTTTAAAAACATAATTGATTAAAGTTGTTACAATATAAAAGATATGAAATTTTCTATAGTCTACAATAGAAAGAATCACTAATGGAAGGTTTTTATATTGAATTTAAAGTAAACTAGTTAATTTCTTAAAATTCAATAAAACAATAGATTTAATTTAGTTTTATCAAACATCAGAAATAAATAAGCATGTTTAATTGTTGTTCTAAAAGTTAATCTATAGTTTAAATATTTTCTATTTAACATTCATTTCTATTTCTGTCAGTACTTACAAACCATTTTATTACTCCTTGAGAAAAGAAAAATATGTAAGATATAATCAATCATACATGTCTTGTTAAATATAGTTAGAATTCCTAAGCAACTCAGTGAGATCTTACATAAAATGACAAAAATAACTGTTTTACAACAGCATCATATTTTACATATTCCATGTTTTGTTTTATTTTTAATTTTTGATAATTTGAAAAATGTTTGACTTTTACTGTTATATTTAATGTTGTAGGATGTTTGTCTTCTAGGAAATGTATTGTAGACCAGCAGAGATTGAATTGCAACAGATGAGACAAAAATATGAGGGTGTGGCAGAAGCTATTATGGTCATAAATCTTGGTCATAAATGAAGAGTGGGAAACAATAAATTTTTTTCCAGTATATATGTCATGAATCCATGAACATTTAGCATTCCATGCTTAGGCAGTGACGAAGCAGCTAGTGGTGAACAGAATGGTGCATAGACACATATGTAGGAAGTGAGCCTTTAGTATCTGTCTTTGTTAGGGTTACTATTGCTACCATGAAACACCATAGCCAAAAGTAAAGTATGGAGCAAAGTAAATTTTTGGCTTCTGCTTCCACTTCTCAACTCATCATTGAAGGAATTCAGGACAAGACCTCAAATGGCAGGAACCTGGAGACAGGCATTTGTTCAGGGCATGAAAGAGTGCTGCTTAACATGTAATGGCCCGCTCTGTTCCGCAGGCCCAGGTCTAGCGAGAGAGATAGTAGGGCAAATGACGCAAAGAATGGAGACAAGACAGAGGGTCTGATCAAGTCTTGTTTATTGTGTCTCTCTCTTCTTTATTGTCTCTCTCATTGTCTCCTCTTGTTTCTCTATTTTCTGGGAATAAGAGTATTGAAGGGAAATCTGGGGTATTTATATGCTTTTGCCACATGCCTTGCAGGTGTTGATATGATATAAGCCTTACAGGCATGTATAGCATGGATAGCACATGCACCGTGTGCCTTGCAGCTGAGGGCGGTAAACAGCAAAACAAAATATGTTGGATATCAGAGTGTGTTTTAGCTGTTGTAGGCTGTTGAAAAACAAGTCTCATGTCAGGGTATATGGCTCAAGATGGCTGCAAAGCTGATAGCCGCTTTCTGCTAAAAGTCGGCTCCCAACAGGTTCCCTTTTTAAAATTTTTTTTCAAAATGGAAGGCTAGGAAAACTTATGGAGACTGTGCCTGTCTTAGGTTGGAACAAAGGACCCCAGCTTCCCTTTCCTGTCCTTGGATACTCAACAGTCATTGATTGAGCTCCTGTCTTAGGATGGTGAGGCCTCCCTTCTTTTAGGGGCAAGGGTCTTGGTATGCTATCTTACCCGTCATTGACTATCCGGCTTAGTGCGTAAGTTAGGGGTTAATCCTCATCAGTCTTGATGACCGAGGTTTCAGAGTCCCCTGCTTCCAGCCGGTAATATTGGACCTGTATGGGTTTCATTTGAATAGCATCTATCTGTTGTTGTGTAAAAGCCATCAGTTTGTTGAACAGCATGAACCCGAGAGACAAGAGACTTAATGCCTACATAGTTGGTATAAAAGCAACACTGTTTAAGGCAACACACAACTTCCCCTGTTGGAGAAGTAAAAGGTCTAAGCCTTGTACCCACGAATTTTGAATAGAAGAAATTATAACCATGAAATCCTTGAATTTGCATCAGCTTAGTAACAATTATACAGATTAAGACAGCCTAATATTAACCACCTCAGTCCCCAAGTCCAGGGAATTGGGGCGCCAACTTTTCATTATCTTATTCAAGCTGAATATGGGCATTGAGATATTAGAAGAGGGATGCGGGGAAGGGTAAATTGATGAGCCTCTGATGTCTGTCTTAACTGCATCCAGCTGGAAGTTCAGGGCATCAGTGAACATGCAGGTGATAAGATTCATTCACCAAAGCTGTGTATTCTGTAATATACAAATCTCAAAAACAAATTTTAGTATCAAGTTAATTATTTTGTTTGATTCTCTAGAATCTAGTGTTCTGGAGGCCTACCTCTGTCATGTCTGATCCATATAATTCTGGAAGACATAACTACTACCTTAATGACCTCATCAGAAAACTTATAGAAAAACATTTTTCCCAAATCAGCCTTTCCTTAAGCCAGTAACCAGAAAAACCTTTATATTGACCTTTTATGCAGAGGAAAAATATAACTATATAACTCAGAATCACACCCATTTCGAAAGTTACATCAATTAACATTATCATTCTGCTCAGCTCTTTGCCTAGAGCAACCTTCTATTTATCTATTTATCTGTTTGGCTCTCTTGACTCAGAGCAGCCTGCAATTTACTCCTTTCGTCTTTAAAGCCTTTTTCATCTGTTTTTACTCACTTATTTCTTGCCCCATTTTCATTACTATGACCTTAATTTGTTCCTTGTATCTTTAAAATCGTTTTCATCTGTTTCTGCTTACTTATTTCTTGACCCATTTTCGTTACTATGACCTACTGGTCTCCCTACAATCACCTTTGTTTCACCTCTGAATTCCGCCAGCTCCATCAGTCGACAGGTTCGCTATCATAGGAGCGAGGATGGCTGCGTCCAATTCCTGCAGTGTCCTTCACTGTATCCCGCTTACTGGAGCTCCACTTCAGGCACCAAACTGTAGTGCCCCAGCTGCTCCACGTTGGGTGGCCAAACTGTTCCGCAGGCCCAGGTCTAGAGAGAGAGAGAGAGAGAGAGAGAGAGAGAGAGAGAGAGGCAAGCAACGTGAAGAATGGAGACAAGTCAGAGAGTATGATCAAGGCTCGTTTATTGTGTCTATCTCTCCTTTATTGTCTCTTTCATTGTCTCCTCTTGTCTCTCTATTCTCTCTCTTATTGAAGGGAAATCTGAGGTATTTATACCCTTTTGCCACATGCCTTGCAGGTGTTGATATGACGTAAGCCTTACAGGCATGTATAGCATGGATAGCATGTGCACCGTGTGCCTTGCAGCTGGGGGCAGTAAACAGCAAAACAAAATATGTTGGATATCAAAGTGTGCTTCAGCTGTTGTAGGCTGTTGAAAAACAAGTCTCATGTCAGGGTATATGGTTCAAGATGGTTGCAAAGCTGATAGCCGCTTTCTGCTAAAAGTTGGCTCCCAACACTAACAAGCTTGTTTCTCATGGCTTCTTCAAGCAGCATTGTTATAGAAACAAAGATCAGCAGCCTGAGGATAGCACCATCCATAACAGACTGAACCATTTTCCATCAATCACTAATTAAGAAAATATCCGACAGGCTTGCCTATAGATGGTTATTTGGAGGCATTTTCTTAATGTTTCGTACTATCAGATGATATTAACTTGTGTCAAGTTGACATAAAACCAACCAGCACAATATCCAAGGATACTTTAAAGAACTAACTTCATATGTGCTCTCCTTTTGTGCTTGTATTGCCTTAAAAGTCTTTGATTCAAACTTAGTCACTAAGACACTAATACAATGTTCTTCATAGATGGGAGCTTTGATGAAGTGATTAGGTTATAAGGGCAGAGTCTTCAATGAGGTTAGTTCTCTCAAAATGGGCCTAATTATCTAATCTCTATAAAGAGCATCAGAGCACCTAGATCAGAACTTAGTTCCAACGTTCCATGGCAGAAGAAAATTATTGTTTTCCAAAGCAATTCTAGTGGATCAGCAATAGCATAGCTGTGCAGTATTTTATATGGAGCCTGCATCCAGTGGGCCCTGAGTTCAAATCCTGATTTTGCTACTTATGTAGCTATGCAAATGATAGAAAGCCTATTAGTTTCCCTCTAGAATGGGAAAATTTTACTAATAACAGATTATTATACCTGTGAGGTACTTGGCCTTGTAAGCTCCACTGGTGAAAGAAAATTAGAAGAGAATTATTTCTAGACTGTCAACAAACAGAAATGACAAATCAGGTTCTATTTTATACAAATAATCAAACTGCTACTCATTAATACATATACTTATTATATATCAAGCTTTTCTGCACTTCTCAGAAGTACAATTTGAGGTGTCCTACTTTTTCTATCTTGTGAAACCAGAGAATGATTCACATTCACCAGACACCAAATGCACCGGCAACTTGATCTTAGATTTCCAAACCTCCAGACCCTTGAGAACTAAATGCTGTATAAGCATCTTATAAGTATCTAACTTATTGTATATTTGTTTACCAGCCTGCATAGAGTATAACACTACCTATGGCAAGAATACACCAACAAATTACAGAGTGATGAGATTAACAGATCTTTTAAAAACTATTCTGAGATTTGAGATTATGGTTTTTTTTTTTTTTACCTGTTTTATTATTTGCCATTACTATGGCAAAGGAAACCAGGGCCCTTCTAGAAGTCCTTAGTCTTGTTAATAAAAGTATATAAGATTAGAAGCTCAATGACAATTTTGTTAAAGTATAAAAGAAAACCCCCAGGGCAGAAAAGCTATAAATATGAGCATCTTCCTTGAGGGGAATGGAGGATAGAAGGAACCAAAGCCATGCCATTTAAATGGTTACAGAGTTTAGACACATAGTGAACAAGAAGCCACACAGAAGAGGAGGAGCAATAGAGAAAAGGAAAAAAAGACCCAAGTATCAGAAAAATAATACTTAGCTCATCTGAAATAATCAGACAAAGCAATAAAAAGAGAATAGTATGCTTTTGACACAGATCTCACAAAGACAGACAGACACTTCTGAACCTTGTAGCACCTTGTAGTCACAGAGCCCAGAGGTATGAATTCTGGGAAGAAAAGTATAGTACCTCAGTAAAGGAAAAACAAAGGTGTTTGTTTGTTTGTTTGTTTGTTTGTTCAAATTGTATCTTGAGCATGGTTTAAGTTTAGGCCACTTTCTTATGGTTGGTCTCCTGTCCATGTGATTGACACTGTCCAGTTGGAATGCTAGACCAGAGGTTCCATTTGCTTGATCAGAAGGAATTTTCTTCTCTTGAGTTTTTGCTGATTCTCTAATGTGAATAGAGTGAATGTTAACTCACCATTCTGCTAATGACTTTAAATGGAATTGCATCACTGTTTTCTTTGCTATGCATGCATTTCATCTGCATGGGATGTTCTTCTCACTCATATCTACCTGACTCATACACACCCATCCTTCCAGTTTCTCCTCATGTAGTGTTCCTTCCCAGGACATTTCCCTTCTACCCTCCCTCAAACATCATTGTTGTGCTAGGCTGTCATTAAGCTGCCTTGCATAATATTTGATATTATGCCTGTATATATTTTCAGTAAATTTTATTTTGGAACACTTTCAGACTTCAACTTCTTACAAAATACAAAATTATCATCACCTTTGTTCTCCCATGTACACACACACACATGAATTATACACCGCTTGTCATCTCCTACCAAAATTGCATTGTTGTTAAAATCAATGCACATAAACTTCTAGGTCTCCATTGTAATCCAAAGTCTACCCTTTACATTAGGTTTTGCTGTCAGTGGAGTATTTAACCAATCCATATTCATATTAATCTGCCATTGTGTCCAGAGGACACTATGTACAATAATGTTTTAACTTCCCCCAAAAGAATCCTCTGTGATATCTGTGACTAGATATTCCTCCTTTCTACCTAACCCCTGGCAAGCAAAGTTCTCTTCATTGTTGTAGAAATAAAAGAAGCTTCCAACATTCTTACTGACTTTCAAAGTACAGTTAAATCTATGGAGAATAGGAGCCATATTGCAAATAATCCTTCAGCTTCCAAATACCTAATAAAAATGTTCCTATATAGCAGAATTACAAGACTTGCTGACCAATCAATTGACTGATTGGACTTTGGGAAATGAAAAAAGAAAAAAAAAAAAGCTGGTACACAGTGGTTGCAAATTGCACAGGAAAAGCCAGCTGATTTCTAACCAGTAATTGCTTATTTTCTTATTTTTAAATGTTTAATTCACTCAACCCTGCTTACTCTTGAATGAAATGAGATTAAATCCATATGGTGACTGATAGGCTATGTGCTCAGAGGATTCATGCTAGAATTTTCTCTAATGTGAGGAAACAGCTTAGAAGTCTAATCTGCGTGATCTGTGCCCACCTGCAGAGCCAAACGTGTCTAGGTTGCTCCAGATAATGTTTCCAGGAAACTAACTATCATGCAAGTACAGGACTCGTTGCCTGGCAACCTCAGGAGCCAAACTTTGTCTGTGTTCCACAAGCACTTCTTTGAGGTGAGTCCATGGTTATTTTAAGAATTCACCTCAGAACACTATGACCTGGTCTCTACACTGAAGCAATTTCAAAGGAGACACTTTTCTATTAAATTACTATAAATTCACATTACTTCAGTTATACTGAATAATCAAAAATTTTAAAAAGAAACCCTGTGACTTTATCATCATTGCAGTCCTTACTACTTAATGGGTATGAAGGATCCCCTTCTTTCCCAGGTTGACCTAGAGTAGTTATGCTACGGGTATGTTTTAGAGACAGTAGCAAATGGTTGGAATTAGAAGCTTGCCACTTTCAATAGTTTGACTACTTGACCCTCAACAGTGTGCAACATTGAATTGTATCTAACAAGTTAAAAATGCTTAGGTGAGAAGGCAGGCAGTGGATTGAGTCCTCATACACTACAACTCACTAAATCAACACAAAATCAGAAAGAATTAATGTAATTATTTCCTTCCATAAGTGAGAAAACAGAATGCCGCAGAGATTGAATAATGTTACGGAATTTTACAGTTAAGGTGTAATTTGGGCCCTTCCAGTTTGACTGTAGCCTTTATTTTTCCAAGGCTCTGAAACCAATTCTGACCTGAAGAAGGATTTTAGAAATGTCAGACTAGCACATCAATGACAAGAAAAAATATGTTATTACATTATTTCTAAAGACAAATTCTTACCTTCTAGAAATTCTTTTATCAGAATCAACTCTCCCAATTTGAAATACACTTCACCCTACCAATCTTAATAGGTTAGTAGAGGAACATTATTTTTGAACACGAATTGATTTATTTTCTTAATTATTTATTCACCCATCAACTATAAGGTGACACAATCCAATTTATACCAATACTACAGAAATATTCTAAGAGCCATGATTTGTAGTAATTAAAGCATGTGCTTTGTGTTATAGTGACTAGTGATTTAACCTACTATTGTTTGATTATTTGTGTGTATGTGTGTGTTTATCAAATAACTAAAACCAGAGTTACTAGCTAATAAAGAGATATGTTGGTTGGCCAAATGTATTTACATAGTAGAACACACAGCTTGAATACTTTACATACTAGAGCACAGTACTCGAAACACAATCCTTCATTGTCACAGTAGAAATGTAGATTTACATACCTCTCACATTTGTTTAAAGTGATAATAAACACAGATAAAATAATAAAGAGAAATAGTATCAGGACATTAAATTACATTCTCCCCCTAAGAAGCGCTTTTTGTTAAAAGATGATAACAAAAGTCACTATTATAGAGAAAGAGTTTAGAAAGGTCAAGGTGTAAGGAAGACATTCCAGGTAGAATGGACTCAATACACAATAGGAGTAAGATGAAAAAACATCTACTATGAGCTTACTATGCACTGCCTGTTAGAGTGTTTTGCTAGGTGATCAACACAAAACTTCTGCTCTATATAGGGCAAGAATTTACACTGCAGTAGGAAAACAGATGTTCATAGAGGAGTAGCTGATACCACACAATAAAAAGGATCGGCATGCTACAAGAGGAAGAGTTTTATAAGTTAAAATCAGTATCAGTAAGGAGAACAGCAGTGAACATCTTCCTGAGAAAATAAAATTTGAGTAAAAAAATTTTGGACAAATAGAACAGACCTCCTGATGACCCATGAATAAGGACTGGTGGACAATTACCTAGGCCCTCACACTGTAGCAACAAGGAAGCAACTACCTGGCAAGAAGGAATTGACACAGGAGTAGTTTACAATAAGGTTAGCATGATGTTGGTGGTTTGACTATATAGAAATATGAAAGTCACAAAAGACTTAGGGAAGATTGTACTAATATTTAGATTAAGTTATTGATTGGTACCTTAAACTACACAGATTAGCACATTTAGTCATCAACAAAATCTCATTTATTCTCAAAGGATCTCAGAGTATTAAAGATAGAAAGGATAATCACATTATCCACAATGATCATCATCTTACACATAAGCATCTCCTACAATGTCAGGAGAACAGAAACTACACTGCTGAGGCAATTGCTCAGGGAGAGCAAGCACCTTCACCACTGCACTAAAGACAGCTTTTCAGAAAATGATGGGTGAAACAATTGATACAGACTTAAAGCAGTATAACTGCCAGAGTGGATAGTTGCAGGGAGAAAAAATGCACCATGACAGGATAGGGTTGTTGATGAGAATGTGCTGTGATGATTACATCACTTTGCGCTTTCTTTTCTTATACTTGATCTTTTCCCTTGTTTATAAAGCATTTGAGTGTGCGTGTGTGTGTGTACACACGGGCATGTGTGTACCATAGTCTATGAAGATTAACCAAATGTAAAGTTTAAAACTTATAATGTCAAGTTAAATTTCCATTATATTATGAACTAAGAAACTGGAGGACACACACCATTCAATCCAAAGCATATTGACACTAAGCAAAACTTGTCAGGAAATTTATTTGTTATTACATAATAGGAATTCAGCTCCTAATTAGACTGAAAACAACAGGAAAGGCTAGAGAAACATGGTACATTATGATGATCCAGCCACCAAAAACAGATTATTTAAGCTTCTATTCCTAAGTGTGTTGGATGAAGAACATAGATATTTCTTGTTGGATCAGGGCTTGAGTACTGTGTACAGCTCATCTTGGGCCAGTATCTTTTTATTACTAACAATACAGGTAGATTGAATTATTAGGTTTTCCACTCAGTGCTCATGGAAGAACGAGAAACCTTTTCTATAATGTTTTCTTATTGTCTATGTTTTTTATGGTTAAATTACTTTATTGCTTTTAAATGTAGTGCAACAATAAACAGGGATCCCACATGGCCAGTTTCTTACATGGCAACACTTTAAAGATTCCACAGTCTAGCAAGAGTAATTAAAAAGCAATTTTGGCCTTTACTTGTAGCTTTCAGTGAACATTAATGAGGATTCAATTCCTAACCCTCAGCTGGAATCCACAAGAATTGCTTTGCTCCCTCTCTGCAGTTCTCCCATTTTCGAGGTGTCTTGAATCTCTCATTAGGTAATTTTCTTCATCTCTTTCCATGAAACTCCCTAAGCTGTGTGCCTACAAAGCATCTTGGCTTTCCTATTTCCCTGTGAGATGCTGGAACCCCAGTCTCTCCAAGAAAATATGTAAACACTGACTACTGCACACCAGCTGTTCCCAATTGCTTTCCAAGGGCTGGGAGAAGTGTGTGGCCCTTCAGCCTGTATTGCCTCCATCCCCTTGATCTGTGAAAGTTAGCATTTATAGACTGCTTAGCAACTGCATTTCTTTTCATATTCACCCAGGCTGCCTCAGAAGCTGTAGTGGAGAATTCTCAAGGTGGAATCCTGGTCACTAAAATTCCTGTCTATAATCTAACACTCAAAATGTAGTAGAGGACCACTTAAGATAGCCTCAAGGTAATCAAGTTTTTCTTTATTCTGAACCAATGTCACCACTTACTACTATCAAAATATCTAAGTCAAAATAAAATACTAACTTCTTCATGTCCAATTTCTTAACAGCTTCTCATAAGAATATATATACATATACATATATATCTATATCTATCTCTCTCTATATAGAGAGAGATAGATATAGATATATAGATATATATATCTACCTTGTATTTAGTTTTGGTTGCATCCCTCATTAAGAGAGGAACTTATAGAGAGCATGATGTTTTCCCATGGAAGACCTAAGGTAACATATGAATAAGTTATACATTTTTCATTTTACTTAGCTATCAGATTCAGTCTAATCAGATTATCAGTTAATTGAGCAAGACCAAGCGTTATTCCAGTTTGGAATCTTAATTAAGCCACAAAAAATATACAATTAAATGTTTTCTGGTCATAGTAATTTCCATGTAAAGAGATCTATGGGGTACTTTTGTGAACATTAAGTTAGAGTATACAATATCACATCATTGGATCTATTTGAAATGAATGTTGAAATGTCATGCAATCCTGCAATATGCCTTCCTTTGTAGATTAAATGCTTCATTGTGTAAGCCATTAGACTTTCTTTTATGCTCTTAATCTCAGAATACTCTAACATGTCTACAATTCATGAGTTTTTCCTACAGTTCTCTTTTTTCCTTACTGCCAATGTTGGGCATCATCTTTAAGAATCATCTGTCCTGCTAAGCAGTAATTGAACGTGCAGGACTACATCTTAAATTCATTCATACTTAAGTCCTGTGCCATACTATGGCCTTTATCCTATCAGGTTTTAGTTTAGCTCTCTGAAATCTTCATCAATAAAAAAGTCTGGATCCAGTAGTTTCCCTCCTATGTTTGCTCTATAGCAATATTGGATATAGGTGGAAATTTTTATGAAAGATATTTTTACCATGTATATTTTGCGTAAAAAAAGGCTATTTAGTCCCATTATAAATAATAATGAATACATTATTTGAAGCCAGTAGAATGCAATAAAATTGTAACTATTTACATTTATCTCCTAAAATATGTTCAACTATATTCTTTAAAAGGTCTATTTTTAAAATCAAATGTCAAATATGAGAGTGATCATATAGCATCTTATCAAATTCTTTGCTTATTAAATAACCTATAAAACTGGATGTTTACATTTTTATGAATATTTTCCTTGGGACTTTTTATTTCTGAGGAATCAATTTTCTATTCAGGAAAATTATAAGTGTGTTAATAAATATATTAATTTAAAGAAATGATTTCTGAGGAAATAATTTTTTATTACAGAAAATTTCCACTTATAAACTGTATTCTCTTTGGACAATGCCAACATGAGAGATTTAGAAGTCTGAGCATCAAACATGAATCTGAAGAGATTTTGGGTATCTTTTATTTTTTTGAGCCAATATCTCCCACAGGTAAACACACCATAGCCAACCACTTTTTATTATTTCCTGCATAACTTCCAATGCAAGTTTCCATAAATAATTAACATTTTAAGCATTATCCTTGACAATAATCCATACTGACCTGTTAATTCTATACCCTGATTTACTGCCTGTTTTTATAGAATGATTTGCAAATTAGAAATAACCAGAGAAAAATACTAGTTTTCATAGTAGAAGTATATAAAATACTACAGTAATATGTTCATGGCAGAAAGGCTATGAATCTAAAAAAAAAAAAAAAAAAAAAAAAAAAAAAACCAAGATTAACCAGTTTCATGATGAGCAGGTAGCTCCCACCTGCTCTATACACAGTCACACAGACATCACACTCACACACACAAACACACATACAGTTTCTTCAATTAAAAATAAAACATCAAAGATAGATTCTCAGTTACCACAGTTCTTTTTAAAAGGAGCATCTATGGGGATGGGCTGAGATATAGTTCCAACTTCAAAGTCTGTGCTTCCCTGTTTTCTTTATCAGTTTGTTAAACGGAGCCACAGCTAAGGATTTGAGGTTTTCCTCTATTGACAGAAAAATAATGCCCAACTTCAAAACTACCAGTAGAAAGCAGGCATCTAGGTACAGATGTCCATGATCCAGATGTTGGGCCATTTCTGGTGTGTCTTGTAAGGAAAATTATGACTCACAATATCAGAAGGATGATGTGAGCTGAACAAAAGATTTGCATAAATTGAACATTAGCAAGTTCCAATATTTAAATTGGGATAACTAAGCAAAACCTCTCTCCAAGCTGCTCAGCAGCCTTATGAATATGCAGATCAGATAGCAAAGACAGACTTCCAGTGGTCTGTAGTAAATATATCGGTAGAAATGTGCAGCCAAAGCAAAGGATTTAAGTCCATACAATGTTTTCGCCTAAGTACAACACTTAGAGGAAAGTTTTATTATAATGCACTGAATCTATTGAGCATTCAAATCAGTTGATAGCATTTTTAAATCACAGTTATTTTGGCATTTCTTATTGAAAGCAATAGAGGAGCAACCAGAGTAATAAATTTGTTTGTGAAAAGCTGCCTTGCTCACGGTGGTTGTAGATTGTTGTAACTAGGATGGAATTATGCAATAAATCCAGAGATGCATCGCTGTTATTGTCAGCACTGGCTGCTTTTTCCTAGTTATCTTAAGCATGTTTATATGTAGATGTCACCATACTTTAATCATTACTGTATGGGTATATGCTTTAACCAAACTTTGTCTACCACAGGGCAAAGCCCATGATATTTGAGTGAGTGGTGTGCCTGAGAATCTACATATGCCAAAGATCCTTAGTTTATGTTTAGGCCAACAAAGTCTAGAAAATCATAACTTTTAAATTCATACCATTTGTGTGACTGAATTAGTCCCACTAGTTTTCAAAATGGCACTTGGGTTAGGAAGTAAATACATGTCTCAGATATTCCTGACAATTTACGTTAACATGCTTTTTAGTTATCATCATTTTTATTTATTGACAGAAATAGTAGGTTAATGCTTGAATTGATGAGTCTGTGTAACACAGTCATAATCAGTTTGCTGTTTGGGAGGCATTTGGTTTTGTCTCTCTTCATCAACTTCTGGATAGCTCTTTAATTTCTATTCATAAATCCTGTAAGTCATATAAACCATACAAAACGATCATTTGTCTTTAAGACATGAGGGAAAATAAAATAAAATATATTTTTAAGACAACAGAAGCAAGAATTGAGGATTCATGTATTTATGGTTGCAGGAAACAGCAATTGTTCAGCCCTTTATCGCTGTATTTCTGTGGAGGAAAAAGCAGAACAAAGCGAATAAATGCCCGAAGCCCTAGTATGTGTGTGGACATGGAAGAAGATGCCTTGAATTTATATGACTCTTTGTAACTTGAATTGCTGAGGCAAGTTGTAAGACCCAACTTAACTGTGATTTAATTCCCTGACAGAAGGCACTGTAGAACATAGCCAGGAGACAGACCTTACATGAGGCCACACTATTCTGTAATGGAAGTTTAAAAATTCTTCTACCCTCTGGTTCCTTAACTTTTCATCCCAGTATCCTTTTCTCTTTATAGTGCCACAAGTCTGAAGCCCAGTTAATCAAACAAGTGACATAGCAGGAGTGCCACATCAACTGGAAATATGTAAGAATCTTAAGGGGAGAACATTTCCAATCTTGTACTCCAACTTCTCATTATTGCCTTGAAAATGAAACATGACTTGACTCCAAGGTTACAGACAGGAGGATGGGACTTAGTACTCAATCTCATACCTGGTAATAAGCCACACTGTATTTTCTTTTCTTTTTTTTTTTTCTTTTTCTTTTTTTGTGGTATCATTTCTCACCATAAGTCCTGGATTCCTACAGCACAGTTTGCTCTACTCAGATCCACCATACACTAGCTCCAAGGTTTCCATCTTCATTCAAAATGTCTCTTGTGAACCAAATGTATGTATATAATATTCACATAGGTTCCTTGTGGAAAGTTTGGTCACAAGTAATAGGATCTATGAAGCTATAGAAATTGATAAGTGAGATCATGCTGGAGTAATTAAGCAATGCTGGGAGCACCCCCAAGGACTGTGTATTGTCCTGGGTCGTTCTTTTTTTCTTATATTTTCCAATCTTTTCATCAGCCATAGAGTGAGTAGTTTTGACCCCATTTTCTTGTCATGATGATTTCTGCAAAGCCAGGAACCCCAAATCAATAGGGCTAAGGGGTAGGGACTGAAACCTCTGCAACTGGAAATAAGTCACTGCTAACTGTTTTTCTCAGATGTGTGGGAAAAAAACCAAAACATAACTCATGTAAAACTGGTAATGAGTAGAGAAGGCCTGCTATGGTAAAGTTATTCAAGAGTTTCAGCAACCATTTGCATGGAGAAACATTGAAAAACTAAAAGCCAATCTAGAGAAGCTTTAGAATACTTGTAAGCTGTGTTTAAGTGCTGATTTCACTGGGGCCCTGAACCACAGAGTTAAAAATGTAGGTAGTAAAGACTGTGCCTTGATGTCTTTTAGGGGTATGGTGGTTCTATTTAGAACTACAAATTCACCTATCATATTCCAGAGGTGGGAATCAGAGTATTTTTAGTGTTTGACCTGACCCTTGAGATAGTTGCTTCATTCTCAAATTCCATGTCTTCTAGGCCTTCTCCCACACAAACCTTCCAGATATTGTAATTGCTTTGATCTTTCATTCTCTGGATTTGTTTCATCTTTCTGTTTGAAAATTCTAGTAAAAGATAAGGTTTTTTATCTTTCAGTTACAATAAGCATCATTTAACAAGAAAGTAGTTTACAAAAATGCTCAAGCTAAATTTAACAGACATGGAAGGAAAGTTCTTTTTATTTACTTGTGAATAAATCTGATTATTTCTTGGAAATTATTCCAAAGATTTTCATTGCTCACAGTGTCTGGAAAATATGAAATGATCATGTTTTTCCATGCAGGAAGATTTCTAAAACAATGTGTGTGCCCAGACTAACATGCATAGTGCAACAAAAGACTTATAGAGCTTCAGTCACATAAGGGAGAAAAAGTTCAACTCCCCCAAGTAAAAACTATATTAACATAATGTAACATTCCTATTTTCATTAAATACAAATATATACCATAAATAAACCACTGTGTGGACTATAAAATCCACATATTAAGAAAAAGACTAAGTGCCCTAAAATTAACATACTTATTATTATCAGGTAATTTTATATTTCAGATTTAAAATTTAAATATATATGTAAAAAATTATATATATATATATATATATATATATATATATATAAAATTTTTTTACAGTGAGTCATTGCACCCCTCCCAGTCCACCCTCCCACAGTTCCTCTTCTCATTCCTTCTCCCTACCTCTGTCTCCAAAAGGATGTCCCCACACCACCCTTAGATCCTTCCAGGCCTCCCCATTCCCTGGGGCCTCAAGTCTCTCAAGAGTTAGGCTACTCTTTCCTCACTGAGGCCAGATAAGGCAGTCCTCTTCTGTGTATGTGTCCTGGGGCCTCTGACCAGCTCCTGTATTCTTCCAGGTTGATGACTTGTTGTTTGAGAGATTTCAAGGGTCCAGTTTAGTTGAGACTGCTGGTCTTCCTATGTGGTTGCCCTCCTCCTCAGCTTCTTTCAGCTTTTCCCTAATTCAACCACAGGGGTTCTCGACTTCAGTCCATTAGTTGGGTGTAATTATCTGAGTTTCAGTCAGCTACTTATTGGGCCACTTGGAGGACAGACATGCTAGAATCCAGCCTGTAAGCTCACGATAGTATCAGTAATAGTGTCAGGTCTTGGAGCATCTCCTTGAGATTGATCCCAGGTTGGGCTGGTCACTGGACTGCCTTTCCTTTAGTGTCTTCTCCACTTTTGTCCTTACAGTACTTTTAGACAATTTTTAATGTATAAGACAAATGAAAAAGTGAAGAAAATGAAAAAGTTTCTCAAATTTTTTGAAAGATTTCAAATATCATTTTAAATTAGAATAGATGCTTATGGTTATTGTAATCTTTGCCTTCGTGGAATTTTTTGAGATGTGAGCCCATCCTAGGAATATGAATCCAGGCAATAATCTGCAGTACAAATGCTGACATCATGTATATATGCAGCACCTGCACCAGTTCTTAATGAGTCACTGTAGGAACGATTCCAATTTAATTTGATTGAGTGCTTGACTGTCCTGGTAAGTAGCTCCTGAAATACTCATCATGCTTAATCCATCCTCTGCATGATGCCATTCCTCCATTATTAACTTTTCCATTGTTCCTTTGTTACAAAAATGCTTCTGTTCCTGATATCCTTCCAAGCTTTTGTTCATTGCACACTTGTGGTATTCCTGAGTTACATGCTGTGATCTCTCCCACTGTCAGTGGTTTCTCCACTGGATCTAAGACATAATTCAGAATTAGCCTCTTTTTCTGGCAACTGCAAGTCATGTGCTTCTCTCAGGCAACTTAACTCTGATCACGGTTACCTCCATGTCTCGCTCATTTTTGTTTTGTTTTATTCAGGAATGCCTTTTATGGACAGAGCTGGACACAGCCTCCCAGCCCTTGGCAGGCATCTATCTCAGTCTGAATTTTCTGTAGCTTAATCGCCCATTTCTTCTTTGTGATCAAGTAATTTATTGCCTGAAACCACTACTTCAAAAAGGATTAGATGTTTATGGCTAAAATTCTATTGACTTGTGTAAAGACCAATTCTTTTTGTTCTATCTCTCCACAGTTCCTCACATTTCTGTGTATATTGCTTATGGTTGTATTCTTGAATATTCTAGAAGAATTTGTTTGCTGTTTAACAGGCAACATCCTCTTATGGGTATCTGGTGTCCTCCTGAAGCTAGTCCTATGGGATTTGACTTTTATGCTCATTCTTCAATAACATCACTGTTATAATTTACCCTGTTCTCCAACTTTTTTGCAGACTATGGCTTGAAACCTTTCTTTGCATATCCACGTATGGAGACAGTGGTGGGAAACCTTTGTATCTCTTAACAAGTATGCACCAGAAAGCCAAGCATTTACTAAGAGTTTCTGTAGAGTGAAAGGATAGTGATTATGTGGAGGAAATGTACTACTGTCAAAAATGATCTATTCACCAATATTCAAGTGTTCATTAAGACACTAAAGATAGATAAACAAACTAAACTAAAGATAGACACAAATTGATAGAGACAGCTAATGGGTACATACAAAAGACAGGCACTTTTATCTTTGCAGCGCAGCTTCCAAGTAGATGCAGTTCTCATTCTGACGATGTGGTCAGCAACATGACTCACTCTTCTATGGTAGCTTGGGGACACTCATAATCTTAGTGTCAGTCAGAGCAGAAGGAATTTACCTTCAGTACTGAAGACTCTGTTCTAGGGACCAGCTTTCTACTGGTTATTCTCCCATGTCTTTTGGACCTCAGACTGAGATGCACATGTCCTTTTGCCAGATGTGGAATCTCTGCCCTTGTGATCAGTTTTCTCACCTGCCTGACATCAGGTCATTCTCTCTACTGAGTCAGTTCATCTGACTCTGGTGGTAGCTTGTTCATTTTCCTCAAGATGAATTTAATCTTGTGTCCTGCAGATGAAAAAGAGGTTCCCTCTCTTTTTCTATACACTGGTCCCCATGATATATTCTGTTTGGACATATTCTTTATCCAAATGTGTTGCTCTTCTCCTTAAGTCACTATGGCAGGAACTGTTTCACTGCAAGGTCAAGTCAAACAGAATCTCCCACCTACAAATAATCCCTTACTAAAGACTACTTATTAATTATTTATTAAAGTCTACACTCAACCAAAGTTCTCAGGTAATTCATACAGGTGTTAAAGCAGTAAAATGACTAATGTAATAGTTTATAAAACACCCAACACATAATTTAAGTTGCTATTATTATCATCACTGATGTAAGCAGTAAACATCCGATCTGTGTTGACAATTACTTTTTAATTCCAAGTATTTCGTATCTATACATTTCTCTGATAAGAGTTTTTTATCAAATCTATAGTTAATATAATTGTGAAAGAAGGAAAATAAAAGATGAGCTTCTTTTCCAAATTAATGCCATAATTTCCTATGGTGGTTTGAATGAGAATGACCGCCCCATAGGTTTATATAATTGATTACTCGAGCCCCTGTTGGTAGTACTGTTTGGGAAGGCTGAGAAGGTGTAACCTTTTTAGAGAGTGTGTCAGATTCGGCAGGGTTAGTAATTTCAAAAGATAAATGCCAATCCTAGTCTTTCTGTCTCTTTCTCTTTGTCTGTCTCTGTCTCTCTTTGTCTTTCTCCATGTCTCTGTCTCCCCTCTTCTGTCTGTCTCTGTTGGACTCTTTCCTTCTTATAGCCTCTTACTTCTGGATCAAGCTGTAAGGTCTCAGCTCTTCCTTCTGCCAAGCTTTTGTGCCAATGTTGTAAACTCTAACCTTTAGAAACTATGTCATTTTTCTATTAATTTATTAATTTATTCACTTTGTACCTGGATCACAGCCCCTCTCTTCTGAAAAGAGGGGTGCCCTCTGGATACCAACCTACCCAGGCACACAAGTAACTTCAGGAAAGGGCACATTCTCTCACACTGAGGTCAGACAAGGCAGTCCACTTAGTGGAATGGAATCCACAGGCAGACAACAGAGTCAGGTACAGGCTCCGCTACAGTTGTTGGGGAACCCACATGAAGACCAAACTGCACATCTGCTACATATGTGTGAGGGTCCTAGGTTTAACCCATGTATGCTGTTTGGTTGGTGCTTCAGTCTGGGTTCCCAAGGGTCCAGGTTATTTGACTCTGATGGTCTTTTTTGTGGAGTCTCTAAGTCTTCCAGGTTCCTCAATCCTCCTCTCAAGTCTTCCACAAGTCCCTCTAAGCTCTGTCTGATAATTGGCTATAGTCTTCTGCATCTGAAATCATAAGTCTTAAACTAAAGCTTCCTTTCATAAGTTGCTTTTGGTTATGGTGTTTTATTAGAACAATAGAAACATAATCAAGACATTTTTTGCTTTTAGTTTTGGAAACGGATAATATTTTTATGTGCATAGTATATTTTCTTGTTGCTAGAAAATATCTGACATCTGCAATTTAAAAAGGGATTATTTTGGCTCATGGTTTGAGGAAATGTAGGCCACCATGGCAGAGGAGGTATGATTATGGAACCTTGAGACAGCTAGTCACATTATATCTACTGTTAAAAAGCAGGAGAGAAATACTAGTTCTCTCACGTTCCTTTTCTCTGATTATGCACCCAAGGATCTCAGCCCCTAAGGCAGTGATACCCACATTTTGAGCAGGCCTTCTCATCTTACTTACCACAGTCTCTAAATGTCCAAGGAACATACTTGAAAGTGTGGCTCCTACTTGAGTCTAAATTTCATCAGTTTGACAGTCAAGAGCACATGTCATTTGTAACATTTTCCATACACGCAGAAACGTGCACACACACACACACGCGTGCGCGCACACAGACACACACACACACACACACACACATTTCCCCCTTAGGCTAGAGAGATAGATCAGCAGTTAAGAGCACCGACTGCTCTTCCAAAGTTCCTGAGTTCAATTCCCAGCAACCATATGGTGGCTCACAACTATCTGTAATGGAATCTGATGCTCTCTTCTGGGTGTATGAAGCTAGCGACAGTATACTCATATACATAAAATAAATAAATCTTTTTTAAAAACTATGATCTTATACATACATAATAATATCAATATTAGCAATACTTTCATTTTGAAAGTGTCATCATTTATTTGATTCTTCTCTGTTCTTTCAGATTTCTAATTCATCTCTAACTCCTTAAGAGAAAGTGGGACTCAGAATGTTTCTACAATATTCTCCTATTGATCAGTGGAACAAAAAAACTAGAAGGCATTTTTAGCCAAGGGAGAAGATGATGCCATGTATATAATGATGAGGAAATAAAATATAGATGTGGCTTATCCAAAAATAGTATGGGCATCCAAGAAGGCAAGTTTCTAGACTTCTTGAAGCAACTAGTGTTACCAATGGCTGTGGATTAATTAGTGATGGCACTTGAGGTCTACATCATCTATAACATTGAGATTTGCCACTTTTGTTCATTTACTCAACCAATCAGACACACAGCCAGTACAGAGGAGGTCCTTGGAGGACTGTAGTCATCTTACTGAAAGGCTCCCAGGAAATTGCCCTGACCATGAGCTTCTTCAATGTTCTGTGATGCAGAATACATTTTTACTCAGCTACTGAAGTGGTGTAATTACAGAAGTTACCAAACACTAGGCTAATAGAGATATCGAACCAAAAGTAATTATATCTGTGTATGACTCCCACAGGAGAGAATTCTTATTTTCTCCTTTATCTACATTGTTACTTCCTGATTTATTGAAACACTTTTCCCACAAAATAAATTAAGATAATGAACTCTGAGTGATGATACATTAAGATCCAAAGACTGCTTTGTAGGTGTTTTGGTTTGAAGGTTGTTTAAAAGGAGTATATTCCAGAAGAATTACAAGTAGAGACTATTCTATTATAGAGAATAGTACATAATTTGGTTACATGGAAGAGTCATAGGGAGGTGAATCCAGGTTTTTTACTAAGCCTATTAGAACAGAAATTTAAGAGGAAGGTGTGGAACAAATACATGAGGTATAAATACCAAAGGCAGGGATTAATTATGTCTGAGCAACAATCCTGGAAAGCTGTTAATCCATTGTTTTTCAGCTGTTGTCAGAGCAACCACTAGAGATGAGTGGACTGCCAATAACAATCAGAGGAGAGTGGAGTCAGGTCATGAACTCTTATAATTGACAACTGTAAAACCTCCACATGGGAAGAAAATAAGCTCTTTGGTGCTGAGACCAGCAAGAGGCTTAAGTGAGGAGAAGAGGGCTCCTTGACAGAATGCAGCTGGCAATATGTCACTGAATGTGAGACCTCGTTGATTCTCATTTCTCATGAGCTGCACTGAACAATAACACTGTGATAATGCTATCATTCCAGGAACAACAGAATTGCTTTGTTGTGATATAAAATGAGCATCCAGTCGCTTCAGGAATATTAAATGTGTCTATACAGACATTAAATATTAAACATCATTTTACTTGTAATTAAAATAATAAAGCATTTGTTAGGCCAACAAATAAGACCATATGTTAAGGATAGAGAGAGAGAAGAATGATAAAGGAGCAGAGTCCTTGGAGAAGAGTGTAATGTGCTGGGATCTCTAATAGAACTGAGCCCAAAGCAAAGGCATACAGATAGAATCACCAGGAGAACAGATACAATAGCTGGATACACCACTAGAATGTTCTGTAGAAGAGAAAGGCCATTTGAATGAACAGAGAAATGGACTGTTTGAGTTACACCAGTGATAGTTCAAAGGTTCGTTAACAGTAGTGAACGGCATGTAACTAGGAGACTCATATGGTAGTGGCACAACTGAAGAAATTATAAAAAAGGAAGGAACCAACAAATGGAAAATATTAAGAACTACATCCAAACTTCAGCTATTTTTCCTTAAACACATTATTAATTTAGTTAAGTAAATTACAAGGAAGGATTTACTACTTATGTAGAAACATGCAAATTAAAGAAACTTTTACAATGATCATAGATCAGTGACTTCCACGAGAAGCATCCACCACAGCAAATGGGACCAAATACAAAGACTTACAGCCAGACATTGTGAAAAGAGTGAGACCTTGGAACACAAAAATCTAAATGGGATGTCTTCGTGAAATTCCTCTACACGGAGTTCAAGGAACCCCGTGGAAGAGGAGGCAAAGTCCAGGAGCCAGAGAACATTGAGGGCAACAGATAAACAAATGCCCTAAATCAACTGAGCAAAGCCTATGCTAATTCACAGACACTGGAGCAGCAATCACAGGGCAGACATGGGTCTGTCTGTACCAGGTCCTCTGCACATATGTTAACACTTTCCATTTTGTATTTTCATGGGACACCTGAATGTGTTAATTGGTATGTTTCTGAGTCTTGTGACTTCTCTTGGGGCTCTTTTCCTTCTGTTGCTCTCCCTTGTCCAACTTCAAAGTAATGGTTTTTGTTTTATCTTATTATATTTTATTATTGTGTTATGTTCAGTTGTTATCTCTTAAAAGTCTTGTCTTTTCTAATGAGCAATATAAAGAGAGATGATGTGGATGAAGATGAGATAGGGAGGAACTCAGAGAAGCAGAGGGAAGGGAAACTGTAATGAGGATCTATTGTATAAAAAAGATGATTCTATTCTTAATAAAAAGGAAAAAGGTACTGAGGAGAAAGTATACACCCTAGTCTCCCCCATTTCTAGTTTCATACTTTCTCCAGCAAGGCTAGGTAAACTAACTCTGTTTCATCAAACAGAGACCAGTGTTCAAATGCATAAGCCTATGTGTAATACTTATTCAAAATTCCACATAATGTATACTATATAAAAATATTTATAGTGTTCATTATATATTATATAAATCTATTATTTATATAAATGAGTATGACACTTGAGAATTCTGAACTCCGAGAATTCAATGACTTGCCAAGTTTCAAAGCAGTTTATAGAATTTACATTCAATCATATACATCTAAATATATATTTCCCACTGCGTCCACCACAGCACTCTAACAAGAGTATTGGCAGAGTTTTCATTACGTTATTCTGTTATAAAACTGCATTTCTTCTTTGTTGGGTAGAAGATTGAAAGTAATTTTGCCTAACTTCAGGAATACACGTCCTCACTCAGATATGTAGAGATGCCCAACCACAAGTAATGTGAGAACAAAGTTGCTCTATTCTGTTCTGCACTTTATTCAGTATGAGTTCACTAGAGAAGCTAACTTAAGACTATTCCTCAGGTAATATTAAGGTAAGGCTTGTGGCGGGAACATAAGAAGCTGGGTTTCCAAAAACTGCCTTAGATTGATTTTATGATCACAGGAAGCTAAGAAACGCTAATTGAACTCTTGCCTTTCAGAAACCATAAAAATTTTCAAAAGCAGTCCAAAGATACGACTTTTGATAACTCTAGAATTTCTATCCCATAATGACTAAATATGCTTTTTTGCCTTCATGGCAGCAATGAGTAATGAGAGATCATTATAAAACTAAAAAGAATGCAGATATGATTCTTTATTAACAATGTTTCCTGGTACTTTGTTTCATGACCACCACCACCCGCCCCACACAGGCATCTGCAGTATCTCTATATTCACCTAAATCTCATTTCTTCTTATGTTACTTTCAAAGGAAAGAAAATCACTGTGAAGTCTTAGATCAAATTTATTTTATATGAGCAAAGATTTATCTATCTTAACTAGCTACTTACTATATAGGATTTTCTTGATTAAAAAATTGATATGTACCTTTTAATGGAAGGCATCAAAATATTTTCTTTCTTTGGTTCAAAATGTAAATTGAGGAAGACAGGGCCAGAGTTTTCCTGGTGTCATAATTGCCATAGTGGTATATAATCTCTCATGAATCCAACATTTATATGGTCATCTCTAACAATCTATCCTGTCAACTGCCATAAATATGAATTCTTCTTAGCTATGGGTGGAGTAAAATGACTGTTTAATTGGGATCCTTTTGTTTGCTTGCTTTATTTCAGACATTTGATAGTGTTCTGGCATTATGTACAATAAGCTACACACATTAATGCAAATAATTTTAGGAGCTTTGACATGATTACTTATAAAAGTGAGTGTCACTATAGTAATGTAACTCACACTTCCATTAGCTTCAAATTTCCTTCATACTCTAATCCAGCCTCCTCTCAGACCTATATCTAAGGAAATATTGGCGTATTTTTTCCATAATATATTTAAAAGTTTCAGGGTTAATTATACATTATATTTTACTCTTATTTACATTTTTTTTTTTTTTTTTTTTTTGGTTTTTCGAGACAGGGTTTCTTCGTATAGCCCTGGCTGTCCTGGAACTCACTCTGTAGACCAGGCTGGCCTTGAACTTAGAAATCTGCCTGTCTCTGCCTCACAAGTGCTGGGATTAAAGGCGTGCGCCACCATGCCCGGCTTATTTACATTGATTTACCTCTTTTGTATGGAATGGTGACTTTAAGAATAATTATAGCAATAATCATATCAATAATCAGGTTTCTAACTGTTGCTCAACTTTAACAAAGTACCCAGTTTATTGATGTTGTATGTATGTAATATTTGGATTATTTTTATTTTTAAATTTAATTTATTTTTTTATATTTATTTAGTTCCTGTTCACTGTCCCCCTCATGGTCGCCCCCTCCCACAATGCTTTCCCCATTCCTCCTCTGTTTCTTCTCTGAGCAAGTGGGCCCCACCTTGGGTGTCCACTTACCCTGGCACTTCAAGTCTGTGAGGCTAGGCACTTCCTCTCCCGTTGAGGCCAGTGGATTATGTCTATTAAAGACTGTCTGAAAATAATCTTATATAATGTATATTATATATATATATGTAAATATATATGTATATATATGAAGAATATACACTCATATATCTTGAAATTAATATGTAAGAGAAATGAGTAGCTCATTTTAGTCATATTTTAATGTTTGATAACTTATCATACTGTTTTTTTATACCAGCATAGTCATTAGTGGAGTGCGTGAAAGTCCATGCATTTCTGTCCATTACAAGAATGCCACATAAATATGAATAATTTAGATTTATTCTATGTAACACTGATGATGTAAATTATTTATTTTATTATTTATTTATACTGTTTTGCTGTTGTAGAATATAGTTTGCACAATTTGAACTCATTGAAGTTCACAGATACATTGCAAAAAGATTTATTGTGCTGTCAGGGGTACCTCCTATGCATGGCAACTCTATCAACTTTGTAAATAAAAATATAATAGATCATCATTCATTTATTTGTAAATTGTTTTGTTAGTTGCATAAGTGATTAGTATGATTATATCATTCTGTTAAAGTGAAATGATGATTATTTATGGCTTTATCTCTTGAAAATTTCCTTATTCTTAAATATACTAATAAAGATACTCCAACTTTCGTTGTAAAGCACATTTTATCTTCATCCAACCTTTCCTATTAAACTTGTATACAGATTTATAAAGTTGTCAATTTGGATCTTGATTCAATTCCAATATTAGCATTTCTGCCTTTAGTTTATTTTATTAAGTTAGATAATTTATTTTCATAAAACAGCATTTCAATTCTACTATAAGGAGTTTTAATGTAGATTTAAGTATGTGCATTTTGGAGTTTAGAATCTAAAACTTGCATCCTTTAGAGATAGATATGCTTAGAGTGGGTCCAGGTCTATAATCCTAATGAGGTAGATGGCTGAAGTTTTTATTTTGTGTGTATGAGTGTTTTTTCATCCATATATGACTATGTATCACATTTGTGATTGGTGTCTTTAGAGGCAAGAAGGAACCATCAGTTCCCTTGGAACTATAATTACAGTTGTAAGCTGCCATTTAGTTGATTATGGCAGATGATATGATTTCTGAAATGTTGGCACTGATCAATGACAGGCATAGACCCTGACTACACTGCAATAAAAAGCTTTGACTTGCTTAATCTATAGGAGAAATGAGAGTACTAAAGTTAGAAGATTAAACAAACATGATGTGATGGAATATTGACGAGAAAATATTAATAACTAATTACATCAAACCATATGAACAGTATTTACATAGATTTTTTTCAGAGCTGAAAATTACCAACAAATAGTAAAAATCTTTGTCCTACCATGATCCATGAAGCAGAGTATGACATAGATTTAATTTGGAAACATAGACCTAGGATCACTGAAGACATAGTGTACAAGTTTCCAGGCATGAATGCAAGCAACCCTAAAAATGGTTCATGTTTCCAATGAGTAAAGAGCTACCCAAAAGTTCAAGAGCTATTTGTTTTTGTAGTATGGTTGTCCACATCCCTAAACCTTGTGACTTTAGAAATGATATAATTGAGAACTATATAAAGAATATACTGATAATTATGTACTTAGGATGTAGTAAGACACAAAAAGACAATCCCAAGAAAGAATCTAGCAACCAAAAAGAGTAAAATGAAAGTAATGTCAGATTATAATCATAGAATCTATATTATACAAAGATGCCTAAAAAATTAAAACAAGGTTTAGTTACTATGTGGTATACTTCACCATGAAATATTTAGCTATTGAGTTATAAAATAAGAAATATTAAAATATGAAATTCTCAAGTAAATGTTTGGAGCTGAAAATAATTATTATGAACAAGATAAACCAGACCAGAAAGACAAACATGATCACATTTTTTTCTCTGAATTATGAGTGTTATCTTTGAATCTTCAGTTGTGTGTGGTTTTTATATGGAATCCTCATAGAGGTCTGGAAAATAAGAATGGATAAAAGGGAAGGTGTATTAAAGGAAAAAGAGATACAAAGTAATACTATATAAACTTGGAGAGCTTAATGGACCAAGAAGGGTTAAACTAGGAACAGAAATGAGAAAACAAGCAGAGGTAGAACTATAGTAGGATCAAATGAAAATCATTTGAAATGACCATATGCAAACCTATGTGTAACTGGAAAATGTCCCTACAGTATGTATAACACATATATAGAGTTAAAGTGTAAACCCTCTAGATAATGGGACAATAACCCTATCCAACACAACTGGCTGGCATATAAAACCCACAGGAATAGGTTTAGTTGTTGTTCAGAGAGGTTCCAAATACCCTGAAACATTATTGGATGTTATCAGTGTTCTTGCCTATTGTCCCATTACTTGATGACAATGCCCTAGTCATGCACACACCATATATGTGAGTCAAAGAGTATGGAAAAATTCATGTAGTACAAACCTGGAAGCTTTCATTCTTACTGGATAGATTTCATGATACTAGAAGCATTAATGAATGCTATTAGAGAAAAAAATAATCACCAATTTTACCCAGTTGTGAAACTTAGAGCTAGTGACTACTGGGGTGGCAATAGAAGATACTCAGTGTTTTAATAGTTTCATGAATAATAAGGGAGTGTGTTGTGTCCTACATGGTCTCAGGGATCTACTTGAGACTAGAAAAGTGATGAAATCTAGATAAACACACAGACACACAGAGTATCTGGAACCTAGTAGGCTGTGCACTCTTATGGAGATGTCACTGTACCCAGAAGTTCAGTGCATATTATGAACAGTTGAACAAATGGGTGGTGTTATTGTCTACAGATGAAGAAGAAGAAAACAGTTATTATATACAGATAAACAAAAAATACAGAGTTATTATATACAGCTGTACAAGGAGATAGGTTATCTATCTTTATAGGGACAGCCTCTGTAGAGTAACATTCTTCAGGCCATTAATATCTGGGATCAGAATTCTATGATGTACATATTATGTACATACTATCAATATTCAGATTCTCATCTTAGAAATGCTTTGCCATTTCTCTGTGCCTCAGTCAATGAATTCTTCGCCATTCTGGTGAAGCTGAGGCATTATGGTTCTTGGCATGGCCTTTCAATGTCAAAAATAAACATTCAGTCAAGAAATTAAACTGTTCTCTACAGGAGTAACCTACCATGTTCTGATTTAAAAATCACTTCAAAAGATGAAACTCATATTTGGTGCAATTCCTGGGACAAGAATTATGGTTAACCATGTCATAATTCCTAAGAGGGAATCATATTCTGCTATATTGAAATAATATGAGGAGGATTCCTAATTATTTATTGTTGTACTTTTGGATTGATGCATTTCTCACACTCCATGATATAAACTATTACATATTATAGATGATGATAAACATGGAGACCTAAAACTGGTCAAAACGGGGAAAATAAGAGTCTGTGGCATGTTCATGCCTAAGGAGTATCTTACAGTTCTCTCTTCCTCCCAAGTCTCAGGGCTCATTTCAAAAGAGGTGGAGTAAAGAGAAAAGAGTACAAGAGCCAGAGGTGACAAAAGAATGAAACGAATGCATGTGCTCTGAACACAACAGGGTAGCTGTAGCCCTGTTCAAAGTCAACTAGACAAATTTTAGCAAGGAGAAAAGAGTGGATATATTGTCCCACATCTAGCAGAGAAGCTATAGGCAATGGCTAGCTTACTGGGAGAGGAGAGTCAGTTTTCTTTAAGAAAATTGCCAGTGGATAGATCAGCCACACTTTAGTGGAAGACCATACATTTATGCATGTGTAGACAGCATACATTTGATTTGACAGGTAAAAAATAAAGATATAATATACCATCAGTAAGAAAGGGGGTGTATCTGGAAGGTGTAATGGGGAGAGTGTGAATATGATCAAAATATTGTATGAAATTCTAAAATAAGAAGAAGAAAAAGGAGGTGGAGGAAGAGGAGCAGAAGGAGGAAGAAGGAGAAGGAGAAACAAAAGAAGAAATGGATGAAGAGAAGGAGGAGAAGTTAAGACATCATTTTGTTATTTGAAGACAAGTTTTATATTTTCTAACTGTTGGCAAATATAAGTAGTTATGGCTTCAAACAACTCTGACTCTGAAGCCATTCTTTCTAGTGCAGCCATGTAGAAAACATTGGGTACCACCATGATTTTCTTCCAGGTATCCTTGTATACATGCTCTGAGTAAATCATACTGTGTCAAATAACTCTAAGATATTTCTCATGAGAACCACAATGAACGTTGTCAGTGGCATTTGGAGCATAAATTGCAGGTTCTTACTGCTGACTGTAGAGTCCTTCACTGAGAATTCTATTCAGGTGAATTTGGGATTCTGGACTACCACAGAAAATAATATCAGGACTTTAGTTTTATAAAAAGTGGTGGTATTATTACAATCTAGATGAGGTAGTGGTAATCAAGGAAGAAAAGGAGATGATACATAGAAGAGGACATTATATATCCCAGACACAAATGTTACTTTCTCACAAGAACCATGACAAGTTGACGAGGTTTATTGCTTCTTGTCATGTTAGAGTTGAATCTTCTTAATTGTTTTTTATTAGTCTCATAAATTGTTTTCTTTACTTTCCAATTAACAGATTTTGTTTTAATTTGCAGGATAACTATATACCTACTTTTGTTATATTGTTTTAGTGGTTGCTCTAAACTTTATAGTGCATAATTAATAAATTTATTGTATTGCAATCTATCTTCAAATACTACAATACTTTGGGCATAAAGGTCTAATAATAGTATATTTCTGTTTTCCTTTTATACTATTTTCATTTAATCTTCTAAATATTTATGCTATTACAAATTATTTCTCATAAAAGTTTTAAATGTTAAAAAATTAAGGTAACCCTACTTTAACATTTCTAACATGTTAGTTCTGTGACCAAATATTCTCTTTTTGTGTGTGAAAATTATACTGTATTATGTTTCCTTTAAGTCTGAATTTCACAGTTCCATGATATTGTCCCTGTAAAGAAATAAATATCTAATTTCTGCAAACCTGTAGTTGAAGTTTCATCATTTGATACTAGGTATTTTCATGTTTGTTTCTGTAGATAGATGCTCCCTTTCATTTTTTTTTTTTTATTTTGCCTTAACCTTAGACTCATGACCAACAGCACTAGATCTCATCTCTAAACAAATTTCATCTTGTAGCTCTGCAGTTGGTGTAAGGTTTATCATGGTCTCTTTGTGTTTAGAACTGGTCTTGGGACTGTTGTTAGGTATCACTTCAAATAACAAGACTGACATGTACAGAGCGCAAAGATATAAGAAGTGAGGTATTAGTCACCTTTAAGGGTGGATAAATCAACCCCAAAGATATTAATGTAATTGCTGCCATTATTCATGGTACTAAAATTGGGTATCCACAAAGATAATCCATTCAATGTGGAAGACTCACAGAGAATCTCCCTTTGCTTTGTCACATTGCTCACACTGCCTTAGCTATCCGATTCCAAAGGTAAAATTTGGTGGCATTTTTCTGTTTTGCAATAACTGTATAATATGCAAACTCCCAGTGCCAGGTATCTCTCTTCTTGATTACTAACTCCATTACTCCCCTTCACCTCTTGTATTTCTTAATCCCCAAAGCAATTGACCCCAGCAGGGTCTTCCACACATGAACTAATTATTTTCTTCCTTCTAGAAGACATTCCCTATGTATGCTCTTAGTTCTCCAGTGTCCTTCGCTATAGTGTTCTGTCAATACCTCAGCAATGGTTAAACCTCTCCATTCTAAGCATATACCTTATGCTTTCAAAACTCACTACTATATGCTGCTGACCCATTTACAATAAAATTGACAAGAGACCTTAGGTTCCCTTTTAACTAAATATATAATTTTTCTTCAATATATCAAATAACTGTATCTTTTCTCTCTAAAATAGAAAAAAGTAATCTTTTTTTTATTCATTCTAAGTACTCACAATGACTAAACAATGTTCATTTTCAGAGGAAATAGAAGCACCTAGGGAAAAAAAGTGCGTATTTACTAAATACTTACCAAAATGCATCTTTGTTTCCATTTCCAAACTTTTGTTTTCCTTGCTTTCATGCAGGCCTAATGTCTTGCCCATCATTCAGTCCACTTTCACTCACTTAAGGTCCCATTTACAGCTATTATTCTCCTTACTGAACAGCAACATATTTCTCCTCTAGGCATTTTCCCTGTAGACTTCAGGATACGGCTGAAAATGTAAACTTCTGTGTTCCTCTTTAACTCATTTCCCCCTGTCCCTCATCACTACTGTTTATGACAAACCTTCTCTGTGGGATCGCTCTTCCTTTCCTCCATTGCTGTTTCTACGACTTGACACTCTCCAGTCAGCCCTGTACTCAAATTTCTTTCAGAAAAGATGTAAATCGAATTTGTGATTATTCTATAGTTCATGTCTTGGCTTACCTATGGCTCATTTGGTATAGTCAGTAGGTTTATTCTTCACTGAAAAATCTCACCTGTTAAACTCTAGAACATAACATTCCTTTGCTTACATGATTTTACTGGGAACTCATGATTCTGATTTGAGTACTCTCCTTTCTCTAGAGCTCTGACCATTTGGTAGTCCTACCATTCAGCTCCAAGCTCTTAATATTTCTGTCAATGCTCCTGTCTCTCTTAAGTCATTTCACTTGACCTGTTATCTGATGATTGCTTATTTTCCTGGATGCTATATTGTTCTTTGCAATCACATGTTCAACATTAACATGCATATGGAAGCCAAACAAACAAATCAAGTTTTTCAGGCCCTCGTGTTGATTCCTTGTTCACTCTGATGTAATGACGCTCTCTTCCATATGCTTCCATCACAATTATTGGTATTTATATTCCTTCTATTCTAAGACCATGAGCTGTTGACCTAGTGATTTCTGACTGCACCTGCAGTCTGAGTCTCCTAGTTTCTGAAGGAGGAATTGCTCAATATATTATGTCATCAATAATATCAATAATATTCTACTGTTCATTGCTTTCTTCTTCTCAAGGTCAAGGCTGAGGATAATATAGAATAGTCTTAAGACATCTTTGAATATTTTATGGCTTTCTCTTCCTAAAGAAGAATATCTCAAATCCTTACATGGTAATGCAAGTTCTTACACTATCCTACTCCAGTCTTTTTTGCTAAGTTTATTTTCCATTACTATATCATATAAACTTAGCAATCCTACTAAATGTTAAAGAATTTCTGCTTTGAATTTTTTCATTTGTCCTGTTTACTTTCTTTCATCTTTCAAAATCTCTCCAGTGTGACTCAAAGCTTTTCTTATAAGTAAGCCTTTTAAATCTCATCTACTCAAAGTTTTTCTTTGTTAAACTCTTCTGGCATATCTGATTTTCAGTGATAGTATGTTCGTTCCTCTAACTTTTTGAAAATTCACTCTGTATAATATTCATAAAGAAGTTAATATATTATAACTAGTATATACATATCCAGGTTAATTAAAAATTTTCCCAGTTTCTGCATGTAAAATTGCAGCCATTAATTCTCTGAATTCCTTACAGCTTCAAGGACAGTTCAGGAAGGTCTGTTATATTTTAAATGAATGAATCAAGAAAATAGGGTAACATAGGACATTACTTTAATCACATGAAAAGGCTTACCCCCCCCCATAATAAGGGTGATTATTCTGAATTTGGAGATAACTAGTTGCACTATAAAACATTGTCCAAGGAAGAAATCTCATGAGCTTAGTAGCTGTCATTCACTAAAATGAATTGTTTAATAGCTGCAGAGAGAATGAAAATTTGAAAGGGACACAGGACTATTAGACAATTAGCAACTACAGGAGGTAGGTATAATCCTTCCTACAAAAAAGGCAAATGGTTAGAAATTAAAGCATGCAACAGTGGTGGAGGATTCCTGGTGCTAATGTTCAGACCTCTGACAGATAGGCACTGATTTGCCTGTGGAACCATGCTTCCACCAGCTATACAAGTATTAGTTTAATACCCCAAAGTTGGAATTAGTTACTTGTCATGAACTTAATGGAGGGAAGTGATACTTTGGGAATGACACTCAAACTATAAGTGAAAGAAAGAAAGAAAGAAAGAAAGAAAGAAAGAAAGAAAGAAAGTCTGCCTTGCATCTTCTTGCTCTTGAGTTTCTAACGTACTTATTGGCAGGCATTAAAATAAAACATCTGGAGAAACTGAAATGGGCTTGGCAAGGCCCTATCTCTAGAACTGTGAAGCAGAACACAGAGTGAATTTGAGACAGAAATAGTAACTTAATCATTCCCATGCCCAGATGCCCTTTACCACCAAACATGAAGAGTTTCTTATAACTGGTACTGAGGCAGGAACTCAACATAAGCAAAAGAAAATTCACTGGATAGATGATGCAAAAATAAGTAATATTTTAAGACTCTTGCTATTTTCTGATACCAACAAGTAGGTGTTAGAATAGACAGAAGAGGAGACACATGGACGTATCTGGAAAGTTATTTATTACAACAACAATAACAACAAAACTTTAAAAATTCACTTTGCCTGCTTTTTATTAAATAACCTTTGAAATGACATTGAAAAACTTTATGGGTTTTTACATTCTCCTAAATTTTGTTTTTAGACTTTATCCTTTTCCTTTTTTAAAAAAATTGTTTTTGTTTTTGTTGATTGGTTTCAATAGGCATCTCTATTTTTCAGCTACTGCATTCTTAAGTGTTTACTAGAGCTCTCCTTTGGAGTGTTTGCTTACACAAGTGATCTACGAAGAGGAACAAGTTTTACAACAAATCCCTCTGAAGCTTCAAATCAGAAATCCTTCAGAAATCAGAATCAGAAGCTTCAGAAATCCTCTGCTCCAAAATATATATATATATATATATATATATATATATATATATATATATGACCTAGACTGAATTTCTTTACAACTGAATTCCTACAACATGTCAGCAGGGTTTAGGGAATTATGGTTCATGTCATTACTAAGACAGGAAAATTTATAAACCAAAGAACAAAGAGTCCCACTAGAATACAAACACACACACACATACATACACATTAATATATGTTCATTTACACACACACACATTAGTTTGTATCATCTCTGTTTCAGTTCAAATTTATAAGCAAAATATATCATGGCTGAATTATGACTGTTTGGAGTGAACACTGTAACATTTGGGTTTTTTTGTGAGGACTAGATAATGTTCCTGGAATGCATGATTATATTTTTCTATTAAATTAAATGCATTGTTAGCTTTAAATTATTTCAAATGTAAGATCAAGGGATCATGAAACTATCAATTCTAGCAAAATGTGTCTTATGGGGATTAATATTAAAATAAAATCATTAAGTTTGGTTCATCTTAAGTATTGGAGGTCTCAAATATATATATATATATATATATATATATATATATATATATATCACTCAATATATCTACATATTTACCTCTATTTCTATGTCTATCTCTCTATATATATAAAATACATTTTTATTAAAATTTCTTCTTTGCTTTTTTTTCTTACAGAGGTTAAGGCTCAGCACGAGGTGAGCCCTGAAGTGAAGTCAGTGCTACTTCAATAGACTCAGAGTCAGTAGTAGATGCAAGCTGTCTGTTCACGTGCTCTCTCTCTTTGCCCAAGGAATCTCATCATTCTTCCTCTTCTCCTTTCTTCCTTTACCCTTTTCTGTCTTTTGCATTCTTCCTTTCATTATTTTGCCTTTTCTTTTTTGACACATTTTTAATTCTCTATTCTTGATGTCCTCAAATTCACCTCTGGTTAACTAATGCTGCAGTCTTCACACTGGAGGGTACATGTATTGTCTCATAATTCCAAATTCAAGGTCAAGTCTGGCAATGAGCAATTTCTTATTTTTTTTATTGGATATTTTATTTACTTTTCATATGTTATCCCCTTACCTTGTTCCCTGCCCACCCAGGAACCCCCCCCCCATCCCATTCCCCTTCCTCCTGATTATATGAGGATGTGCCTCCACCTACCCACCCACTCCCACCTCCACACCCTCGAATTCCCCAACACACAGCATCCAGCCCTCATGGAACCAAGGATCTCCTCTCCTACCTATGCCCGATAGGGCCATCCTCCCTTACATACACAGCTGGAGCCATGGGTACCTCCCTAAGTTCTCTCAGGCTGGTGGTTTAGACCCTAAGAGCTCTGGTTGGTTGGTATTGTTACTCTCCTCATGGGGCTGCAAAACCTTTCTGCTCCTTCAGTCTTCATTCTAATTCCTCCATTGTGAACCTCTTGATCAGTTCAATGGTTACCAGTGAGCATCTGCTTCTGAATATGTCAAGCTTTAGCAGACATCTAAGGACACAGCTATATCAGGCTCCTGTCTGCATGCACTTGCTCACATCCACATCAGTATCTACCTATGGTGACTGCACATGGGATGGATACCCAGGTGGAATAGTCTCCAGACGGCCCCTCCTTCAGTTTCTGTCATTTGCTCCCTTGAGTATTTTGTTACTCCTTCTAAGAAGGACTGAAGCATCCCCACTTGGTCTTCCTTCTTCATGGGCTTCATGTGGTCTGGGAGTTGAATCTTGGGTATTTCAAGATTCTGGGCTAATATCCAATAATCAGTGAGTGAATGCCATGTGTGTTTTTTTGTGATTGGATTACCTCACTCAGGATGATATTTTCTAGTGCCATCCATTTACCTAAGAATTTCTCAAATTCATTGTTTTTAATATCTGAGTAATATTCCATTGTGTAAATGTACCACATTTTTTTATCCATTGCTCTGTTGAAGGACATCTGGGTTATTTCCAGCTTCTGGCTATTATAAATAAGGCTGCTATGAATATAGTGGAGCATATGCCCTTGTTATATGTTAGAGCATCTTCTGGGTATATGCCCAGGAGTGGTATAGCTGGGTCCTCAAGTAATGCTATGTCCAATTTTCTGAGGAACCACCAGACTGATTTCCAAAGTGGTTGTACCATCTTGTGATCCCACCAACAATGACAGAGTGTTCCTCTTTCTCCACATCCTTGCCAGCATCTACTATCACCTGAGTTTTTGATCTTAGCTATTTTGATTGGTGTGAGATGGAATCTCAGGGTTGTTTTGATTTGCATTTTCCTGATGACTAAGGATGCTGAACATTTCTTTAGGTGCTTCTTGGCTGTTCAAGTTTCCTCAGTTGAGAATTTTTTGTTTAGCTCTATACTCCATTTTTTAATAGGGCTATTTGGTTGTTTAGAGTCTAATTTCTTGAGTTCTTTGTATATATTGGATTTTAGCCCTCTATCATTTGTGGGATTGGTAAAGATCTTTTCCCAATCTGTTGGTTGCCATTTTGTCCTGTTGACAGTGTCCTTTGCCTTACAGAAACTTTGCAATTTTATCCCAGGAATGCAGGGATTGTTCAATATTCAGAAATCCATCAATGTAATCCACTATATAAACAAACTCAAAGAAACAAAACACATGATCATCTCCCTAGATGCTGAGAAAGCATTTGACAAAATTCAACATCCCTTCATGGTAAAAGTCTTGGAACGATCAGGAATTCAAGGCCCATACCTAAACATAGTAAAAGCAATATGCAGCAAACCAGTAGCCAACATCAAACTAAATGGAGAGAAACTTGAAGCAATTCCACTAAGATCAAGGACTAGACAAGGCTGCCTACTCTCACCTACCTATTCAACATAGTACTGGAAGTCCTAGCCAGAGTAATTAGACAACAAAAAGAAGTCAAAGGATACAAATAGGAAAAGAAGAAGTCAAAATATCAGTATTTGCAGATAATATGATAGTATACTTAAATGACCCCAAAACTTCTACCAGAGAACTCCTAAACCTGATAAAAATACTTCAGCAAAGTTGCTGGATATAAAATCAACTCAAACAAATTAGTAGCCTTCCTCTACATGAAAGATAAACAGGCTGAAAAAGAAATTAGGGAAATGATACCCTTCACAATAGTCACAAATAATATAAAATACCTTGGAGTGAATCTAACCAAGCAAGTGAAAGATCTTTATGACAATAATTTCAAGTCTCTAAAGAAAGAAATCGAAGATCTCAGAAGATGGAAAGATCACCCATTGGCAGGATTAATGTAGTAAAAATGTCCATCTTGCCAAAAGTAATCTACAGGTTCAATGCAATCCCCATCAAAATTCCAAATCAATTATTCATAGAGATAGAAAGAGTAATTTGCAAATTCATTTGGAATAACAAAAAACTCAGGATAGCAAGAACTATTCTCAACAATAAAAGAACTTCTGGGGGAATCACCATCCCTGGCCTCAAACTGTACTATAGAGCAGTAGTGATAAAAACTGCATGGCATTAGTACAGAGACAGGCAGGAAGATCAATGGAATAGAAGAATGCAAATTGATCCATTCTTATCTCCTTGTACAAAGCTCAAGTCCAAGTGGATAAAGGACCTTCACATAAAACCAGATACACTGAAACCAGTAGAAGAGAAGGTGGGGAAGACCCTCGAATACCTAGGCACAGGGGAAAAGTTCCTGAACAGAACACCAGTGGCTTATGCTCTAAGATCAAGAATTGACAAATGGGACCTCATCAAATTGCAAAGTTTCTGTAAGGCAGAGAAATTTCTACAAAAGGACCCTGTAGGCTTTAATGGCCTCTGTGGTTATGTTATCTAGATTCTTTCCCATGACTGTAAAAGCCAAAGGGAGGCCAGTTCCTGGTCTTCCACAGCCACATGACCACCTTCATTACTCATTCTTGAGAACTTCATCTGTTTCATTTATCATTCATCTGGGGTGACTAATTAGGTCTGAGTAATGAGGGATATATATTCCCAAGAAATGGAGATTTAAAGTAAAATAGAAGAGACAGTCTTAGGTCAGTTTCAGGCCAGCATCAGTCATCAACACAGGTAAGGATTGTGGTGATCAGTGGTGTCACGATGTCCAGGGACAGGCACTGTGTCACGTCTCCTCTTATCCAGCCAAACCCAACCCATCACTATCTTTGGCTCTTTTTGAAAAAGTTTTTCTACATATCCCAGGATAAACTTGAACTCATCATGTATTCAAACTACCCTTAAACTCCATCTTCATGTACATCACCAAACATAACCGTTTTCTTCATATATTTTCAGTGCATTGAGTCATATCCTGAATTCTTGACAGTAGTCAAAAACCTCCTTAGGAGAATTTCTTCAGTTTGCATGTTCTAGTATTCTTATTGTTTATGTGCTGAAGTTGGACTTAACATGTTATAAGCCATGGCTCAAATTTCAGCAACTTACATATGACTATATATCAGCACTTGTTGGAAAAATACCTTCCTCCAAATCCAACTGCCCACGTAATTCTGCATCTCAGTCTGGATTCCCTATTATTTTTCGCCATCAATACACTAATAAAACATAGTTTGAATTAGTGTGGTTTTTTACATATAAAATTTAAAAACTGTTAACCCTCCAACTCTACTATTTTAATTCTTTTGTAATTGACAGATCAGATCATTATGCACTCCTGTATGTTATATGATGTATTGAACATATATGTATTCACACACATAAAACTAATCAAATTTGAATAATTACTATGTCATCATCTTAAACACTTAGCATTTTTCATGAAGAATTTTAATGAGTAATTTCATATCTTGTCACTATCTTGAAATTTAATATTTCATTGTTAACTCACATTTTACTCTGTAATCCAACATTCGATTTAACTATCCCTCTTTATAACTTTATACTAATTGTTCATCCTTTTCCCACCAACTCATCTCTACCTTTTATAACCTTCTATTTCTATTCCATTCTATTTCTAGACAGCACTATTTACAGAATCAATATATAAAATCAACTAAAATGTCAATCAGTTGATTCAAGGTTTCAGAAAACAGATTATGCACGTGCAAAGGCAGAAATTCAGATATGACAAAAAATGTTATAACAGTTACAGTTCATAGGTGAGTGGGGATGACATTCTGTTTAACATGTATCTTGGTACTTCCTCACCTCTTTGCCTTTTAATTTATAGCTTAGGATAATTACTTCAATTGTTAATAAAAGTTTTGTTGATTATTATTGTAGCTATGCTAAATTTACATATTAATTTGGAGAGATGTATTAAATGATATATTGCTTGTTCTGACATGTGAGGACAAAGTACACATTTGAAACCTTATTGTACTTTTAATTTTATTTTATATTCTGAAAAAATGGTGTATATGTTTTGCATATTTTGTCATGTTATACTTTTTTTATTTTTTGAAATTTAAAATATAATTATATAATTTTCTCTTTCCATTTTCTGTCTCCAATCATTCCCATTTATTCCTCTCTTCTGTTCTCTCTTACAAATTCATGGTCTATTTTTTTTTTACTTTTTGTTACACATGCATAAACATAATATAAACATTTGTGTGTATGTTCTGTATATAAATATGTATATATACATATATATGTATATACATGTATATGTACATCTATGCTATATATATATATTCATGTATATACAAACTACTCAGTCTGTCTAATATTACCTTTATGTATAGATTTTCAGATTTAATTACTTTGTATTGGATAGCCAATAGGTGGTGGCTTTCCTGGGAAAGATTATTTTTTTCTGCTCTAAAGATTCCTTATCTGTTCTTGTCATCCTTGTTCAAGTCTTGTTTAAAGAGCCATGTTGATGAAATGCAGTGCATGTAGTTTCTCTTATCCTTCTAGGAAATAATCTCATAGCTAATTTCCTGTTGCTCTAGCTCTTAAAATCTTCTATCTCTCTTCCATAGTTTTACCTGAGCCTTAGGTGTTGAGAATTGTATTGGGCAACACATAATCATTCTTTTTTGCACTTTGATTGGTTATAGCTTTCTGTTGCAAAAAGAAGTTTCTTTGGTGAGTGGTTAAAGCTAAACTTATCTGTGGGTCTGAGGATAAATATTTAGATTACAGTTGGGAATTCTGCTGATCCAATAAAGCATTGGTAACAGCTTCTCCACCAAGATCTGTGACTTCACTACCTTTAGGTAATTGGCCAAGTTCTAGGACTTTACATAATTTTTCTCTCTGAACAAGCCTTCAAACCAACTAGAGAGCTGTTAGTTGCTGACAAGTTATACTTGCCACTATTTCACCAAAGGGTTACCATTCTGTACTGGTCCTTGTTGTATTCATATGTACCATAGTAGGGTAAGATTATTACTTGCTTCCCATGGAAGCCTTCATGGCACCTCTGATATCATGAGAGATAATCTTCAAGAAAGATGCTTGCAGGTCAGTTTCAGCACAGGTTCTCTGGTTTCTGTGTCTAAAGTTCATAGTAATTTCAGCAATAGAGACTCGCCACCCACCTCTAGGGTACAATCAAGGGCAAGAGCAGTAGTGATTAATGTTTGGGGAGTCTCTTGGGTAATCTTGACTCATATCTGGTGCTGGGGGTTTTGTTACATAGTCTGTGTGTCTTGTGGGAAACATTGTTGGTCCAGGTGGAAAACTTCATGCAAACTATATATGTATATATGTATTAAGACAAAATGTGTTAAATATAAATTTAAATAAATAGATAATTATTCCTTATAGCTTTTTCAAACAGCACTATTGTTATTTTATACTCTTTCTGCTTTGCACTTCTGTATTGATATAACTTCTCTCTCCCTAATTAAAGCCTCTTCCCCAGTTTCTCATTTCCCACATTCAATCACTTGTATCTGGTATTTCCCCTTTCTCTCCACATAGGTTTTGTTTACTTTTACAACTGAAGACTTGGAGCCAGGAAACACAGATGAGAAAACACATAACAATCTTTCTTGGTATAGGTTATCTTCCTAAATATGATATTATTTAGCTTTGCTCATTTACATATATAGTTTATGATTCCATTTTCTCTTCAGTTGAATAGTATTTAGTATTATGTATGTATCATATATTCATTCTCCATTTATCAGTCAAATGATTTTGTTTTATTTCCATTTCCTGGCTATTGTGAATGGAGCAGCTATGAACATGGCTGATCAAATATATGTGGACTAGGGTGTAGTGTCCTTTTGGCACATGCAAAAGAATGATATAGCTGTGTCCTATGATAGAATTAGTTTTAGCATTTTAGACAGCTGTACACACTGATTTCTAAAGTGGCTATGCAAGTTTGCAATCACCTAATCAGTGAATGAATTAGAATCTAACCCCACAACCTCTGCAGCATGTGTGATTGGTTTTTTTGCTCATATTTGCTATTGTGAATGGAATAAGATAAAATCTCTATGATTTTTTATTTATATTTTCCAATTTCAAGGGCTAATAAACATTTTAAAACATATTCTCTAGCCATTTCTTGAGTACTTTCTCATAAGATCAGTGCCCAGTTTTGAATGAGTCATTTGTTTTATCCTGACTGATTTTGTTTGTTTGTTTTAGCTCTTTGTATATTTTGGTTATTAATCCTCTGTCAGATGCATAGCAGGCAAAGTGCTTCCTATTTACTTGGTTGGTCATTTCATTATCTTTCCAGAAACTTTTTACTTCTATGAAGTCCTACTTGTTGAAGGTTGGCCTCAATTCCAGGGCAAATGGCATCCTATTCAGAAAACCCTAACCAGCATGTATTTCTTGGAGGGTGCTGCTTATATTATCTTTTAGGTGTTTGAGTGCTTCAAGTTTGATATATATGTCTTTGAGCCACTTAGAGTAAGTTTTTGTGCAAGATGATAGATGTGTTCCTTTCACTGTGCTGTAGACTAGCATGTCTCTAAAGTCAATAAGCATAAAGAAATATATTACTAATTCCTACATCTTTCTCTTCATTCAGGAATTTTCATGCAACTAGAAAGTACATAAGATCATTTTCTATTTTTAATAGTAATAGGAACTCAAGCTTGTAATAATTGAGTTATCCCAAGGTCTCTGTGTAATTGAAGAATCTTTTGCTCCTATTTTATCTTGTCTTCTATGCTATATTGTGTGCTAGCGTTGATGTTTGTCCTGTTTTTACCTGTCTCCAGAAACTACTAATTTTTCTCTACTAAGTTAATAAGATCATATATCATCCAATTCTAGTTCCATTCATTCATTGCTAACCTTCAAAATCAAATTCTCCAGTCATATAAATACCTTCCCAACTTTCACACATAATTCATCTACATTTAATTAACATTCTGTAATTGTGCATGTGTATGAGGCCAAGTCTAGTATTTCAATGCACATATACATTGTATGTAGATCAAAGCAGGGTACCCAGCATGCCCATCCAATTGTCACTACTTCATGGTGAAGACATTCAGAAACCCATCCTCTAATTATTTTGAAATATGAAGTAATTTATTGTTGTCTACCATCATCTTTCTGTGCAATTGGATACCAGAACATACAAATATTGGCTGTTGTAACATAAAAATAGAAGTATAATATATGGTTTATGTCTTAATGGACGATCTCATGACTTATTATTAAAGTCACATATTACAGAACAATAATGCAGAATATACCACTTGCTTCTCGAATCAATACTACTCTGAGTCCCAGGTTTCTGAAACTTAGGGAGATATAAATGAGACACTGGATTCTGTGAGACTGTAATAGAGAGCATGTTTCTAGCACAAGAACTAAATCCAATGTTTCTTATAGTTTGGATTTAAATGATGGCAGAATGCAAAAGAGAAATGTGCTGTAATACAAGACTCTAATAAATCAGGTGTCTACATGACCTTATGAACATTAAAGCTCCATTGCAACTCAGAGAAATTAGAGTTTTCAGGAGGGATCCAAGACGTGCATGGCTTCTGAAGGTCAGACACCACCTGGAATGTGTAAACAGAGTAGCACAAACTTTAGCTTCATTAGTTCCTCATTGTGGATCTTTATTTCCAGTCCCCAAAGAAAATGCACTTTTTAATAATTGTAATATTACTGACCTTTCCCAACAGCCTGTTGATTGATTGTATAACCTTTCAGTCTACCGTGGCATTGTGTACTGCCAACTTGTGTCCTGGACAGCAGCTTAACTCGATGGGAGAAAGGCTGTGAGGCTGATCTTTCCAATTAAAAAACAGTAAAACATTTAGGCTACAGGGAATGCCTATATCCACCAGAAAAGATAAAAAAGTAATTAACTGTTGATCAAGGGAAAAATCAAGAACAGGGAAGTGAGAGAATAGCTTTACTTTCCCCGTGGACTCTTAGTTACCCAGGTAACCAGTGCCTGCCCTTTGCTTGTAGAGCCCCAGATCAGAGTTTGGAAAGAGAAAAATTCTTATGGAAGAAAAAAACATATATTTGAGTTCTGTGCACAAGAAAATTATCAATGAGCAAATATCATTTAAAAGACTATAAAAGAATTAAGCACAGAATCACAACAGCCAAATAACATAGAACCATCCTAGAATGGTAAATATTGCCAATTAAAGAATTAGTTGAAATACCTATATTTTAAAAGCCCATAACAAGTTGAAAGAACAGATTTCATTAAGGCATTTGGGTTCTGATCTCTTATAATATTGACAAAGAAAGGGAAGTAAAATAGATAAAACAGATTAATATTTTATTCTATTCTTTAAAACATTTCTTAGTTAACTTGATTATTTTTCTAATTTGATTCTTTCCCATTTTGCCTATATCTTCCATCCTAACTAGAAACCATGTATCAAATGAATATGCTTTGTCCAAGATAAGATAAGTCTTTATAGATAATGACATTGAACTTAATATATTATTTTATTATTAAGAGATGTCTATGCATTAAATAAGGGTTCTTTTTGAGCCTTTGTATTATTTTCCAGTCAGTTATTACAATTGGTACTGTATCTACTGGGACCCATCTCTTTCTCTAATATTAGTTTGAATTATTTTGTGCTTTAAAAGCAAGAATATTATTTGAGATGGGGTTTTTAAGAGATTGGGAGAATTTAACATTTATATTTGGGGGTCTCTTCCAAACATTTCTGAGGAAACATATTTTTCTGATCTTAATTCTGAGAAAAACAATCAATTGAGTTATCAGAGAAATGAGAACTATATTATAATTCTCCTGTTTAAAAAATAGATATAAAAATAGAAGCCTAAGGCTTTGAGTAAATTCATTTATGTTATATTGAAAGAAGACTTAAGAGACTAAAGCATTTTAAAATTATTATCTATCAACATTCTGAATTTCTCTGGTATCTTTTATAAAATTTCTCTTTCTCTGATTATATTTATTTGGGCCTCTTCTTTCTTTCTGGGTATGGTATTTGTAGACTTTGTTTATTTTTTCAAAGAATCCTCTCATTGAAATGTTCTCTTTCTCTTCTCTCTCTCTGTCTCTCCTCCTCCTTCCTCCCTTCCCCCCCCCACACATACACACACACACACACACACACACACACACACACACACACACACAAACGGGAGGCGGGGAGGGAATTTTCTTTATATATCAGGTACTGGATTAGGTTTTAGTTTGTTCTTGTTCATGCAGACGCTTCACTATGTCACCTATTTGTGCCTCTCTTGGTTTTTTTATGTTGTTTTTGTTTTCAATAAAAGCATATCTATGTATGTGTAAATACATATATACATACATACATACATATATATTTCTTTCTTAAGATATCTTTTAATGTATTATGGATTTTGAGTATAATATATTCTCATTAGTTTTAAAAAGAAAATTTCTTTCTTAATTTTTCCTTTGACCTATTCATCATTTAGCAGTTCATTGTTTAATCTTTAATGCATTTGTGTAATTTATAGGCTTCTTTAGCTGTTGATTTTAAGATGTATTGCACTGTGGTCAGATAGGATACATGAAAATATTCAATTTTACTTTATTTGTTGAGATTTGTTTTCATTTTCTAGTGTATGAACTATTTTAGATAAAAATCTACTCTAAGAACAATCAATAATCATAATCAAGGTGGTGAAATATATCTACAATGTAAGGTGTAAATCCCTGAAGTAAGAAATTGAGAATCAGAATTAATGAAAGACTTTGAATGATGTTACAGTAGTAGAACTAATATTTTACTAGAGATGCCAATAAACAGAAAAGGGTATAATGAAAACGTGGTATATATACATTATGAAATTCTATACAGTTTTAAAGAAATGAAATTGTGAAATTTGTAAAGAAATTGATGAGACTAGAAAATATCTAACTGAGGAAGGCCGGACATAGAAAAACAAATGGCATGTGTTTCTATTATTTCTGGATACTAAGTCTGAATCTTCAGGGTTGATTATATTACCTGATATCAGCCCAGAAGGCTACAAAATCAAAAGAGACTAAGTAGTGATAGAGATAATGAGTTGAAAAAAAGGGCATTGGAGGACATGGGTGCCCTGAATGGGAAAAGGGGAAAGTTTGGAGATTCTAACATGAACAGGTGAGGAGAGGTAGCAGAGGGATAAGAAGGAAGAAAAGCTAAAGAACAGCAGGATGTTTGAAAATGCTTTAGAAAAACATAATTGTATAAGCTTATTTCAAAATAAATATGCAATATATGCATAATTTTCATATTTGTGCATAAGTATACATGTAGATGTAAATGGAATAACATTGCAAGGTGTGATAATACTCCACTCCAAATTTGTGGAGTTACAAAACTCCAGGGCTGCTCATGAAAAACCTCATATGAGACTTGGATATGAGACTTGAAGAAACTGACCTGGAAATGACCCAGGATCTTTATACTTGAGGGCTGGATTTCATAGTATTATAACATTATAGACAAGGTTCCTAAGAAAGAAAGCAGTTGATAGCTATATAAGTTACATCATTGACTGGCTCAGCAAATACTTCTTGTAGTGTCTTTAAACATATAGCTTTAATACTCACATTCTGTGCATCAATGAAGAACAATGTCGATAGCTTATGTTATTTGCGAAGCTCACAGACTTCCCTCCCCAAACAAACAGTTAATTGTAGATACTCTGACCTTTTCAAACATGCTCAATAAATGTAACCACACTATGAAGAACTTCTACAATCAAAACTTCAAATACCTGGAGAAAAAGATTTGGAGAGACGCTAGAAAATGAAAAGTGAAGATATATTCGGTGTTAATGGGTTGGTAAAATGATATGACAATAAAAATTCTACACAAATTAGTATACAGATACTATACAGAGTTAATCAAAATTCCTACAAGAACATTTAAGGAACTAGAAAAAAACTTAAAATTTATATGCAACTAGAAAATAGTCACGTAATCAAACCAATCTTGAGCAAACAAACATACAAAAGATAATACTGGAGGGATTCTAATTCCACACTTCAAAATACATTGTAATGCCATCGTAATCAGAATGGTATTAGAACAGAAACAGACATTCCATGTAGACCAATGGAATGAAATAGAAAATTCAAACAAGAGTCTTTGTAACAACAGTCATCTAATATTTGCCAAGAAAGCAAACAACAGACCCTGGAGAGAGACAGCATTTTCTACAAATGTCATGTACTGTGTACATATGTGTGCAGGAGTAGATGTATGTGTTGCAAATTCCATAAGTTGTAGCAATTTTAAGAGGACCATACTAAGTGATTTCAGCCTAAGTCCAAGATATAAACACATTCCTGGAAAGGTTGATTTGATTTTATCAGAGATGAGTAATAGAAATCACTATATAGATCACTGATATATTATTTGAAATAGAAATATTTTTGATTCAAATTCCTCTCAGTTACTCAAGCAATAAAAATGTGATTTATGTTTCCCATAGATATGTATGATGGGTATAGGGTTATTTATACATCACTACATGTAAACTTATTTATAAATGTATCAATCTGCAGCCATAATAAACAATTCATGCTAACTTATTTAGCTCCAATTCCAAACAGACCATCTCAACTTTCACTTTCCTTACCTGTAACGGCCCATTTCTGTGAGTGGTTTATTTTTTTATTATCTAAGATATGCTTGATTGTTCAGGCATAGATGTACAGCAGTATCAAAAACATTTATGAATAATTTGACGTGAAGTGATTTCATTAGGAAGAACAGAATGTTCAAGTGAAAGCGCTTTGTACGCTTCTGTTTCTGTATCTGCATTCTCATGGCATTGTAACATACATGGACTCACAGGAAAAAAATCTTTCCTATCACACTAATTAAGGGTCAGACTTTGCCAGGTAAACTTTTGTGATAATGGAAAATTTCCATCACATGTATGCCATTAGAATGACATTTATGGTAGATTTATGATTTAAAATTTTTTGTGTTTACCCAGTATACTGCAAAAGCATATCAATAAACTCCAGGTAATCATAGAACAACTTATTGTCTCTATCTTTCTGTTTATATAATGCCAAATATCTTAATTGATAATATTTAAATCATTTCTAGAGTCATTTTATGTGTCATACACTAACTTAAAAACATATTTTTGTCATGACATGGTGGCCTTTGCATTGAGATCTATAAGATTCAAATCCATGAGAATCTGTTGGGGTTAAAGAGTTATGTATACTTAGTTACAATAATAAAAAGTGACCATGCTACTCTATTATAAAAAAAATAACTGATTTTTAAACATGAAAACATCAAAATATTCATTTGGGAATTCTTGGCATTGTAGTCTATGAATATTCCCAGTTTTCAAGGCAAATTATGTCCTTATTTCTCCAAAGCATTGAATTACTATATAGCCATAAAAGATAAGCACATAAGAATAAAATTTTGAGTTCCTATACAAAAAATACACATACAATGGTTGATTCTTTACTCAACAAACATGCAAAGATATGTGGGAGAAAGAAAAGAATATATAATTTCACCTTGGAGAACTAATTACAGTTATATTAAATACAAAACCAAATCAGTGGCCTTGGAATATAAAGTTTCTATTGTTATTATAACATAGCTGTTACAAAATGACAAAAGATGCTTTGTATTGAATTTAACAAAATCAACACAATGTTCATTATGAACAAATGTAAACTAGAGAAAGTTATATAACCTTAAATTATTGCTATTTTTCATAAGTAAATATTAGTCTTCAAAAAATTAACCTATACTTTTGATTATATTCTCCTTACTTTTAAATCTATATTTGTAATACTAGAGTGACTGGACAGTAGCATGCTAGTATTTTCTATGACTTAGAAATCATTGTGAAATTTCTTACAGAAATATTTGTTTATATCAGTATTAGTAGAATAGTTTCATAAAAGTAGTTCTAATACATTTTTCTAATTCTCAACATGACAAAGAATAACTTTGCAGTTATAAAATGTTACTCTAAGTTATAGTCAATTTTAAATTTTATTTGGATTTTTATCCTTTATAAGACTGGTAGCACATAATTTTCTTGGTTTGCTTATCACTGTGTTTTTAGTATGAATTTGTTTGACAGCTAACCACTGAACTGATCATGGGGTTCCCAACAGAGGAGTGAGAGAGAAGACTGAAGAAGCTGAAATGGTGTGCAGCCCCATGGGGAGAGCAACAATACCAACCAACCAGAGCTCCCAGGGTCTAAGCTACCAGCCTGGGAGCACACAGAGAGGGACCAGGGCTCCAGCTGCATAGGGGAGGATAGCCTTGTCAAGAATAGGTGGGAGAGGAGGTCCTTGGTCCCTAAAAGGCTAGATGCCCCAGTGTGGGGGAATTCCACGGTGGGGAGGTGAGAGTGGGTGTGTGGGTGGGGACACATCCTCATAGAAGCAGGAGGAGGGAGAATGAGATGGGAGTTCCTGGGTCAGGAGGGAGAATGGGGAAAGGGAATAATATCAGAAATGTAAATAAAATAGCCAACAAAACAATAAATAAATAAAAAGTAAACGTGACAAAAATATTCATTTTTAATTTTATTTCATTTTAGTGCTTATTTTGCTATTTTTGACTTTTTTTCTAGTGCTATACTGCATTTCATTTCAACTGCACACTTGCCTCCTTTCAGCTACACTCCTATCTGGACCCTACTCCATCTTAGCTTTATGACTTCTTCGCTAATTATTATTTACACACAAACACACACACACACACACACACAGAGAGAGAGAGAGAGAGAGAGAGAGAGAGAGAGAGAGACAGAGACAGAGAGACAGAGAGACAGAGAGACAGAGACAGAGACAGAGACAGAAAGACAGAGAGAGCCCTATAGCCATGTTTCAGGTTTTTAGGGTATGATTACAACAACATAAATGAACCGGAAAGTCTTCTATTAAAGAGATGTGCTAAAATATAGAGATTTGCTTATATATGTGAGCGTCTTCTTTTGTGGTTGGCCATTGTTCTAGTTTTTTGGTTTTTTAGGCCATTGATTTAAAATGGAGTCTAAGATTTCTTTATTTAAGAACTTTAAAAAGTTTTCATCTTTATTTTATCTGGATTTAATATATGACAGTAAGATCAATGCAGAGTTCTGTTTTTTTTCTTCCTGTGAAAATCTTCTAAGCCTGAATTAGTTCATAATTATTCCACCTTTCATCTTTGAATCCAGGTTGAACTTGGAGATTCATCAAGTTTTCATATATTCTAGATATATCAAATTGATAAACTATGAAAAATAACTACTTCCTGGTAATAATCATTTTGTGTTGATTTAGTGACAGTCATTTTATAATTATTCAGGCCTGACAAAATATATGCTTTATAATCTAATCTTTTCAGGGCTGTGTTTGTGGGAAATTCTTGAATTCAAACTTAAAATATAACAGCAAATTGTATCCATTTTTCTCATTTCTGAGTACACTGTAGTTAATATATTGTCTGAAGATATCATAAATCACCACAAATGAGCAATAGGATTTATTTTTTACAAATTTGAGTTCAGAATTCTAAACTTTACATATGAACAGGATGTTCCTTTGACGTCCTCTAAAGGAAAAGCATCCTTTACTGCAGTCACAGTTTTCGGTGGCTCAGTAATCTCTGGCATAGTAATCATTGTCTTGTGTTCAGTTTTTTTTTTTTTTTGCATCTTTTTCTTCTCTGAATCTTTGCAAGGCAAATATCCCCCCCCCCCTTTTTCAAATACAAAGATCCAATTCTTTGATTTTAGCCCTTTGAAAATATAGAAGGGTATAATTGTGAGATTCCTAATTACATTTCCCAAGACTTTACATCCAAATAAGTTCACGTTCACTAGCACCAAGGGATTGGGACTTAATCATATATTTTCAGTGTATGCAATAAACCTTTGACAATTATGTTCATTTAAATTACAACGGAATTGGAGTCAATCTACCTGAAAATATAGTACAACTTTCTCTTAGTCGAAATAATTTCCTGCACTGAAGTTTTACCCATTCTCTTAAGATAGGCCAGATCTTACTAATTTTGTCTTGAACATTTTTAATTGCTACTCTTTTAAACCATATAATGTTGTTCACTATGACTATTTTTAAAAGTACAGCTCCATTCTTGATTATAATTACTATTATATATTTTCATATTTTTAAAGAAAGAATTTCTGTTATGTTTTTATGACTATTACTCTCAAAGTTTAAAGGATGATGTTTTATATTTATTTTGATTAATGTTCAAATTTTATTTCTTTAAACTCATACACTATTATTCTATTGACAGAGTATTACAGATATTAGTATAGACTCATGTGTGCATAAGTAGATAAAGATAGTAGATTAACTATAAGTTAGTGTATGTGGGCATGACTATTTTTTCTATGTCTGTTCACTGAAAATTTTTAGATGTTGGACACCTAAGTAGACAGGAGTGATTCCAGTACCAGATCTTTGAAGATTGTCTGGGATTAGGACAAGGAAAATACAAGATAATCCTCTAACACTGGGTAGTATCAGGAAATGAATGTTAAATAAAATGTAGGTTGAGAGATTAGAAGCAGATTTCCTGGCATGAAGGTTACTAAAGAGCAAAGCAGAAATGGTTTGAACAACACAGGAAGGTTTTTTGGATAAAATTCCAAAAATAAAGTAACTGTCTATCGATATATTATGATACAAGTAAACAGCTGCTCAACAACTAAGAAGAAACAAATCTTAAAAGACATAAAAATAATCAATGTAGAAAAACAGTTTGAATATCAATTATACTTAATCTAGACACTGCCCATTAATGAATTCCACGACTACTAGGGAAGATTTAGAGGAAGCAGAATATTTGACTTCTTACTGAGTTTCTCTCTAAAATCTTTGCTGATTACAATATAGTTTTATTACAATTGCAAATTATTTTGTCTTCCCTTCAGAAGGACTCCTCCTTTTGAGGAAATCAAGTATATACTTACTGCCTTAGTCACATGCCTGTTCAACATCATCAATCATTAATAAAGCATGTGACTATCACAAACCTCCACATAGGATGTAATGAGAAGGGCATACTGAGGCCTTGACATTTTCCTAGAAATTGAATTGACTGTAGTCATTACAAAACACCCGACAAGCCAAAGTCAAAGGTCATGCTATATAATGCACAGTCTCCACACCTCAAAAGAACCAAAGCCTTTTGTGTTATAAAATATCAATGTTAAATGGAACAAAGACCATCATTTAAAAACTAAAACACTGAAAAATTTAAAAGAACATACAGGGGTTTCTTTTCAAGATTTGAGTGATCAAGGACTTTTTAAAAAAGAACAGTTGTAGAAAGACATGGCATCAAGTGGAAGGATGGGGCTGCCATCCCACAGTCAAAAACTCTGACCCAGAATTGTTCCTGTCTAAAGGAACTGCAGAGACAAAAATGAAGAAGAGACTGAGGGAAAGGCGGTCCAGTGACTAACCCAACTTGGGATCCATCTCAAGGGCAGGCTTCAAGGCCTGACACTATTACTGATGCTATGGTGTGCTTACAGACAAGAGCATGCCAGAGGGCTAACATGGCTGCCCTCTCAGAGGGCAGACTGGTAGAAGCAGGTACTTACACCCAACCAATGGACTGAAGTCAGAGACCCCTATGGCTGAATTAAGGAAAGGCTGGAAGAAGCTCAGGAGGAGGGAGACCTGATAGGAAGACCAGCAGACTCAACTAAAATTGACCCATTAGATCTCTTAGACACTGAGCCACCAAGCAGGCAGAATACACTAACTGGTACAAGGCCCCTGACACATAGACAGCGGGAGAAGTTATACCCAACTCTTTATAGACTTAAGGCCCCAGAGAGTGGGAAAGCCTGGTGGTGGTGGGGGCATCCTCTTGAAGAATGTGGGATGGGGAGGAATGGGGTGAGGAACTGTGTGAGGGCAGACAGGAAGGGGGCAAAGGCTGGACTATAAAAAAAATAAAAGTAATAAAAACAAACAAAAAACCAAGACCAGTTGTAAGTATCTGCATCTGTCTAAGTTAGCTGCTTGGACTGAGGTCAAGGACCCTTATGAAAGAGTTAGGGGAAGGACTGAAAGAACTAACGTGGATGGTGCCCCATAAGATTACCAACAGTGTCAGCTAACCTGGTCCCCTGAGAGCTCCCAGAGACTAAGCCACCAACGAAAGAGCATACAGGGGCTGAGGCCCTTGGCATATATGTAGCAGAGGACTGCTTTGTCTTTCCTCAGTGGGACAGGATGTGCCCAATCCTGGAGAGACTTAATAGCCCAGGGAAGAGGGATTTTGGAGACAGGGGTTGGAGCACCCTCTAAAAATTGAATCAGAGAGGGGATGGGGTAAAGAACTCTGAAAGGGTAGGTCAGTAAGAAGGGTGGTGGCAACACTTGAGATGTAAATAAATAAAACAATTAATTAAATAGAAAACAAAAGAACAGCAACAGTACAGGATCTATTCCAAACTATCAACAGTTGGGACTTCTTGGAAATAAATAAACATGCTTGTCACCCAAGGAAATGATCAGAAGAGTTTACAGATAGCATAGAGTGGGAGAAAATTTTTACCAGCTACACTTCAGAGTAAAGGCTAATGTTCAGAATTTATAAAAAAAACACACAAAAAATCAAAAAATATGCCAAAAAATTGGGCAAATGGATTCTTTTCAAATAAATTAGGAAATACAATTGGCCAATAACTAATTTTAGAAAGTGTTTAATATCCCTAACCATCAGGGAAATCTAAATTAAAATGACTTTGCGATAATAACTTACCTTGGTTAGAATAGTTTTAATTCAACAAATTTTGCAAATATTGGAGAGGAAGTGGAAGAAAAAATTTTCTCACTGTTGGTAGGGGTGCAAATTAATGCAGCCATTTCATTAAACAGTCTGGAGAGTTCTCAAAATATTAAAAATAGAATTAACATTTGACTTAGCTCTTTAACCCTTAGGTATATACCCAGAAAAATTCATACCCTAGTATGGAGATATTTATACACCATGTTCATTGCTGCTTTATTCTATATAGTAAAGAATTATAATGAACCTAGTTGATGGATGGATAATGTAGAACTTGTTGTATACATCAAGTGAATTACCATTTAGAAAGAAAAATAAAATTTAAAATATTGTAAGAAATCAAGTTATGCAGTCTCAGAAGGAATGGAAAAACATGTATTCTCACTTAAAAGCAAAACCTAGTATATTCGTTATGGTTTTACTGCTGTGTACAGACACCATGACCAAGGCAGCTCTTTCAAGGACAACATTTAATTAGGGCTGGCTTACAGGGTTAGAGATTCAGTCCATTATCATCAAGCCACGAACATGGGTGCATCCAGGCAGACATGGTGTAGAAGAAGCTGGGTTCTACATCTTCATCTGCAGGATGCTAGCAGAATACTGACTTCCAGGCAGCTAGGATGAGGGACTTAAAGCCCACACTGACAGTGACACACCTACTCCAAGAAGGCCACACCTACTCCAAAAGGGCCACATTTAACAGTGCCACTCCCTGGATCTAGAAATACAAACCATCACCTTCCACTACCTGCCCTCATAGGCTTGTTCAAACATATGAATCTATGGGGGCCATATGTAAACATAGCATAATGCAAAATACATTTAGTCCAATTTCAAAAGTCCTCATAGTCTATAGCAGTCTTAACAATGTTAGAAGTCCAAAGTTCAAGGTCTCTTTGCAGATTCATCCAATCACTTAAGTGTAATATCCAAAGCAAGACAGAAAAACAGCTGGTCAAACTCCAAACTCTTTATCCCCATGTCTGATGTCAAAGCAGTCTTTAGATCTTCAACTCCTTTTACATCTTTGTTGACTGCAACAAACTTCTTTCTCCTGGGCTTGTTCCACTCTGCCATAGCATCCTCAGCAAATAGCCCATGGCTCTGTCATCTCAAACATCTTGGGATCTCCAAGGCAACTTCAATGTTACAGCTTCTTGTTTCAATGTCTGGGATCCACACAGGATCTGTGCTCCTTCAAAGTGCTGGTGTCACTTCTCCAACTCTGCTCTTTGTATCACTTTAAGCTCAGGTTGATCTACTCCTGATCATCTCATGGTACTGGCATTTCCAATACACTGGAGTCCTCTGCTGCAACTTCTGAAGCTATTGGCACTACCAATAGCTTGTCATAGACTCTCTTCATAGTGCCAAGCCTCAAATCCTTTGATGACCCCTTCAGTCTTGGGCCATCAACTGCAACCTCCATTAATGGTCTTCATGGTCTCTCATGCCAAGCCTCAGCTGCTCTTCATGAATCCTTCATGCCTACAAAACCAATATCAAAACCTGGATGACTCTTACACATTACTAAGTACAGCTGCAGCATGAGGTACAACCTTGGCTATCTCTGGAACACAGTTTCTTTGTACACTCAGAAAATGCTTCCCAGAAGATTTGACTTCAGTGATGCTGATCTCTTCTTAATCATCACTAATTTCTTAACTGGAGCTAACCAGCATCAATTGTCCCAGTAGTCTCCTTCTCTTCTTAACTATAAAACCAGAGTCACATGGCCAAACCCACCAAGTTCTGCTGCTTGCAGGAGCTGGAACATGGCCCACATTTTCTATTACATTATCACTACCTTCTTCTTTTCCAGTTTCTTCACTGCTTAAATGTGGCTGTCCTGGATCTTGCTCTGTGGGTTGACCTTGAACTCAGAGATCTGCACACTTGTCTCTTGGGATTAAAATTTGCATGCCATTAATAGATTTAAGCTTTTTTTTTCACCTATAACTTGCTCTGACTCAGGCTGGCTTTGAATTTAGAGATCTGGTTAACTTTTATTTCCTGGGATTAAAGGTGTGTACCAACTTTTGTATTAGTTAGGTTTTACTGCTATGAACAGACACCATGGCCAAGGCAAGTCTTAGAAGGACAACATTTAATTGGGATGGCTTACAGGTTCAGAGGTTCAGTCCATTATCATCAAGGTGGGAACATAGTAGGATCCAGGCAGGCATGGTGCAGAAGGAGCTGAGAGTTCTACATCTTCATCTGAAAGCTGCTAGTGGAAGACTGACTTCCAGACAGCTAGGATGAGGGTCTTAAAGCCACTCACAGTGACACATCTACTCCAACAGGGCCACACCTTCTAATAGTGCCACTCCCTGGGGCAAGCATATAAACCATCATACCTAATCAATAATATATGTATCTATGTAAGCATATGTTCATATGGGTACTGTGTAACATGCATACAAGAAAAGTCTAATATATAAAGGATGCATAGGTTGAATGCAGATAATGAACATGATTTATGAAAGAAGATATAAAGAAAATTAATTTTTTAGTTTTATATCTATGATGGATTTATTTTTTGTTTTGTGGGCAATAAGTACATAAAATGTATTTAATAGTGAGAGTGTCAAATCCAATGAGAACTCCTTTGACTATGGAATTTCTACTCAGAATTTACAGAAGTTAATTTATATCTATCTATCTATACATATAGATACAGATATAGATAGATAGATCAATAGATAGATGTATAGAGAGAGACAGAGTGACTTTTGTTCTGATTAATATGAATATATGATGTTCCATGGTATTTTAATTGAAATTTTTAATAATAACATTGAAATATTTTTTAAATTAAAACAAAATTAGAGTCAGAAAATTCAGGGAGAGGCTGAGTAATGCAGATTCAATGAGAATAAGTTTACATAATGACTAAGTACAGCAAGCACATTTTACCAGATTACATCCTATGAAAGGAAAAATAGCATGTATTTAAAATGTGGTAAAATCCAAAGATTCTACTTAATAATATCATGGCAACATCAAATTTTCAGCTTTGATAATCATAGTGTTCACTTAAGATATGAATATTAAAAATCTAAAAGAAACTTTAATAGGAAGTCAATGTTCCTTCTTTGTGAGGGAGAGGGAAAGGGAGGGGGGAGGGGGAGGGGAGAGGGGGAGGGGAGGGGAAGGGGGAGGGGGAGGAGGAGGTGGGGAGGGGGAGAGGGAGAGGGAGAGGAGGGGGAGGGGAGAGGGGGAGGGGAGGGGGAGGGGGAGGCGGGGAGGGGGAGAGGGAGAGGGAGAGGGAGGGGGAGGAGGAGGGGGAGGCAGGGAGGGGGAGAGGGAGGAGGAGGAGGATGGGGAGGCAGGGAGGGGGAGAGGGAGAGGGAGAGGGAGGGGGAGGGGAGAGGGGGAGGGGAGGGGGAGGGGGAGGCAGGGAGGGGGAGAGGGAGAGGGAGAGGGAGGGGGAGGGGAGAGGGGGAGGGGAGGGGGAGGGGGAGACGGGGAGGGGGAGAGGGAGGGGGAGGAGGAGGGGGAGGCAGGGAGGGGGAGAGGGAGGAGGAGGAGGAGGGGGAGGCAGGGAGGGGGAGAGGGAGAGGGAGGTGGAGGGGGAGGGGAGAGGGGGAGGGGAGGGGGAGGGGGAGACGGGGAGGGGGAGAGGGAGAGGGAGAGGGAGGGGGAGGAGGAGGGGGAGGCAGGGAGGGGGAGGGGGAGAGGGAGAGGGAGAGGGAGGGGGAGGAGGAGGGGGAGGCAGGGAGGGGGAGAGGGAGAGGGAGGTGGAGGGGGAGGGGAGAGGGGGAGGGGAGAGGGAGGGGGAGAGGGAGAGGGGGAGAGGGAGGGGGAGGGGAGAGGGAGACAGGGAGAGGGAGAGGGAGAGGGGGAGGAGGAGGGGGAGGGGGAGGGGGAGGGGGAGGGGGAGAGGGAGAGGGAGAGGGAGAGAGGGAGAGGGAGAAGGAGAGAGGGAGAGGGTAACAAATGACATAGAAAATAAGGAAAAAGCAGATATGGAGGCTGCAGGAATATCAGTGCTATCATCTGATGAGATTAAATTTACCAGGATTCAAAACAGCATAGTATGATGTTGGGAACCGCATTAGCACCATGTTGGAAGCCAAAAAATGTTGAGAACTGCACTAGTCCCTCGTTCGGACTGCCAAAAATGTTGCGGCCTGAGCAAAATGTTGAGGCCCGGGCTGCCTCACGTTTGGCGGCCACTGTATCCTGGCCCAAGCTGCCGCTCCAGTCCGTGGGTCGGGGTTCAGCAAGAAAGAGAGAGTGAGAATGGACTGGAAGAATGAAGACCAGACAGAGTATGTTTCAATCCCGTTTATTCTTCAGTCTCTCTTCTTAGTCCAAGTCCCAAGTCTTGAGTTCCTAGTTCCTAGTTCCTAGTCCCTAGTTCCTAGTTCCTAGTCACTAGTGCCTCTAAGTTCCAAGTTTCTTCTTCCAAGTGCCAAGTGCCTAACGTCTAATAACTAACTCCAAGTTGTTCTCTCTAAAGTGTCTCTTTCTCTCTTCTGTGTCTCCCTAATGTCTAATTCTCTGCCGTCTGCCTCTGCCTTTTATATGTCTCACTTCTAAGCCATGCCTCTAAGTTACACCTTTAATCATGCCCTTAGATGTAGGAAGCCGCTGTTAGCAGTGGCTATATATTTGCATTTCCAAGATGCCGCTGGCCGCGTGTCTTCTCCAGATGTAAACAATTATCTACGCAGTTGCTAGGCTGATAGGCGTGCAAAAGTCACTGCCAATCCCGAGGCATAATATTGGGTGGTGAGCGAACAGCCAATCAGAAGTGAATACATCACTCTAGATTGTACTTAAGCCGGACCCCTTCCTCAGCTCTGCCCTTCCGCGCCTCTCCGCGTTTCCCCACGTATGTGAGACAGATTAAAGCCTCATTTTTGCAGTAACTACCTGATCTCTGCATCTCGTGCTTTCTTTCCCACGGATGCAAGGCTAAGGGGGGCGCGTTAGACTTAGATCTTGTCTCTAAATCTGATCTCTACACTTCTAAGTCAAACTCTTAAGTTACACACCTTTAATCTCACACACCTTTAATCTCACTCAAGGTATCTAAACCAAGATTATCAGAGTGTGCTCAGCTGTTGTAGGCTATTGTAATCCAAATCTCATGTCAGGGTATATGGCTCAAGATGGCTGCAAAGCTGATAGCCACTTTCTGCTAAAAGTCGGCCCCCAACAGTATGAAATAAAACAGCATTATTTTCAAGTCTAAAGATTTATTAAGCATATATGCTTAATACTTCAGCTGAAGACAGTGACTAAAGATATGAGTTTTATTGTTAGTAGGAACAGAGACTGAACAGGACAGGTCACCAGCAATCATCAGTGAGTAGCAGGGATGCTAGCATGAGGACATATGCACCGTGAACAGAGACATTTTGGAAGAACATTGATAGAAAGCCTATTGCTTTTCATCAGAGCTTCGCTGGCATGAACTCTTCCAGTGGGCTTTCTTCATTTTTCTGAGAAACACCTGCTGTTTCCTGTGTCCCACGGCGGTCACCACCAAGGACTTTTTGAAATCCTTGTACCACCATACTGAAACTTATGATCAGCACCAGGCTGGGAGGCCGTCTGATCTCAATTGTCTATGCTGTTCCCTTAGCTGCCAGTGTGACTCCTCCAAATCAGTCTTTCATGTTTGGGATTTCTGTTGGAGATTCTGATTTTCATTTAATCTAAAGGTTTCTTTATAAATTTGTTTTATTAATGCATTTTTTTTTTTTTTTTGTTTCTCAAAAGCAGTTTCTCATGCTATTTCCTGTAATCATTTCTTTTGGTTTGGGAGATTATAATTATATTATTATCCTCTTCTGGTTTCTCTCTCCAAAGTCTCCCATGTATCATTTCTTGCTCTCTTTGAAATTCATGGCCCCTCTTTTTCTAAATTAATTGTTGTGGGTATATGCATATACAATCTTAAATATATACATAAACCTGCTCAGTGTGTGTAATGTAACTCATAGGTATGATTTTAGGGCTGACAACTTGGTATTAGAAAACCAGTTAGTGTGCTCTTGCCTGGAGAAGGTTTCCCTTCCTCGTGGCATTCCTTAATTGGTTGGGGTTCTTTTGTAGTGCTGAAGCCTTTTGGGATTTCCCCTGATTCATGTCACCATTTCTATTGTTGTCCTTGTTCAGCTCCTGTTTAGGGAGCCATGTTAATGAGACCTTATGGATACATTCTTAGGAAACAAACACATAAACAAATCTTTCAAATTTGTTTTGGTATGACTAAGCACTGAATGAATGAATGAATGAATGAACGAAAAAATATATAAATAGTAAGTAAACAAATAAATGAATTACAAAAGAAATGAATGAACTATACAAAATCATGAGCAACTCCTGCTTAGCCCTATATTAGGAATTTTGTCATTTTGAATATTTATTTCTGTAAATAAAATAAAATCATTCTACAATTTGACGAAAAGTAACTTTTAGGAGGTAACACTGTGCTGGAGAGAGAATGTCTCTGGGAGAGGGTTGTGAGTGTTTATAGCTTTGTTTCACATCCAGTTTGCTTGTTCTGCTTCCTATGTTCCTTTGAGGACTGGTATTTGTGCTTCCTCTTCCTGCTACATGCTTACAAGAATTTCCCATCATTACAGACTGTCTCGTGGGAATGAACATGCAGCTAGATAGTAACTATAAAAAGCAGCTTGCTCTTCATGTCCGACCGCTAATAACTGGAGCAGGGGCTGTGCCTGTTACCTGCCTTTGAGTTCCCTCCTTCTAACTGAGGTCCTTTGTCTAGCTAGGCTCAACCAGAGATGATGCACCTACTTCCTAGCAACTTGAGTAAACAAAGAGGATTGATACCCATGGGAAGCCTCCTTTTCTCTGAGAAGAAGAGGTGGGTCAAGTAGGGAGGGGAGGAGAGGGACTCAGAGGAGAGGATAGAGGGGAAGCTGTGATTGGAATGTAGAGTAAATGAGTTAATTAATTAAACAAATTAAACAGAAATAATAGTCCCTGTCCCACATAGTTTTTTTTACAGACATTTCATCATAAATGAAGTTGATCTTCAGTTGAATATTTTCTTTGGCACTGTCTTTTAGATTCTGAGGAATTTTCACACACAGCATCATAGTAGACATAAAAATATAAATTTTTGATAACTTACTGTAAAAAGGTTGTTAAAGTTATATGTCTCTTTCTGGGACTGTAGTCATTTAAATACTAGCTAGATGGAATGAAGAGAGAAAATAAAGGCTGACAGTTTCGCAGAGTGTTTGAACATTCCTGTGTCAGTTACAAAACCCCAGGCTTTGATCTCTCGTACAACATATAATAGATATGCGTTCCTAATAGAATGTGCTGTTTATTTTCTAAAACAGATGTAAACAATTCAATGACAATCTAGACATCTTAAAACAAATTGGTTTTGTGCAGGTTAGAAATTCAATACAGTTGTTATTGGAGAGGAGTTGTGGTACTGGTAGGCTCTGCTTCAGTGAAGGTCTTACAGATAATGTCTTCCTTGCTGTTCCAAGCTAGAAGGAGAATTTAGTTCCTCATAGTTGGAGAACTACATAGATATTCATGTTCTGTTGGCTTCTGGTGGCTTTGGCCACCCCCAGTGTGGTAGAAGCTGCCTGTTAGCCTCAGCTTAAGGCTCCTTCCTTTTTTCACAGTCAGAGCTCTCTCTCTCACTTTGAATGTCTCCTGCACATTCTTCTGTTGTCATATTTTCTATTTTGCTTAGTTTGCCTTCTTCTTTTCCATTAAATCATGTCTTTAGACAACACATGCAGATAATCCAGCAACAACCTATTTTAAGATGAATTTAATCACTTATTCCTATCTGCAAGCTGAATTTCCCTTATGGAAAATAATATTCTCATGGGTTCTGACAATAGTGATGAGTATGCCTTTGGGAATCAATCATTCCATCTTCAGTACAGTAAAAAAAAAAAAAAATCTATATTACATATCAAACCACCTCCCATGTGACCAAATTTCTAACAATGTCCAAGCTGGGATGACTCTGAATCTTGGAGGTCCTGTAAAAGTTTTGTAGACAATAATGACACATCTATGTCTGTACTTTTGCTAGAATCATAATAGAAATGCTTTCCTAGATCATCTCTAAGTTCATCAGACAAAACGCTTTGTAGTCTTTGAAGTGTTTGCCTCCTGAGTAGAAAATAAAACCACATATTTTTAGTCTCCTGAGTTTATGTTGGATTGTGTGGGTTTTGTTGCTTCATAGAATGTTGGCAAACATGGTGTACATTCTTCCTCATTTTTTTTCATAAAAAAGGAACCATTTAGTAAGTGATCTTTTACAGTTTCTCCTGTCTTTTCCAAGGAAGAAACACAGTAAAGTCAAGGACATAACAGCACAAGGGGGCTTTGGTATCTCTGTCACTAGAGATACATGCTGTATTTTTAGCCCACTCACATCTATGATACTATTATTAAATAATAAGATATTATACTCTTTTCAACTAAACCTGTTGAATTCAAGGACACTCTAGTGTAGCTTTTAACATGCCCTGAACTGATGTCATCTGACGAACACTGACTAAACACTGTCTTGAGGGCTTGAAATCAATGACCAAATAGTGGAAACAATTTAAATCAGCAAACACAGGATCTAGTATGCATTACAAGCACATCCATATATATTTCTTTTTCTGATCCCACTTGAGCTAACAAATGAAAATCTAAAATGATTTTTAGAGTTATATAAATCCCACTTTGATTTTATACAAATGGAAAAAGAACCTAGATTCTTTTAAGTGATTGCCTCACATAGACTCATGCTTACCTATTTAATACTTCCCATTTGATTCTCAGGCCAACCGATCCTTTTTTTCTTCCACTTTTTCATTTTTCGTCTAACTCGAGACAGTTGTTGAAACAAGAATGGAAATGATATGCAAATTAAGTAATTAGAAGTAAAAGTACTAAAACTATGTTTCTCAAAATTGTCCATAAATTAAAATTTATAACAGCAATTTCATAACACCTCAACACCTCTACCTCAACCAACAGTGTAAAGACAAACATCTGTGTATAGAAAATTCTTTGGCATGTGATGCATTGTGTGAGATACAACTTACATACCTCGACTATAATAGGAATAATTTGTTAAGTATACTTCAGCTCATGTCATTTTGTCATTAATTCTTTTTCATAGATACTTGTTATTTTACAATTCCTACATTTAAATTTTTTAGCCACAGGAATTTCATAAAATGTTTGAGCATAGTCATCAGAGAGAGCATACTAATGTTTAAAATATTAGGTTTAGATGAACAAGAAACTGAAAGTTGTCAACACTCACAGTCCCCTGTTGAGTAGGTGAGAAGGTTGTTGAGGGAAACTGAGGAAAGAGTGTAGGCACAGCATGCACAGTCATCCACCCCATCCACCAAGGATGCTTTATGATTCATTTCATTTGTCATAGTCGCAAAAATGCAAATTCTGTTTCTAAGAACAGAAGTTCCTTCTGCTGAACATTCCCCACCTATAGCTGATCACATAACTCATCATTGTTAAGCAAACTGAAACGATTTATAAAGTAACAAGAAACTATGCATTTGCCCATGTAATACAACACACAAAAAGAGATACTCATTTCAATCTGGATAGCAACAGTCCAATTTTAGTAATTGTCTAAGTGGAGGTGTCAAAGATACCTGTATCGGAAGTCAGGATATGATTTCCTCTTCTGCCTATCTTTATTGGACTGTGGGATGGAATTCAAGTGATTGCATTATACTCACCTGAAAATAATAAGTGAACAGGGGATGAGGTCAGGTTAGCAAGAAATGAGGCGGCAAAAGTAGAGTTCTGTATTTCTGAGTGTGGGTCAGTCACTGCGAGAAGCTGTCTACCAAGACGTGTTACTTGTGAAACTTTCCGACCTATTTCATTTACAAACAACTGTAATGAAAGAGTACCTATTTAGTATCAAATATACTTCAACTCAAGTATAATCTAGCAGTGTGGACCTGCTATCATAGCCAAGCACAGGGTAGAAATTTGTCCAAACTTAACCTACTATTTAGGCAAAGTAGATACATAACACTATGTACTTATATAAAAGGTTATCTTATTGCTCCAGCAAGAGCCTTTATTTCAGTATTGTGATATAGAGGGCCATGCAGGAGGAACAACTAACTCATGGAATGCAAGTGGCTCACCAGTTAGCACAGCCAAGATGGGTGAACCGCAGTTAAGGCATGACCCCCGAAGACTAGTATCCCAGGATTTCATGCTCTTATGGAGTTTTGCTAGGCTTGATGGCCTCACTTCCCTCTTAATCTAAGAATTGTATAAACTCTAAGGAGACTTCCAACAGCTTATTGGGCAGTATCTCTGGAAATAACAATAATAGTGCTTGATCTCTTTAAGACACTGCTGCTGGAGCAAATTAATGATTCAATCACCACCCTAGGAAAGAACTGAGAGATGTGGATTGTCAGCTATAACTGCCCCTCTTAAAAAAAAAATCAGAAACATAAAAACGTTAGTGAAGTTAGGTTAAGATGTTCATGCTACTGGCTTTGATGTCAAAAATCTTAGGGAACAATGTGAAATTCAGAAAGGCACATTCTTATTAGTTAAGCTAGAGATATTCTATGGTGATGTGACTCTCACTGATGCTGGACTGGTGATAATTGATTTCTTATACCTCTTTTTGTCTTCAGCTTTCTGGAATGACTTAATAAGAATTGCTGATGAGTAGATACGCATTCTGAGGATTTAAATTAGATATGACTGACTTTTATATAATATTTTAGATTTGTGATTATTTTAAGATTCTTACAAGATTACTTTTAAAGGGAAATAATAAAAGAATTAATTCTTTTTTGTAACAGCAAATTGCAGCCTACCCTTAAGAGAAACTGACTGAGAAAACTATCTTGCTAGTTTACACTTTGTTAATCTCTAACAGGTTGCTTAGTTAGGAGTATATATAAGGTCTTGGGAATAATTTGTTTTTGTACCTGTACTGGGTAATGTTATTTCTTGTAAAGGTATTGGGGAACATCCTCTTCTTTCAGAGTCTTTATTAGAAGAAAACTAAAATGTAATCACATTGTAATTTTATACTGCTTGAAAGATTTTGCTAGGATATATAAGCCATAGGAGAGAGACAAAAGTCAGTGAAACATTGTTCCTTCCATCCACCAACTACATGTATGTATGTATACATGTAAAGTTTGTGTGGAAGTATGTTGGAACATCGTTCCTTCCACCCTCCAAGTATGTATATATATGTGTGTGTGTGTGTGTGTGTGTGTGTGTGTGTGTGTGAAATGGTTGGAGCCTACTTGTTGGAACTTGGTTCCATTCACCCACCATATATGTATATATTTATGTATATGTACATATATGTATATGTAAATTGCTTGAAGCCTACTTGCTAGAGCTTTTTCCTAACCATTCAATGTGTAAATCTATACATTTCTGTTTATAAGCCTGTCTTCAAATATGCACACATGTATGTATGTATGTATACATATATGTATGTATACATATATGTATATATGTATGTGTATATGTATGTATTTGTATGTATGAAGTTATTGAAGTCTGCCTTTTGCTTCATCCACTTAATGGCTGTGTATATGTATGAAATTTTGCTTTTCCCTTTTATTTCTTGTTGGCCCCAGGTGTTAAAAAAGCTCAGAGTTTAACATGGGCCACAGGGAGTGCCAGTCCCAGTAAATTAAGCTTTATTCCCTGAGAGAAAAGCCTGTTGAATAATTTCTCTAATCACTGGCCGCTATAGGTAGCAGTCCCCAATTGTATCAGGACCAACCCCTGTCAGTGGCTCTAAGCACTGACCCCCATAGGCTGCATACCATGGTTTATGTACCCCATGGGTGCCAAACTGGTTATTGGCAATGTGAAAGTCATGAAAATGAAGGTACACATAATATTATGTCTATAAGGAAGGTTCTGACCAGATGCCTAGAAAACTATACTCTACTCAGTCAGGCAACATATTGTAGCTACAGTGCTACCTCTTGTCTGTATAAATGGTAATGGGGGGTCCAGTAAAGCTGAGCCCTCATAAGTTCTATGTATTGATAATTTATATTAAAATACAAAATTAGGGACACAGTCAAGTTTTTACACTAATATTTTGGATTGTGCCATCTACTCTTGAACCAAGTTAATGTCATGTCTGAAGCTCATTCTTCATTACAATTCCTCTGTGGTCTTCCTGATTTTATCCCCCAGGCTCCAGAATTACTAGAGAGAAATGTCAAAGATGACAGTTATCTTCAATTAAGCACCCTCCTTTTTATAAATGTGAAAAGCTTATGCCAAAAAAGGATGACAGTTTACATTTTTATTTCCTCCTGGGATCTTTGTGATGAAAAGGCTTCTGAGAGTTCAGTGGTTCAGAAATCTTTAATCATACAAAAGCCCTTTTATTTATCATGGAGACTATGACACATATGTAGCCCCACACACACACTGCTATTTTATATGTGGTCTTGAGCCTCTATTCAAATGATGCATTTATTATACTAAACATTCTTTGTCTGGCTGTAGATTTCTATTTTTAAGGCATTTCCATGTACAAAAAGTGAACAAAACAATAATGTTAATAATATTCTTACCACTGAAATTATTTCTACATAGTGATTATTTTCAGTTACTCTTAAGTATATTTATTCTAATAACCCAGTGTTTGGTCTCACCTGAGTTTCTAATATTTGCCAAACGCCTACTCTTGTGACTAGCACACACAGTGGTCTCCACCTTAGAAGTGGTTGCTTGTTGTCTTCTCATTTATGAATCTTTTCCCATCATGGAACTACTTTTACCACTGACTGCACATTTTTGTGTGGCTGGGGAGAAAAAACTCACTGATTTGCATATGTGAAGAAAGTTCTCTGCTACTGAGCTACATGCACAATTCTTTGCTCTGGGTCAGTGATTCGTTGGTCCTGAACTCATTAACCTCCTGCCCCCAATTTTGTCTTCATATCCTTAAGAGCTGAGTTTATAACCATATACTAGCATATGTAGTTGATTTAACAAAACAAGAAGTATAATATGACAGTTGTTACCATAGCACCACTTGTCATGATCATTGAGTCAACACTATTAAACTATCATGCTTGAAGGTAATCGCATACAAATAATAAATTTATTATCATCATTTTATGCAACTAAGAAGAATCAAGTAAGAGAGATTGTATATGGCAAACATAGATAGAAGTATCTATTGCATAGATGTTTGAGATAGATAGAAGGAACCTATGTATTTACTCTGCCGTTCTGCCTTAAAGTTTATTCTGAAATGTCAATATCAGAGGTTATTTACATTATTATAATTTAACCTTCATTATATTTTTAGATTAAGAAAAAAATTAAAATTATTTTAATGGACAGAATTTGTATTCATAAGGCACAACATAATTTAGTAATATAGATATACATATGGAATGATTACACAACCTTATTAAGCATTTATTATCTGAGATGCTTTGTCTGTGTGTTTATATGTGTATCTAATTAGACCACTTAAAATCAACTATCCTCATCGTTTTAAAATATATATTGTTATCAAATATAGTCACTGTTAAGCATATTCACACTAGTCCTAACAAATGTAATTTTATATCTTTTTACAAATACATCCTAAGTGATATATAATCTTCTATAGCTTCTTTTCTAGTTTTTGCTTCTGTGAGCTATTTTTCATATTTCAAATCATTTGGTATGTGTCTTTATATTCCCTGTTCATATCATTTAATGTAATGTCCTCCAGCTTCATCCACATTTTCAAAAATGGTAAGATCTCTGTGTTATATATGAGATGTGTTTGTTTTAACACCAATTTATTCAATGGCCTAGGATGGTTAACTATCTAGACTTTTATGAACAGTTCTGCTATAGCAAGAATAGAAATATTTCTGGAATGTAATAATTTCCTGACCTTTATATGTAAACTCATTAGGAGGGTTCTTAGGCAAAGTTCTATTGCTATGAAGAGATGCCATGACCAAAAAATTGTGATAAAAGGAAGCATTTTGTTGGAAGACTTACAGTTTTAAAAAGTTGGGCCATAATCAACAAGGCAAGAGGCAAACAGGCATTGTGCTAGAGCAGAAGCTGAGAGTTTTACATCCTGATCTGCACAACAGAAAAAGAGAAAGAGAGACACTGAGCCTGGCATGGGCTTTGGAAAACTTAAAAGTAACATACCTCTTACAACAAGTCCATACCTCTTAATCCTTCTCAAAGTTTTCTGCAAGCCAGAGACCAAACATGCAAACATATCAGCTTATGAGAACCATGTTTATTCAAACCATCATAGTATGGTTTCTAGATCAGATAGTGGTTCCACCTTTAAGCGTTTTGAAATTAAGAAGACTTCCCCACAACAATTATACCAGTATTATTTTGCTTACTATAACCTTGTGCAGGTTTCAAATGCAATAGTATGATAGCTCTAGTTTATTTTATTTCTTTGTTGTTTCCTCAGAGATTGACATTTGGATCCTTTTGTTTTAAACTTTTTTTGTTATTGTTGTAAAAAAATGTCATTGCAATTTTGATAGAGATTACCTTAAAGCTATATAAAGTTGAGTAGCATAGATATTTTAATGATATAGATTCTTCCAACAAATGTACTTAAGATGTCTTTTAAAAAAAAATTGTTTCTTCTTCAATTTATTTTATATATACTTTATAGTTTTCTATGTATTGCACTTTTACTTCTTTGATTTAAATTTTTCACATATATGCATATTAAAATTTTACAAATGGGAATTGTTTAAATTTTAATTTTTGGATAGTGTAATTCCATTTGAAGAGATGTTAATGAAATTTGTGCATTGCTTTTTAGATCTTATAGCTTTATCAAATTCATTAATTTATTTTGATGATTTGTTTGACATATTTGGAGATTTTAGTATATAAAAGATAACCTTATGTGAGCAAAGATAATGTAATGGCTTCCTTTCTTATTTGCATGTTTTTATTTATTCCTCATTGGTAATTTCTCAGCTTAGAAAATCTATGTTGAATAGAAATGATGGTGATGATGATGGTCAGCATTCATGCTTTTGTGAAAACTATTTCAGCATTCCATATTGAATATGATATTAGTTGTTGCTATGGCCTATATAATTTTAATTTTATTGAGAAATTTTTCTTGTATATGTAATTTGTGGATATATAATATATAATATTTTTATGCTCTCCTAATTAGCATTCAACTTTGGAGAATTATACTTTTGTAACACTATTTTACTATCTTAAAAATTAAATTTAAGATATTAACATAGTAAATATATGAATTTAGTAGTTATTATTGTTGGGTAAAGGCAACTATTTAAATCAAGTATCTACTAATATTCAATACAAGCCAGATAAATATGAAACAAATAATATCACATAAGCCTAAGATTTACAGTGTGACTATGAGAAAGGATATACTACACAGGGTGAACAATTGTCTGAAATTGATACTACGTCTTTACCTATGTCTTGATCTTTTCTAGAATAGATTGGCCATTAAAACACACACACACACACACACACACACACACACACACACACACACACACAATCATAGAAAGCATGGGTAATCCAGGAACATATGAAATTAGTTGAAGCTACAAAGAACAATTAACTCTCTGTTATGGAAATACTGGCTATGGTTACCAGGACAGTTGTAGAATAGACTTAATATTTTCAAGTGGAAAGAAGTTTATTTATTTTTGGCAGTGGGTAGAAGTAAGAATTGCAGAGATCCTGGAGAAATGATGGAGGATGTTGACAATTTTATATCTTAAATTTATTTTTTACTGCTTATCAAATAGGTGTCTTCATACGACATCAGTTTTATACCAATGCTTAATATTGGTTAATAAAAAGTATAGAAGTAGTTAAATTCCAAGTATTGATCTCAGAAAAATAATATACAAAGATTAATAAAATAGAATAAACAATATGAGAAATGAAAATTTTCCCAAAGTATATATATTAAAATATTAATTTTAGAATAACATTGTTGGTATATGTTTTTCTCTATTATTGTCAAATTTTGCATATTTATACTTTTCAACAATAGAACAGTTCTGAAAATTTCAAAGAAATCCTCTCTTTTCTTTTAAATATGCCTGTTTAAAACATAATATAGGTTTAAGCTCACTATGTATGCAGTGTGAACCAAACCTTCTCTACAGCACTTAGCTCAGGGGAAACATAGTCTTATATTAGTATCTAATTCTGGAAAACTAGGTTAAGTTTTTAAAAATGTTGCACCCCTGAAGAGGTTCATCAACCTTAATTATATATATGTTGTGATATCACAAAAATCTAACACCATATAAACTCACACATTTTATTCATTCCATCAACATTGAGTAAAAATATATTAGAGACTTTGAAGAACATGAAGAATATTTGTTTTCTATTAACCAAAAATATCTAGTGGAGGAAAGGGTTTAATTCACCTTACAATTCATCTTTTAAGGGAAGTGAGGGCAGGAAATCAGTGGAAGAAGGTGGAGGGGAGAGGCATTGAAGAAGTGCTAATAACCTGAATTCCTTTCCACATCTTGTTCTGTTTGTTTACTTATGCAATTCAGGGATACTTGTCCTAGGGTTTCATTTTCTATAGTAAATTCCCCCCCCCCCATCAATTATAAGTCAAAAAAAAATGCCCAACACTCTTATCTACAGGACAACTTAATGGAGAAAATTCCTCACCTAAGATTTGAGATTCCCTCTTCCCAATTATAGATAGATTTGTGTCAAATTGACTAAAAACAACTAGCAGAATTGACACCTTGTTGAATTGAAGCACAGGCACACTAGTATTAAAACTTACACTCTCTTTATTTTTGGTACCCAAGATTGAACGTTAATATTAATACAAAAATATAAAGCAATCCAAGTTTTAAAAATAACCTCACCACACCCCCAGCTATCTCTCCAGTGCCTGTGTTTTCCAGTCTTGATTGCTAATACAGAGAACAATACTGTAAGTTCTCTTTTATTCACACTGGCAGAAATTTAGAGTGGTGAAACTTCTTGCTAACAGATCAGCAAACTGTTTTGGAAATGATACAGCGCATTAAGAAATTTATTTGAAATGGCCTCACTCTGGCATCTCCTGTGCTTACTAAAATTGTCAAGCTATTAAGCCTCTTTATGTTTCTGTTACCCTCTTTGAAAGTTAAGAATTATAATAGTATCTATTTACCAAATGTGGATATTCAACAAAAAGTGAATCAAATCCATGTGACTGCTTAGAACAGCCTGTGGAACATGGCATATATCCAGTGAATGTTGATTATTATTATGTGACTACTAAATATTTGATGAGACACCTTTTCTGCTGCAATTAAGTTAATGACATTTTAAGTGAACTACTGCCTCTAAATACAATTGAGAAAATGACCTATTGGTCAACAGTCTAAGAGAAAATATAATTCTAGTTAGAATAGTCAAATGGAGCCACCAAATAAAATTTGTAATTTATAGGGAAGTACAGTGGATGGCTAGGCACTCAGAGACCTGGTGATCATAAGAACCCATCAATCTAAGACTATAAAAGAATCAAAACAACATCGCTAAAGCCTTAGAAGAGTGATTAACAACATGTGTTATATATGCAAAGAGACAGAATCATTGCTGGGGGTTCAGTATCCAAGAAAGATTCACAGGTAAACACACACACACACACACACACACACACACACAGAGACACACTTGTATGTGTGTATTGTGTATGCATGTGTGTGCACGTAAATATATGTATGTGTGTATGTGTGCATGTGCATATGCATGTGTATGTGTGTAAGGGAGACTGCTAGTAAGGAAGGGAGGAAAGCTGAGGGAAAGAAAAGGAGGTAAGATATTAGGGAATGAGTATGTTTCATGTACATTGCAAGTATGTCTGAAAATATCAAAAGGAAACCTATTCTTGGGTATGATTAATACATGCCAATACAATATTTTAAAAGAGTCAGAAAAAATGGCTCAGCTCTAAAGAGCTCTTACCTTTCCTCTAAAGGACCCAAATTAGGTTTCCAAAACCTACATAGGAACCAGAATCATGTGTAATTCCAGCTTTCAGGAACCCCAGAACTCTACTGGCCTCCAAGGCACTTAATCATGTTCACATGAACATACATAAAAATATATAAAACACATCTTTAAATATATGTATTTAAAAAACATTACTATGTTCCAGTGCCTCCCCTTTGTTAAATCACAACAATTACATAGTTTAGGAGAAACTAAGATCAGCTTTCTAGCCTCAAATCAGAGATTGAGACTAGGTTAGACCTAAGCCATCATCATAATTAATGTAATGAACATATAGCATTGTATTATAGGAAAAAATATAATTCACTAAGATCAGGGGCAACAGTCTGCATGGAGCAGATAACTTGTAAAATTCTGTGGAATTTTCAGGTTTAGGTAATGTCATGATGCAGGAGTAGCACATATGAAGACATATAATTTAGACTTCGATTCATCTCTGTGTAGATTGGACTTTACTCTTAAAAATTAATCACAATAGTTTCTTATAAAATTTTGTACCTATCATAATTCTTTAAACAAAATAAGAATATATTTGGAAATAGAGTGTCTTAGTTAGGGTTTCTATTGCTGTGATAAAACATCATGTCCAAATGCAACTTGGAAGAAATGGTTTGGTTCAGCTTACAATTCTTGGGCCACACTCCATCATGGAGAGGATAGGAACTAAAGTTCTGTTCTGAATGAAAAATCTTGAAGAAATGCTACTTTCTGTCGTGCTCTTCATTATGTGATCATCCTGCATTTTTGTTCAATCCAAGATCAGCTGTCTAGGACTGGTACCACCCACAGTTGACTTTGCCTACCCACATCAATCATTAACGAAGGCCCAGAAGACTTACTTGTAGGCCAGTCTCATGGAGGCATGTCATCAACTGAGTGTATTCTACCATGATAGCTCTAGCATATGTCGAGTAAAGAAACAAACCAACCAGGACAATTACTGAGGATGGAACAAGTACTGAAATTACTGAATCATAATATCTTCAGCCATAATAGTAATATCCTAGGAAACCATACTTCATAGTCAAAATAACTTATTTAGGTGCACTTAAATAAGTTTTTGGATCATTGAATCATGCATCTTCTTTGGAACTACTCTTCTTTCTTTCTCTCTGTAACTTTTGCTCCCTTGATTAAAAGAACAAGATTGAGTGTTGTAACATCCACAGTGTAGCTTCCTATAGCAGTCGTGTTGATAGCCAAGGGCCCAAGGAATATGCCTGGTATGCAAGCAGTATTCAAGATAAAAAAGTATTGATAAGTAGAAACAGAAGTATCAAGAGAATAAAACTGAAATACCGAATGTCGTGTGACAACAATATCAACAGACAAAGTCTGCCGGGAATATAGAAATATATCGGCTACTTGGAAGGTATAGGTGTACCTGGCTGTACTAAGACCATATATTCTCTCCAGAGTGCTCCTTCACATCACGGCTTACCGCCGAGGCAGGGATGGCATGAGTTAAAACACAGAGGCACATGGATTTTGAAAAGAGAGGGCATCAAGGACAAGGTATACCCTCTGATTTTTAGTGGTCCGAGTGGTTATACAGGTGTCTATTGTAAAAGCCAACAGGAAATTTTCTGAATACCCCTCTTGTCCATGCTGCCCACTGCAGCATCCTGAAGACTTCTTTTTAAAGCCCACCACTCACATGCCCAACTCAGGGGAATCACGGATTTTTGACTTTGCAGAGGAAAGAATTTCAACATGAGCTACTATGATATTCTTGAGCAAGTAATTCAGCATAGTCTTAAGAATAGGAGTTATTTGAAGGAGAGAAGTTCAGCAGAAGAGTAAGACTTCAGTCAGCTTCTCACACAGTAGACATACATATGACTCTGGTTTTCTCAAGTCACATCTCCATAGCTTTCAAAGACCATTTTCAAATTTATTCTCAACGAAAGTATGGCTTTAGAGGCACTGTGGGTTTTATTGTGACATGATATGACAAAAACACAGAGTAAGAGTTTCATGAAGTGGTAAAACATCTATTTTTCTATAAATGTAGTTTTCTGAGAAATTGTAGGTTTCCCGATGGGAAAGGAAGAAGTCTATCCATGCTTGGCCTTAAGCATGATACACAGTCATTTACTTATTTGTTTATTAAGACCATCTTTATGTAATAGTAGCTTTGTCTTTGTGTGGCCACTTCACAAGAAATATTGATAATCCTAATGAATTTCTTTACTCTCAGCTGGCAAGAAGCTTCAGTCAGAGACTGAGAAAAGAGCCTCCTTCCCTTCTGATGTCCCTTTAATCTTCCCCATTTTCCTTGCCACAATTTTACGTAAACATTTGCTTCATAAAACTTAAGGAACTCTGAGAGAATTCTATATGCTTTTATTGTTGGCTTTTGTTGAATTTTACCTTTGCCTTTTGTTGAATTTTACCTGTGCAGAGCTCTTCTGTTTTATTTGCAAAGAGTACGTAATTTTGCTCTATAACTTTTGTTTCATTTTTAAATGTCTCTGCAAGTGTCATGCTCTCCCTGGAGTATTATGAAGGGTGTAGGCACAAATGTAGGCTAGATTCATTTCCATATGCTTAACAAAATCACAAAGTGTTTTAAGTGCAACCAATAATTACTAGATTAACGGCAGCCACTTTCCAATGGCAGCATGTAGTTCTATCACCTTACTAC